>NW_027361738.1:79625000-79712500 GCF_039654945.1 Dendrobates tinctorius
ATCAGTGAAAAGATCCATCCAATAGTTGGCACTAGAGCTCCTGTCCTCTTCCTGGACAAACTACATGCATATTTAAATTCCTAGGGAAGCACTTTATGGCCTATAAGTCTCCCTACACCAACTTGGCACTCTCTTCAAGGAGAAACTTTACCCCTTACCATCTAAATATTACATAACTGTGATTAAAATGGTAATAGATAAAGATTTATGGCAGTTACTATATATTCTTAATTAAACCTAATCTATGCATTGCTCTGTATTGTACCCACGTATGGATAGTGGATACAAAGACAGAAGGCTGGTTGCATAAATTACACATTTTGCTCATCAGCTAAATCAAAGTTCAAATATTATTAGAGAATGAGGGAAATGAGGAGGGGAAGTCACAGACACAAGGGATAGGATAGCACATAAATCAGGAGATAATAAAAGCATACTCACACTCCACTAACTGTAACCCTCAGAGGAGAGTTCCGCTCGGCAGTTCCTTTTATATCACCGGCACAACATTCCGTGACCTCATAATCGGCAATCACAGACAATGCCCTATACATGGAATGGGCTTCTAGCCTCTTATGGACACAACTGGATTTAGACCATTTTGCTTTATTTATGTTTTTATCATTGCATTGCATTCTTTTTCTATAATTTAATTATTAATTTAATATAATTTAATTTAATTTTGTGACTTTTTTTTCTTATTTGGCATTAAGGAAGGAGTGAAATTATCCTCAGAAACGCATTTAGCGAATACTATATCCATCTAAATTTATCCAGCCGTTAAACTACAAGTTACAACATCTCCGAGTGTTCCATTATCTAATTGTAAGCATTCTGTGTGCACTGTGGAGCCACGAGCTTCAGTAAGTTCAGGTGCATCACATAAAATGTTTATAAAAATATGTAAATAATAAAATATAAAAATTCTAAATCACCACTTTTCCTCCAATAATAATTTAAAAATTAAAACAAAAATATAATAAATATATTTGGTATGGTAAACAGATTAAAGGTGAACTTCCAGCTCAAGGAACATCAGTGTCAGATAGCACCATCTGTCGTTGTATGAGCCAAAGTGGACTTCATGGGAGACGACCAAGGAGGACACCATTGTTGAAAAAAAAACATAAAAAAGGCCAGACTGGAATTTGCCAAACTACATGTTAAAACAGATATAGACCACAATGCACAGGATATTGCAGTAAGGAACACCTGTTCCCATGCAGGGACTGAGATATAAAAAGTTCAGTGTAAGGAAAACTAAAGACCCAACTCAGAAAAGATGGCACATAATAGATCCAAGGTACTATACAAGATTATAATTTTATTGAAAATATTTAAAAACATATAACCATATTGTGAATAGGAATTACTAAGATGGTGAAAAAAATACCAAAATATGGCAGGAAAGAGATAAATATAAGCTATATAGCAAAACTGCTTCAAACATCCCAATATTACATATATTATCGTGATCTGTGTCACACCGCCAAAGACCAATTGAATCAAGTAATAGGACAAATAATATTCAATTACCTCAGACCTGCCGGTGCCACAACCCCTACGCGCATTTCGACTGAATGTGCCATCTTCATTGTAGACGACCAAGGATGACACCATTGTTGGAAAAAAAAATCATAAAAAAGGCAGACTTGAATTTGCCAAACTACGTGTTGACAAGCCGCAAAGCTTCTGGGAGAATGTCCTATGGACAGATGAGATAAAAATTGAACTTTTTGGCAAAGGCACATCAGCTCTATGTTTACAGATGGAAAAATGGAGCATGTGAAGAAAAAACACTGTCCCTACTGTGAAACATGGAGGAGGCTGTTATGTTCTGGGGCTGCTTTGCTGCATCTGGCACAGGGTGTCTAGAATCTGTGCATAGTACAATAAAATCTCAAGACTATCAAGGGATTCTAGAGAGAAATGTGCTGCCAAGTGTCAGAAAGCTTGGCCTCAGTCGCAGGTCATGGGTCTTGCAACAGGATAATGACCCAAAACACACAGCTAAAAACACCCAAGAATTGCTAAGAGGAAAATATTGGACTATTCTGAAGTGGCCTTCTATGAGCCCTGACCTAAATCCTATTGAGCATCTTTGGAAAGAGCTGAAACATGGCGTCTGGAAAAGGCAACCTTCAAACACGAGACAAATGGAGCAGTTTGCTCTTGAGGAGTGGGCCAAAATACCTGACGAGAGGTGCAGAAGTCTCATTGACAGTTACAGGAATCGTTTGATTGCAATAAAGTACACTGCTCAAAAAAATAAAGGGAACACTTAAATAGCAGAATATAACTCCAAGTAAATCAAACTTCTGTGAAATCAAACTATCCACTTAGGAAGCAACACTGATTGACAATCAATTTCACATGCTGTTGTGCAAATGGAATAGACAACAGATGGAAATTATTGGCTCGGGTAGTGCAGCTCATCCAGGATGGCACATCAATGCGAGCTGTGACAAGGTTTGCTGTGCGGCCCTCCAAAGAAATGCCACCCCACACCATTACTGACCCACTGCCAAAAACCGGTCATGCTGAAGGATGTTGCAGGCAGCAGATCACTCTCCACGGCATCTCCAGACTCTGTCACATGTCCTCAGTGTGAACCTGCTTTCATATGTGAAGAGCACAGGGCGCCAGTGGCGAATTTGCCAATCCTGGTGTTCTGTGGTAAATGCCAAGCGTCCTGCACGGTGTTGGGCTGTGAGCACAACCCTCATCTGTAGACGTCGGTCCCTCAGACCATCCTCATGCAGTCGGTTTCTAACCATTTGTGCAGACACATGCACATTTGTGGCCTGCTGGAGGTCATTTTGCAGGGCTCTGGCAGTGCTCCTCCTTTCACAAAGGTGGAGGTAGCGGTCCTGCTGCTGGGTTGTTGCCTCCTACTGCCCCCTCCACGTCTCCTGGTGTACTGACCTGTCTCCTGGTAGCGCCTCCAGCCTCTTGACACTACACTGACAGACACAGCAAACCTTCTTGCCACAGCTCGCATTGATGTGCCATGCTGGATGAGCTGCACTACCTGAGCCACTCGTGTGGGCTGTAGAGTCTGTCTCATGCTACCACGAGTGTGAAAGCACAGTCAACATTCAAAAATGACCAAAACATCAGCCAGAAAGCATTGGTACTGAGATGTGGTCTGTGGTCCCACCTGCAGAACCACTCCTTTATTGAGGGTGTCTTGGTAATTGCCAATAATTTCCATTTGTTGTCTATTCCATTTGCACAACAGCATGTGAAATTGATTGTCAATCAGTGTTGCTTCCTAAGTGGACAGTTTGATTTCACAGAAGTTTGATTTACTTGGAGTTAGATTCTGTTGTTTAAGCGTTTATTTTTTGAGCAGTATGTTAAGTTAAGGGTACCATCTTCTGTCCAGGCCTATTTCATGAGTTTTATTTTTTAAACAATTCTGTGGAAGCTTGGATAAAAAGAAAAATCTGACTTTCATTTGTTCATTTTCATAGATTTTTTATTTATTATTACTTTTGTAAGATTCATGTTATTTCTGTCACCATTGTGGGTTTTTCTGTCTTTAAACGAGGGGTATCAACAATTTTGACCACTTGTCTTTATTTATGGGTACAATATACAGGCGCTTCTCACATAATTAGAATATCATCAAAAAGTGAATTTATTTCAGTTCTTCAATACAGAAAGTGACTCTCCTATATTCTATAGCGTCATTACACACAGAGTGATCTATTTCACGTGTTTATTTCTGGTAATGTTGATGATTATGGATTACAGCCAATGACAACCCAAAAGTCATTATCTCAGTAAATTAGAATACTTTATAACACCAGATTGAAAAATGATTTTAACTCCTTAATGACCAGTTATTTTTGGTTTTGCTTTTCATTTTTTCTCCCCTTGTTCCCAAAGCCATAACTTTTTTATTTTTTGGTCAATATGGTTATGTGAGGGCTTGTTTTTTTTCTTTGCAGGACGAGTTGTATTTTTGATCAACACTATTAGTTTAAAAATATCGTGAACTGGAAAACGGTAAAAAAAAAATCCAAGTGCGGAAAAATGGCAATTAAGTGCAATGCCACAGTTGTTTTTTGTTTTGCTTTTTTACTATGTTCACTAAATGCTGAAATAGCACAAAAAAAGGACTTAAAAATCCTCCAATAATACAAGAAAACAGCAAAAAAGCAGAGAGGTTTACCCGTCCAGGCCTCCAGACAAATGCACTATCAGGATGCAGTGGACCCATGCATTTTGATAGGCGGGCTGCCCAGCGCTGAGCTAATAGAAGGGTGTCACTACTAGGCTGTTAACCTGGATGCCGTGCATTGCCATAGTGTGCACAGCGCCACATACAAGTTTTTATTGTGCATCAATATACCAAGCAACCTCCCCCTCCATGTATTGGTGGGCTGTGGGCGGTGGTTTCATCGGTATTCTTGCACCTGTGTTGCCATCTTAATTATATGGGTCCACTGCATTTGTCTGGAGGCCTGGATGGGTAAACCTCTCTGATTTTTTGCTGTTTTCTTCTCTTATGTTCACTAAATGCTAAACCTGACCTGCCATTATGATTCTCCAGGTCATAATGAGTATATAGACACCAAACATGTTTAGGTTCTTTGTTATCTAAGTGGTGAAAAAAAATTCCAAACTTTGTTAACCCCTTACTGACCGCTGACAGGATAGTACATCAGCGGTCAGTATTCCTCGCTTTGAAGTGGGCCCGCCTCAAAGCAGCGACATGTCAGCTGTTTTAAACAGCTGACATATGCCCAGAAAAGGCACTAGCGGAATCGCGACCCGCCCGTGCCTATTAACTAGTTAAATCCTGCTGTCAAATGCTGACATTGGGCATTTAACTAGAACTTCTGGCGCACGGCCGGAAATGAGTGCATCGCCGACCCCGTCACGTGATCGGGGGTCAGCGACGCATTGCCATAACTACCTGAGGTCTCCTCGAGACCTCTATGGTTGTTGATGACAGATTGCTATGAGCGCCACCCTGTGGTTGACACTCATAGCAATGCTGCTATTATACTACATAGAGGCAATCTGATCATTGCCTCTATGTAGCAGAGCCTATGGAGGCTATTGAAGCATGCCAAAAGTAAAAAAAAAAAAAAAAAAAAGGGTTTAAAAATAAAAAAACCATAAAAGTTTAAATCACCCCCCTTTCGCCCCAATCAAAATAAAACAATAAAAAAATCAAACCTACACATATTTGGTATCGCCACATTCAGAATCGCCCGATCTATCAATAAAAAAAGGATTAATCCGATTGCTAAATGGCGTAGCGATAAAAAAAATCAAAACGCCAGAATTACGTTTTATTGGTCACCGCAACATTGAATTAAAATGCAATAATGGGCGATCAAAAGACCATATCTGCACAAACGTGGTATCATTAAGAACGTCATCTCGGCACGCAAAAGATAAGCCCTCACCCAACCCCAGATCACGAAAAATGGAGACACTACGGGTCTCGGAAAATGATGCAATTATTTTTTTTTGCAAACTTCGGAATTTTTTTTCACCACTTAGATAAAAGAGAACCTAGACATGTCTGGTGTCTATGAACTCGTAATGACCTGGAGAATCATAATGGCAGGTTAGATTTAGCATTTAGTGGACCTAGCAAAAAATCTAAACAAAAAACAAATGTGGGATTGCACTTTTTTTTTGATATTTCACCACACTTGGAATTTTTTTCCCATTTTCAAGTACAAGACATGGTAAAACCAATGGTGTTGTTCAAAAGCAAAACTCGTCCCACAAAAAATAAGCCCTCACACGGCCATATTGATGGAAAAATAAAAAAGTTATGGCTCTGGAAAGAAGGGGAGCGAAAATCAAAAAAAGCTCCGGTCATTAAGGGGTTAAAAAAAGTTTGCACCATAATCCGATCCCCGTAGTGTCTCCATTTTTCACGATCTCGGGTTTGGTGAGGACTTTTTTTTGCGCACTGAGCTGACGTTTTTAATGAAACCATTTTGATGCAGATATGTTCTTTTGATTGTCCGTTATTGCATTTTATAATAATACAGCCCAGCACGGTATAATACAACCCAGCATGTTATATAGCCCCCCCAGAATGGTATAATACAACCCAGCATGTTATATAGCCCCCCCAGAATGGTATAATACAGCCCAGCATGGTATAATACAGCCCAGCATGGTATCATACAGCCCAGCATGTTATATAGCCCCCCCAGAATGGTATAATACAGCCCAGCATGGTATATAGCCCCCCCAGAATGGTATAATACAGCCCAGCATGGTATAATACAGCCCAGCACGGTATAATACAACCCAGCATGTTATATAGCCCCCCCCCAGAATGGTATAATACAGCCCAGCATGTTATATAGCCCCCCCAGAATGGTATAATACAGCCCAGCATGGTATATAGTCCCCCAGAATGGTATCATACAGCCCAGCATGTTATATAGCCCCCCCAGAATGGTATAATACAGCCCAGCATGGTATAATACAGCCCAGCACGGTATAATACAGCCCAGCATGTTATATAGCCCCCCCAGAATGGTATAATACAGCCCAGCATGGTATAATGCAGCCCAGCATGTTATATAGCCCCCCCAAGAATGGTATAATACAGCCCAGCATGTTATATAGCCCCCCCAGAATGGTATAATACAGCCCAGCATGGTATATAGTCCCCCAGAATGGTATCATACAGCCCAGCATGTTATATAGCCCCCCCAGAATGGTATAATACAACCCAGCATGTTATATAGCCCCCCCAGAATGGTATAATACAGCCCAGCATGTTATATAGCCCCCCCAGAATGGTATAATACAGCCCAGCATGTTATATAGCCCCCCCAGAATGGTATAATACAGCCCAGCATGGTATATAGTCCCCCAGAATGGTATCATACAGCCCAGCATGTTATATAGCCCCCCCAGAATGGTATAATACAACCCAGCATGTTATATAGCCCCCCCAGAATGGTATAATACAGCCCAGCATGTTATATAGCCCCCCCAGAATGGTATAATACAGCCCAGCATGGTATAATACAGCCCAGCATGGTATCATACAGCCCAGCATGTTATATAGCCCCCCCAGAATGGTATAATACAGCCCAGCATGGTATATAGCCCCCCCAGAATGGTATAATACAGCCCAGCATGTTATATAGCCCCCCCAGAATGGTATAATACAGCCCAGCATGGTATAATACAGCCCAGCACGGTATAATACAGCCCAGCATGTTATATAGCCCCCCCAGAATGGTATAATACAGCCCAGCATGGTATAATGCAGCCCAGCATGTTATATAGCCCCCCCCAGAATGGTATAATACAGCCCAGCATGGTATATAGCCCCCCCAGAATGGTATAATACAGCCCAGCATGTTATATAGCCCCCCCAGAATGGTATAATACAGCCCAGCATGGTATATAGCCCCCCCAGAATGGTATAATACAGCCCAGCATGTTATATAGCCCCCCCAGAATGGTATAATACAGCCCAGCATGTTATATAGCCCCCCCCAGAATGGTATAATACAGCCCAGCATGTTATATAGCCCCCCCAGAATGGAATAATACAGCCCAGCATGGTATATAGCCCCCCAGAATGGTATAATACAGCCCAGCATGTTATATAGCCCCCCCAGAATGGTATAATACAGCCCAGCATGTTATATAGCCCCCCCAGAATGGCATAATACAGCCCAGCATGTTATATAGCCCCCCCCAGAATGGTATAATACAGCCCAGCATGTTATATAGCCCCCCCAGAATGGAATAATACAGCCCAGCATGGTATATAGCCCCCCCAGAATGGTATAATACAGCCCAGCATGTTATATAGCCCCCCCAGAATGGCATAATACAGCCCAGCATGTTATATAGCCCCCCCCAGAATGGTATAATACAGCCCAGCATGTTATATAGCCCCCCCAGAATGGAATAATACAGCCCAGCATGGTATATAGCCCCCCAGAATGGTATAATACAGCCCAGCATGGTATAATACAGCCCAGCATGTTATATAGCCCCCCCAGAATGGTATAATACAGCCCAGCATGGTATAATACAGCCCAGCACGGTATAATACAACCCAGCATGTTATATAGCCCCCCCAGAATGGTATAATACAGCCCAGCATGGTATATAGTCCCCCAGAATGGTATCATACAGCCCAGCATGTTATATAGCCCCCCCAGAATGGTATAATACAACCCAGCATGTTATATAGCCCCCCCAGAATGGTATAATACAGCCCAGCATGTTATATAGCCCCCCCAGAATGGTATAATACAGCCCGGCATGGTATAATACAGCCCAGCATGGTATCATACAGCCCAGCATGTTATATAGCCCCCCCAGAATGGTATAATACAGCCCAGCATGGTATATAGCCCCCCCAGAATGGTATAATACAGCCCAGCATGTTATATAGCCCCCCCAGAATGGTATAATACAGCCCAGCATGGTATAATACAGCCCAGCACGGTATAATACAGCCCAGCATGTTATATAGCCCCCCCAGAATGGTATAATACAGCCCAGCATGGTATAATGCAGCCCAGCATGTTATATAGCCCCCCCCAGAATGGTATAATACAGCCCAGCATGGTATATAGCCCCCCAGAATGGTATAATACAGCCCAGCATGTTATATAGCCCCCCCAGAATGGTATAATACAGCCCAGCATGGTATATAGCCCCCCCAGAATGGTATAATACAGCCCAGCATGTTATATAGCCCCCCCAGAATGGCATAATACAGCCCAGCATGTTATATAGCCCCCCCAGAATGGTATAATACAGCCCAGCATGTTATATAGCCCCCCCAGAATGGAATAATACAGCCCAGCATGGTATATAGCCCCCCAGAATGGTATAATACAGCCCAGCATGGTATAATACAGCCCAGCATGTTATATAGCCCCCCCCCAGAATGGCATAATACAGCCCAGCATGGTATATAGCCCCCCCAGAATGGTATAATACAGCCCAGCATGTTACAGTGGGGAAAAAAAGTATTTAGTCAGTCAGCAATAGTGCAAGTTCCACCACTTAAAAAGATGAGAGGCGTCTGTAATTTATATCATAGGTAGACCTCAACTATGGGAGACAAACTGAGAAAAAAAAATCCAGAAAATCACATTGTCTGTTTTTTTTTCATTTTATTTGCATATTATGGTGGAAAATAAGTATTTGGTCAGAAACAAGCAATCAAGATTTCTGGCTCTCACAGACCTGTAACTTCTTCTTTAAGAGTCTCCTCTTTCCTCCACTCATTACCTGTAGTAATGGCACCTGTTTAAACTTGTTATCAGTATAAAAAGACACCTGTGCACACCCTCAAACAGTCTGACTCCAAACTCCACTATGGTGAAGACCAAAGAGCTGTCAAAGGACACCAGAAACAAAATTGTAGCCCTGCACCAGGCTGGGAAGACTGAATCTGCAATAGCCAACCAGCTTGGAGTGAAGAAATCAACTGTGGGAGCAATAATTAGAAAATGGAAGACATACAAGACCACTGATAATCTCCCTCGATCTGGTGCTCCACGCAAAATCCCACCCCGTGGGGTCAGAATGATCACAAGAACGGTGAGCAAAAATCCCAGAACCACGCGGGGGGACCTAGTGAATGAACTGCAGAGAGCTGGGACCAATGTAACAAGGCCTACCATAAGTAACACACTACGCCACCATGGTCTCAGATCCTGCAGTGCCAGACGTGTCCCACTGCTTAAGCCTGTACATGTCCGGGCCCGTCTGAAGTTTGCTAGAGAGCATTTGGATGATCCAGAGGAGTTTTGGGAGAATGTCCTATGGTCTGATGAAACAAAACTGGAACTGTTTGGTAGAAACACAACTTGTCGTGTTTGGAGGAAAAAGAATACTGAGTTGCATCCATCAAACACCATACCTACTGTAAAGCATGGTGGTGGAAACATCATGCTTTGGGGCTGTTTCTCTGCAAAGGGGCCAGGACGGCTGATCCGGGTACATGAAAGAATGAATGGGGCCATGTATCGTGAGATTTTGAGTGCAAACCTCCTTCCATCAGCAAGGGCATTGAAGATGAAACGTGGCTGGGTCTTTCAACATGACAATGATCCAAAGCACACCGCCAGGGCAATGAAGGAGTGGCTTCATAAGAAGCATTTCAAGGTCCTGGAGTGGCCTAGCCAGTCTCCAGATCTCAACCCTATAGAAAACCTTTGGAGGGAGTTGAAAGTCCGTGTTGCCAAGCGAAAAGCCAAAAACATCACTGCTCTAGAGGAGATCTGCATGGAGGAATGGGCCAACATACCAACAACAGTGTGTGGCAACCTTGTGAAGACTTACAGAAAACGTTTGACCTCTGTCATTGCCAACAAAGGATATATCACAAAGTATTGAGATGAAATTTTGTTTCTGACCAAATACTTATTTTCCACCATAATATGCAAATAAAATGAAAAAAAAACAGATAATGTGATTTTCTGGATTTTTTTTTCTCAGTTTGTCTCCCATAGTTGAGGTCTACCTATGATGTAAATTACAGACGCCTCTCATCTTTTTAAGTGGTGGAACTTGCACTATTGCTGACTGACTAAATACTTTTTTTCCCCACTGTATATAGCCCCCCCAGAATGGAATAATACAGCCCAGCATGGTATATAGCCCCCCAGAATGGTATAATACAGCCCAGCATGTTATATAGCCCCCACAGAATGGAATAATACAGCTCAGCATGTTATATAGCCCCCCCAGAATGGAATAATACAGCCCAGCATGGTATATAGCCCCCCAGAATGGTGTAATACAGTCCAGCACGGTATAATACGGCCCAGCATGGTATATAGCCCCCCAGCATGGTATGATATAGCCGAGCATGGTATATAGCCCCCCAACATGGTATAATACAGGCCAGAATGGTATAATACAGCCCAGCATGTTATATAGCCCCCCCCAGAATGGATTAATACAGCCCAGCATGGTATATAGCCCCCCAGAATGGTATAATACAGCCCAGAATGGTATAATACAGCCCAGCATGTTATATAGCCCCCCCAGAATGGAATAATACAGCCCAGCATGGTATATAGCCCCCCCAGAATGGTATAATACAGCCCAGCATGTTATATAGCCCCCCCAGAATGGAATAATACAGCTCAGCATGTTATATAGCCCCCCCAGAATGGAATAATACAGCCCAGCATGGTATATAGCCCCCCAGAATGGTGTAATACAGTCCAGCACGGTATAATACGGCCCAGCATGGTATATAGCCCCCCAGCATGGTATGATATAGCCGAGCATGGTATATAGCCCCCCAACATGGTATAATACAGGCCAGCATGGTATATAGAACCCCCAGAGTGCCCCCACAGTCCAGTACTCACACTGATTTAAAAAAAAACTCCTCACCCTCTCCTCGTACCCGCGCTGCTGGCTGCTCCTGTCTCCTCCTGCTCTGTCTGGCACACAGTGAGAGCGCGATGACGTCATCGCGCCCCCGCTGTGTCAGAGGCAGAGCGGGGAATGATGGGAGAGGGAGCGTCAGCTCACACTCTCTCCTCCATCATTGCCTCCTTCAATGCGGCGGCGGCGGTGGGAGTCGGTGCCGGGGGCAGGCGGGCCCCCCTCCCTCACAGGGGCCCCATAGCGGCTGTGTGATGTGCCGCTGGCTGGGGGCCCCTGGGAGAGCGGGGGCCCTAGGCAGCTGCCTGGTCTGCCTGCCCCTAACGCCGGCCCTGGCTGGGAGAAGTCCATAGCATGTTTCATTTACAGTGTCTTATAAAAGTATTCAAACCTGAGAACTGTTCCACATTATTTCACATTACAACCACAAGCTTAGATGTATTTTACTTGGATTTTATGTGATACTAACACAAAGTAACAAGTACTGGTGATGTATAACGAAATGATAGACAGTTTTCTAATTCTAGTTAAAAAAAAATATAAATCTGAAAATTGTGACGTGCCTTTGTATTCAGCCCCCCAGTAGTCTGATACCCCTAAATATAATCCTGGGTGAACAACTGCCTCCGGAAGTCACATACAGCTCTGGCAAAAATTAAGAGACCACTGCAAAATTTTTAGTTTGTCTGATTTTTCTATTTATAGGTATATTTTTGAGTAAAATGTAAATTGCTCTTTTATTCTATAAATTACTGACAACATGTCTCCGAAATTTAAAGCTAAAAATTTTGTATTTATTTGCAGCAAATGAGAAATAATAAAAAAGAAACAGTGCTTTCAGACCTCAAATAATGCTAAGAAACCAAGTTCATAATCATTTAGAAACAACAATATTAATGTTTTAACTCAGGAAGAGTTCAGAAATCAATATTTTGTGGAATAACCATGATTGTTAATCACAGCTTTCATGCGTCTTGGCTGCTTTCCACCAGTCTTTCACACTGCTTTTGGGTGACCTTATGTCACTCCTGGTACAAAAATGTAAGTAGTTCTTCTTTGTTTGATGGCTTGTGACAATCCATCTTCCTCTTGATTACATTCCAGAGGTTTTCAATGGGGTTCAGGTCTGGAGATTGGGCTGGCCATGACAGGGATTTGATGTGGTGGTCCTTCATCCACACATTGATTGACCTAGCTGTGTGGCATGGCGCATTGTCCTGCTGGAAAAAACAGTCCTCAGAGTTCAAGAACATTGCCTGAACAGAAGGAATCAACTGTTTTTCCAGGATAACCTTGTATGCGGCTTGATTCATACGTCCTTGGCAAAGATTAACCTGCCCAATTCCAGCCTTGCTGAAGCATCCCCAGATCATCACCGATCCTCCACCAAATTTCACAGTGGGTGCAAGACACTGTGGCTTGTACACCTCTCCAGGTCTCCGTCTAACCATTAGACAACCAGGTGTTGGGCAAAGCTGAAAATTAGTCTCATCAGAGAAGATTACCTTACTCCGGTCCTCTATGGTCCAATTCTTATGGTCTTTGGCAAACTTCAGCCTTGCTCTCCTGTGCTTCCCATTGATGAAAGGCTTTTTTCTAGCTTTACATGACTTGAAATTAGTAAATTGAGTCCACCCATGTGTAATTTACTCTCAGTATAACTACAGCTGTTCTATGAAAGTCTCAGAGGTTTGTGTGAGAACATTAGGGACCAAACTGCATCATGAAAGCCAAGGGAGGCCAGGGATAAAGTTGTAAAGAGTAAAGCAGGGTTGGGTTATAAAAAAAATTGCCCAAGCTCTGAATATTTCACAAAGAACTGTTTAATCTATCATCCAAAAATGGCAGAACTGCAAACCTACCAAGAAATGGCTGTCCACCTAAATTAACATCCCAAGCAAGCAGAGAACTAATTAAGCAGGTAAGAGGTTCATGGTCACTCCAGAGATGTTGCAGAGATCAACAGTTCACGTGAGAGAATCTGTCCATAGGAAACTATTAGTCATACATTCCACGAATCTGGCCTTTATGGAGGAGTGGCAAGAAGAAAGACATTTTTTAAACCAAACCATGAGAAGTCCCATTTACAGTTTACAAAAAGTTATGTAGGGGACACAGCGAGCATGTGGAAGAAGTTGCTCTGGTCAGATGAGACCAAAATAGAACTTTTTAGACTAAATGCAAAACACTGTGTATGGCGGAAATCTAATACTACACATCACCCTAAACACACCATCCCCACCATAATACATAGTGGGGGATACATCATACTGTGGGGAGGCTTTTCTCCAGCAGGGACAGGAAAGCTGGTCAGAGGTAATGGCAAGATAGATGGAGTTAAATACAGGCCAATACCGAAGAAAAACCTATTAGAGGCTGCAAAAGACTTGAGACTGGGGCTTAGGTTCACCTTCCAGCAGAACAACGACCCCAAACATCCTGCCAGAGCTAGAAGAAGGGGAAAAATGTCACGTCTAGATGTGCAAAGCTGGTAGAGACAGACCCAAAAGACTTGCAGCAGTAATTGCAGCAAAAGTATGAACTCGGTGGGCTGAATATAATGCACCTCACAATTTTCAGACTTATATTTTTAAAATATTTAGAAAACCCTATATCATTTCCTTTCCAATTTACAAATACTTGCTAGTTTGTGTTGATAGATCACATAAAATCCCAATAAAAACATTTTAAGTTTGTAGGTATAAAAAATGTGGAAACGTTCATGGGGTATAAATACTTTTTCATACTTTTTGTATCATGACTTTAACCACCTTAACCTAAGGACTGTGTATTTCTTCCTCTCCGCCTTGGCCCACAGGAAACAATATAGCTCACCATACCAGTACTGGTGGCAGATGTGATGCACCTGCAGATGATTCAATATTTTCACTACTTTACCGTCCATCCTCATACGATGTAAAATGTTTTATAAAAAATCATACTAAAATAACGTAAAATATATTACGTGCAGGGAAACTCCCATTGGAACCATTTTTCTTCCTCTCGCAAAATCTCCTGCCATGTTTTCCACTGTTTAAGGTCTCCAGTTCCTCATAAAAATCTGAATTGTGTTTTCCCCAATAAATCACGCGCCGAGGTTCTCAAGTTTATTTTGATAGAGTAAAATTTCTTGACTCCATAAATATCTTGAAAAATAAAGCAATTTTATAAACTGCCGGTGGAAATCTGGTGGGTGAGTTGGAGGAGAGATTCTTATGATTGGCAGGGAGAAAAACGCTACTAAAGAAAAAAAAATGCCTGGAATAGCTGGAGCCAGGCGCCATGGCATACTGCTACCATTAGTAATAATGGAATCAGATCACTAAGTATCAGCGCGGTTTTATTATTTATTTTAACACTTTTGGAAGTAGGAAAAAAAATGTTCGCCAAGAAATCAAAGCTATTTCCTGGAAAGGGTTAGAACAGGATAAGCAGAAGGCAAGGAAAAAAAAACTTTTTTCGTGCAAACCCAAACTTTACTCAGTGCCTCGTTGGCACTGGAACTATAAGAATTGTTAGGGATGCCGTTACCAATAGACGTGTCGAGAGAATGACGGAAATGGGAATAAGATCTAGCGCCAATGTGGAAAATACAGTTGTATATGTCTTCATTAAAAAAACCATGCCAGCTTACGCGTTTCAAACCAAGGACTCCATCATATTCACATTCAACAGGGACAGGGTTCAGCTTCGGCACGCTTACTTGTTTTTGATGACACAGAAAGCCGCATTGCTCTTCATGGAGCAATTCTATAGCGACTTCCCACAAGTGTCTAACGGCATTGAAAGCCCATGAAGCTTTTCCATCCTTGGACCACTTCTTGTAGGTACTAGCCACTGTGTACACTCAAAAAGACCCTCCGTTTTGGAGATACTCTGACCTACAATTTGATCCCTATCAAAGTTGCTCAGATCCTTACGTGTGCCCATTTTTTCCTGCTTCTAACACATCAACAAACAACAAACTGTTCACCTCCTGCCTCTTCTATCCCATCTCTTGACTAGTGTCATGGTCAGAAGATAATCGATGTTATTCACTTCTCCTATCAGTGGATTTAATGTTATGTGCTGGCTGTGGTGGTGGCACAATATCTGAGTATTTAGGTAGCTGGGGGCCTCGCTTTTAGGGCATCATTCTGCTCTGTGAGGCACCAGATCTGCTCTGCTCTGCTACATTGCTGGACTCTGCTATAAAATTTCTGTAAGTAACATAGTTATTAAGGTTGAAGGGAGACTTTAAGTCCATCTAGTTCAACCCATATCCTATCCTAACTTGCCCTAACATGTTGATCCAGTCACGGGACTTACTCTGTTAATTTGTTCGGCTCTTCTACATCAGCACCATGAGTCTCCTGGTCAACTCAAATCTTTTACTCATTACTATAAGACAGCTAACCTACTCTACTCTGCTACATTGCTGGGTTCGGCTACATAATTACCATACACCTGCCCTACTGAACCCTGCCATACAGCTACCATATGTCTCCTGACCTACTCAATTCTGTCACAGAGCTACTAGAAGTCTCTGTCCTGATCTACTCAATTCTGCTACATCACTGGGCTCTGCTACATCTCTACAGTGAGTCTACTGAGGCACCCGGCTCTACTACATCACGAGTCTATGCTAAATCGCTGTATAATTGCTATTCAGTGCTATGTGATGTACTCCGCTCTGCCAAACCTACAAGTCTTCTCTACCCCGCTTCATCGGTTTCCCCTCACTGAGTTTTCAGCTCTTCCTTGTGATCTCTTATTTGTCACTTTCAGCTGTCGTCCAGCCATTACTGTCTCCATTGCTCATTCCAGTGGATCTCGTTGCACTAATGTCATATCTCTGTGCTGTACTCATCCGGTCCATGGGCCTTGAGAAGCCACATAAGTCCCAGTGCACTGAGTTCCCCCTAATGGTGTCTGGACTCTGGCAGAACTGTGTAACTAGAGCTATAAGAAAGGGAGCCGGGATTTGCAGCTGTGTCAGATAAACATCACTCTGATCACTATTATAGTTACATTATAGTCCATTTCTTTGACATAAACATCCTCCCACAACACTTTACCTTTACAAACCACCAGGATCACTTGGTGTTACCCCATGTTACCATATATCCCCAAATTTCAAGACAGGTCATATATTGGGCTTAAGGAGCATTTTGCTATCTCCACCTTGGACACCAATGTGTTTGGTCCTTATGAGAAAAGTAGGTTACTATTTGCCTACATCATACTGTCCAATTGTCCCAAAATATCTGTGAGACTCCTGTAAAAAGGGAAAAGTTCTTAAACTTATGGAGGATTTGGCAAATTTTCTTGCACCAAACAAAGTCTTGGAGCGCATGGAACAGGCGTGGATGGACCCGGTTGACAAAAAAGCGCCTGGTTTTAATATGGGAATAACGTATTTATTATTCTTGCTTATATAGTGCCATTAATTCCACAGCGCTTTACAGACATCATCATTGTCCCCATTGGGGGTCATAAATCAGTATATCTTTGAAGTCTGGGTGGAAACCGAGAAAGAGAATTTTTTTCTTTTCATAGCAGTTTGGGAGTCCATTATTTTCAATGGGGTTCGGGCTTTGGTGGAAGTTCGGGTAGTGTTCTGGTACCGAATTAAACTTTTTAAAAAGTTCGGGTCAGGTATCAGAACCCAAACTTCCTCCGGTCCATCCATCCCTACTAAGAATCCTTCGGCGAGTTCGTTGATTGGCTGCAGCAGGCAGGTGACAAGAACAGCACGTCATCCGAGAAACATCTAGCCACCTGACCTCTGCAGCCAATCACAGGCTTTATTGGACCTGTAACTTCAGGCATCACTTCCAAAGCCAGGACAGAACACCAGTGCAGCCTGTGCCTGGTCCACAGAGCTGCTGATAAGTGATTATGCCTTAGTTTTTTTACTTTAAGAGAACGAAAGTAAAAAAAATCTTTGCGTTGGACAAACCCTTTAATCTCATTCAGAGTCCAACAATGCACAGGGAAACAAAAAAAGTCTGTAAAAACCAAGTGGCGCTAAATCTGTAATGAAACCTAAATTCAAAAGTTATTTTTCATCCAAAATGAATACATTTCCGTGAAAAAAATAAATAAATAAATTATATATATATATATATAAATATATATATAAATATATATATATACATACACTGTATATATACATGTGTGTCCAAGAACATATCCATAAGGTTATTCAAAAGGTGAGCAAAAACATTAGATATTAATAGACTTGATAAAAGCAACACATCGCCGCGTCGGTATAGTAGTAGAACTCTATGGACATCAGGAGCATTTCCTCTTATATGTAACTTATCTATGCCGAATATAGGGCCAAGTGTGACATATATATATATATATATAAAAAGCCATCACCACCATCTAGTGGAGAAATGTTATAAATTGACATATTGTGGGGAAGGTTAATTTGAACCTAAACTTTCAGAAAACCTGATTTCATTTGATGAAAAAAAAATTATTTAAAGATTGTAATTTTTGTTGTATTACTTCCTAAAAATTACAAGCAACCAGGGCCAAGATAAGGTGTTTTGGTGCCCACTGGCAGATGAAAACAATGGTGTCCTCACCCTCCGATGAACCTTCAGCTTCCAAGTAAAGGAATAGAACAGAGACTGAGGTCAAGGTTACATATAGCATAATTCATTGTTTGGGAACCATTTACACAATTCACGAGCCAAATTCATCCCTGACACCCCATAATTTATATGTCAGACACAATGATGGTCAGGGAAACTAATTTAACTTATCTGTAATAGGGACAAATTAAGGTGTCCAATATTTGGCGGGTACCGTAATGGAAACTAAACAGACCCCATTATAGATAAATGGACAGGTACTGTATTATGGTTTTTACATCCGTCATGCGACAAATTCCAGTTGGCCACAAAACTGATGGTGGTTCTGGTGCCGTATTTCTGTACTGATGATGGTTATTGTGTTTTATTTCTGTATTGATCATGGTTCTGATGCTGTATTCATGTAGTGATGGTTGGTCTGGTGCTATATTTATGTACTACTGATGGCTCTGGTGATTGTATTCACGTAGTGATGATAATTCTGGTGCCGTGTTCATTCACGGAACCATCATCAGTACATTAACAAGAAACCAAAATCATCATCAGTATATAAATAGAACAACAGAGCCATCAACAGTACATTAATACAGAACTAGAACCATAATCAGCAAATAAATAGGTCACTAGTACCACCATCAGCACATGAATACATCACCAGAACCTCCATCAATACATTAATGCGTCGCAAGAACCTCAATCAGTAAATGAATACATCACGAGAATCACTGTAAATATATAAATACAACACCAGAACCATCATCAGTACAAGTATACATCACCAGAACAGCCACCAGTACATGAATATTGTACATCACCACGCTTCATACAGCAATCAATTGTAATAATAAGTCAGGCCCATATACATTTGTATCTCATGAACCTGCAACTCCCAGAATGTCTTTACCAATGATAAGGTGATGCTGGGAGTTGTTGTTATCAGTGTTTATCAGACTGCAGACCATACAGGAACCACAGCACTGATGAGACATAGTCAGTATCAACAAACATTTGCATCCAGGTACCTTACAGGTTATATCTTCTCTGAGTCTTTCCTTTCTTTTCATCTCTATCTTTTGTGGCACCCCTGAGGCTCAGTTGCCACAGAGGTACTGCACCTCCTCCTAAGGTGTGGTGCCCCACCATCCAGGTAAGCTAGGGGCTCCTGACCACGCTCCAACACTCGCACCCCACACAATAGAGTAGTTCAGCAAAACCACATTGCGGCTCCTTGCTTAGAGAGAAGCAGAGCACCTTTGGTGGTTCTCTACTTGGAACACTAGACGTGCTGGGAGGTGGCTGGAGTTGAGAATACATAAAAGAGTGGGATGGTTTAGGATTACAGGTCAGTCAGTGAGTGAGTCAGAAGGAGTAGGAGAGAGGAAGCCACTCGGAGAGGAGTGGGGATCCCTGGAAGAGGGATGGAGGAAGGAGTGCTGCAGCTGCCTCAGTGACCTGAGCCAGCTGGCATGGGAAAGGAAAGAAGGAGAAAGACATTGAATTGAAGCGTGAGCTACCATAGGAGAGAAAGACAAGTACTGAACGTAAGAGTAAAAGGGAACACAGAGGACGTGGGTTAGAGGAAGAACCCTGCCTAGAAGTTCTAAGCGCAAGGCCGGGGCCCGGTCCCCGAGGTTGTATGGACACGAATGGTTCTGCAGCAGAAACCGGCGGAGTAGTGGGCTGTAAATGCACTACTCCCATCTAAGACTTGAGGGCACAACAGCAACACGGATAGAGAGCCAGGACTTAGGAGTAGAGAGTCCCCGAAGCAGGCTACAGCTGTCTGCTGTACAAGTAGAGTTCTTGGGAACATCTGTCAGGAGGAACTCCAGTGTAACACAGTACTAGGAGATCTTCACACTTAAAGGCGCTATAGAGGAGATGTTCAGAAAAAGGCACCTAAGTTGGCGGAGCATGGAAGGGAGCCTGTCATCTTGCCTGGGGGTTGACTGAGTCCCTGACCCGGAGGATTCGGCACAGAAGCGGGCACTACAGACTGTGAGTAAAGCTTTGGAACTACATGCCCTGGTGTCCTCCATTCCTTCCTGTGTCCATCCGCCTGGCACTGCTACATCCCCTGCGCCAAACACTACACCATCTAAGTGTCTCCACATCTACACTGCCCTGGGACAACAGCCCTGCCTGTGGAGGACTATAACATCATTGCTGCACCACACCATCTGTCCCAGAGGATCTGTCTGCAGCGTCGGCTTAACATCTCCCTTGCCGAACACCACAGGTGGCGTCACAAACTATTCAACTACATTCTACCATTCACAACATCTTCCTATTACTTGGGCGCCCAGGGCCACGGTCCGGGTCACCGCTGCTGTGACACATCCCACTGATACTGGCCCGGTACCGAGTACCCCACAGCCCTGGGAGGGCGACCCACTTTTCCAGATGCCACAATGCCTTTTCATGTACACAGCTCTTCTCTCCAGATTCCCTATTCTCCAGTCTTCTGCAGCACAATGCCCTTAAAAATAATATTGTTATTAAAATGCCCTTAGCATAAAAACATTTGTCTATATTATGATCTAAATAAGCCTTCTATGGTAAATGGCCCCCACTTTCCATGTTATGATCTATAACCACCTCAATTACTGCCATTATCAGCTATAACCACCACACCGTCCACCCTTACGAACCACAGCCTGTTCCATGGTTGTCCCCTCCCCACAATCTATATCTCCACATTGTCCCCCCGCCATGCTAACTTATCTTCTTAATGAGTTCCCTTTTCACACTATGCCCCCATACTGCACACCACGTTGTCTTCTCCAAACTGTACTTCCCCTACATGGTATGGTCACTACAGCCGCCCATACAGTATGATATCCACAATTGACCTTCAATATACAAAATTATCCAACATAGCCGTCCATGCCGTATGATGTCCATCAAAGCCCCCAAATATACAGCATGAATTCCACCACAGCCCCTTGTACAGTATAATGTCCTCAACATCCCCCAATACAGTATGGTCACCACAGGCCCCTTTACAGTATGATGTTTACACAGCCACGTATATAGTATGATCCCCCATGTAAGTCCCCACAGCCAGTTGCATGTATGTCCTCACAGTCAGCCCAATGTATGTCACTATATCCAGATCTATCTATGTGCCCACAGTCAGTCCCATGTATTTCCTAACAGTCAGCCCGACATATGGCCCCACAGCCAGCCCCACGTATGTCCCCACAGCCAGCCCCTCTTATGTCCCCACAGCCAGCCACTCGATTGTCCCAACATCGAGCCCCTCATATGTACAGCAGTGGCCGTTGGATGCCATGATGGCGTCACTGCATCGCATCATCTCACGTCCTCTGCGTGCACCATCTCCACAGGCCGGAAGTGACCTGTGTTCTGCTGGAGTTCCTGGAGGAGCAGGGGGCTGATTACAGCTCCACTTCTCCTATGCTGGTGGCGCCCACATCGCTTCAATTGTATCAACGTCTTATAGACGCGAATACAATGTGATGAAATCAACTGAGGGAGCAATAATAAGAAAATGTAAGACATACAAGACCACTGATAATCTCCCTCGATCTGGGGCTCCACGCAAGATCTCACCCCATGGGGTCAAAATGATCTCAAGAACGGTAAGCAAAAATCCCAGAACCACACATGGGGACCTAGTGAATGACCTGTATAGAGCTGGGACCACCGTAACAAAGGCTACCACCAGCAACACACTACGCCGCCAGTGACTCAGATATTGCAGTGCCAGACATGTCCCCATGCTTAAGCCAGTACATGTCCGGGCCCATCTGAAGTTTGATAGAGAGTTTTGGATTATCCAGAAGACTGTTGGGAGAATATCAGATGGTCTGATGAAACCAAAGTAGAAATGTTTGATAGAAACAAAACTTGTTGTGTTTGTAGGAGACAGAATGCTGAGTTGCATTCAAAGAACACCATACCTACTGTGAAGCATGGTGGTGGCAACATCATGCTTTGGGGCTGTTTCTCTGCTGCAAAGGGACCAGGATGACTGATCCGTGGTCATGAAAGAATGAATGGGGCCATGTATTGTTAGATTTTGAGTGCAAACTTCCTTCCATCAGCAAGGGCATTGAAGATGAAACATGGATAGGTCATTCAGCATGATAATGATCCCAAGCACACCGCCAGGGCAATGAAGGAGTGGCTTCGTAAGAAACTTATGAACGTCCTGGAGTGGCCTAGCCAGTCTCCAGATCTCAACCCCATAGAAAACCTTTAGAGGGATTTGAAAGTCTGTGTTGCCCAGCGACAGGCCCAAAACATCACTGCTCTAGAGGAGATCTTCATGGAGGAATGGGCCAACATACCACCAACAGTGTGTGCCAACCTTGTGAAGACTTACAGAAAATGTTTGAGCTCTGTCATTGAAAACAAAGGATATATAACGAAATATTTAGAGGAACTTTTGTTAATAACCAAATACTTATTTTCCACCATAATTTGCTAAATAAATCTTACCAAATCAAACAAGGTGATTTTCTGGATTTGTTTTCTCATTTTGACTCTCATAGTTGTGGTCTACCTATGATGTCAATTACAGGCCTCTCTCATCTTTTTATGTGGGAAAAGTGGGAAAACTTGCACAATTGGTGGCTAAATACTATTTTCCCCCACTGTATTTATCACTTATCCTGTACACTTGGTGCTACTTTAAAACCACAGATTTTCTGCAGACAAAAACAGCAGTAAAAACTGCAGCGTAAACACGAAACATCAATGAAAAGGAATGGCACATATATGTGTTGCAATGCTCTTATGGTGTACACAAAATGAATGGGGCTGTAAGGGTACAATAGATTTCAGAAAGGCTGTAAGGGTACAATAGATTTCAGAAAGGCAGATTTTAAGGGATTCAGAAAGAGAATTGGAGGGATCCAATGGCTGGATATCCTTAAAGACAAAAATGTCCAGGAAGGATGGGAAATCTTGAAAAATGAAATTCTCAAAGCACAATTGTTAACAATTCCGAAAAGAGGGAAGAATAGGAAGCATTTAAGGAAGCCAGGATGGATGAACACAGAACTTAAGCACATGCTAAAAAGGAAGAAAAAAATGTTTATAAAATGGAAAGAGGGAGGCATATCTAAAGAAGAATATAATGCTGTCTGCAGAACCTGCAGGGCACAAATCAGATTAGCTAAAGCTGACAATGAATTGAGGCTTGCAAGAGATGTCAAAAGCAATAATAAAGGATTTTGGGGATATGTCAAAAGTAAAAGAAAAGTCAAAGATGCTATAGGATTTTTACAGGTTGAAAATGATGAAATGGTACGACAGGATGTTGAGAAGGCCGAACTTTTAAATTCCTATTTTGCATCTGTTTTCTCTCAGAAAGGAAATGTGACATCAACTGTTCTTCACTGTCCTATTAAGGGAATAGAAGAATCCAGGATATCTATAAACAGAAAGATAGTGAGGAAACACTTAGCTAACCTAAATGAATTCAAGTCTCCAGGTCCAGATGAATTACACCCCAGAGTACTGAAGGAGATAGCAGAAGAAATTTTTGAACCCCTCTCCATAATCTTTGAAAATTCTTGGAGAACAGGAGAAGTCCCAGAAGACTGGAGAAGAGCAAATGTTGTTCCTATCTTCAAAAAGGGGAAGAAGGTGGACCCAGGCAACTATAGGCCGGTGAGTCTGACTTCTATACCAGGAAAGATCTTTGAACAAATTATTAAAGAACATGTATGTCAGTACCTGGATAAGAATGAAGTGATTAAACAGAGTCAGCATAGGTTTGTAACTAGTAAGTCATGTCAGACTAACTTAATTTCCTTCTATGACGGAATCACTGATTGGGTGGATCAAGGAAATGCTGTAGATATAGTATATCTTGACTTCAGCAAAGCATTTGACAAAGTATCTCATACAATCCTTATTGAAAAAATTACTAAGTATGGAATGGACAAGGCAACTGTTAGGTGGATTCATAACTGGCTTAGTGATCGGACCCAAAGAGTGGTCGTAAATGGCTGCACATCCAGTTGGAAGAATGTCTCAAGTGGGGTACCACAGGGCTCTGTCCTGGGCCCTGTATTGTTCAACATCTTTATCAACGATTTAGATGAAGGAATTGAGGGTAAGCTGATTAAATTTGCTGATGACACAAAGCTAGGAGGGATAGCTAATACTAGAGAAGAGAGAGAGAGGATTCAAAAAGATATAAATAAACTGGAGAAGTGGGCAGCAACTAACAGAATGGTTTTTAACAGGGAAAAATGCAAAGTACTACATCTGGGCAATAAAAATGAAGAAAGCATATACAGAATGGGAGGAATAGGCCTAAGCAACAGCACATGTGAAAAAGACTTGGGTATACTAATAGATCACAGACTGAATATGAGTCAACAGTGTGATGCAGCAGCAAAAAAAGCAAATGCAATTCTAGGATGTATTAACAGAAGCATACAGTCTAGATCACGTGAAGTCATTATTTCCCTCTACTCCTCTTTGGTCAGACCTCATCTGGAATATTGTGTCCAGTTTTGGGCACCACATTTTAAAAAAGACGTCAACAAACTGGAGCAAGTTCAGAAAAGAGCGACCAGAATGGTGACTGGTCTGCAAACCCTGTCTTATGAGGAAAGGATGCAGGATTTGGGATTGTTTAGTTTGCAAAAGAGAAGACTGAGAGGAGACTTAATAGCTGTCTACAAATATCTAAAGGGCTGTCACATTGTAGAAGGATCAACTTTATTCTCATTTGCACAAGGAAAGACTAGAAGCAATGGGATGAAACTGAATGGGAGGAGACACAGATTAGACATTAGAAAAAACTTTTTGACAGTTAGAGTGATCAATGAGTGGAACAAGCTGCCACGAGAAGTGGTGAGTCAGCATGGGTTTGTAACTAGTAAGTCATGTCAGACTAACTTAATTTCCTTCTATGACGGAATCACTGATTGGGTGGATCAAGGAAATGCTGTAGATATAGTATATCTTGACTTCAGCAAAGCATTTGACAAAGTATCTCATACAATCCTTATTGAAAAAATTACTAAGTATGGAATGGACAAGGCAACTGTTAGGTGGATTCATAACTGGCTTAGTGATCGGACCCAAAGAGTGGTCGTAAATGGCTGCACATCCAGTTGGAAGAATGTCTCAAGTGGGGTACCACAGGGCTCTGTCCTGGGCCCTGTATTGTTCAACATCTTTATCAACGATTTAGATGAAGGAATTGAGGGTAAGCTGATTAAATTTGCTGATGACACAAAGCTAGGAGGGATAGCTAATACTAGAGAAGAGAGAGAGAGGATTCAAAAAGATATAAATAAACTGGAGAAGTGGGCAGCAACTAACAGAATGGTTTTTAACAGGGAAAAATGCAAAGTACTACATCTGGGCAATAAAAATGAAGAAAGCATATACAGAATGGGAGGAATAGGCCTAAGCAACAGCACATGTGAAAAAGACTTGGGTATACTAATAGATCACAGGCTGAATAAGAGTCAACAGTGTGATGCAGCAGCAAAAAAAGCAAATGCAATTCTAGGATGTATTAACAGAAGCATACAGTATAGATCACGTGAAGTCATTATTTCCCTCTACTCCTCTTTGGTCAGACCTCATCTGGAATATTGTGTCCAGTTTTGGGCACCACATTTTAAAAAAGACATCAACAAACTGGAGCAAGTTCAGAAAAGAGCGACCAGAATGGTGACCGGTCTGCAAACCCTGTCTTATGAGGAAAGGTTGCAGGATTTGGGATTGTTTAGTTTGCAAAAGAGAAGACTGAGAGGAGACTTAATAGCTGTCTACAAATATCTAAAGGGCTGTCACATTGTAGAAGGATCAACTTTATTCTCATTTGCACAAGGAAAGACTAGAAGCAATGGGATGAATCTGAATGGGAGGAGACACAGATTAGACATTAGAAAAAACTTTTTGACAGTTAGAGTGATCAATGAGTGGAACAAGCTGCCACGAGAAGTGGTGAGTTCTCCTTCAATGGATGTCTTCAAACAGAGGCTGGACAGACATCTGACTGGGATGATTTAGCGAATCCTGCTTTGAGCAGGGGGTTGGACCAGATGGCCCAGGAGGTCCCTTCCAACTCTACGATTCTATGATTCTAGGCACATGCCCCAGAGGGAAATACAGTGCACCACATATATTTTGCCATATATAGTGGATACGAGTCTGCCTTCCCCTAAGGAACATAGCGCAGGAATAGAATAGAAATTTTGCTTTTGGCTAATTAAAAATTGTCCCATTGTGGGTTGACACCCCCCCTCAATGACACAAAATCTACCAATATGAAGTTACATCCGGTTCCTGATATTTCAGCTCTCCATCATGGAGAGCGGACGGAGACATGATCTGGACAAAGCAAGCAAAGTAATCAGTGCACAAGACCCCAATTTACTTTTGTTAACTTGTCTATGTAGTAAGCTTGGTTCTGTTCCCTTATCTGTGTAGTAAATTGTTTCTGTATCTATGTAGTTAGTGTTGAATCTTTGGTGAAGATATTCCTATATATAGCCTATATTCCTATATATAGAGGGAGAGAGTGCAACATCTCCAAAAGTTATTTTTGTTTTTTTAATTCAGTTTGAGATCATAAAAAATACATAAATAAAACACCTCATTACAGGATCCATTCATTTGAATGGGAACAGAAGAGTCCTAGGATTTCTTCCATTTGCCTCCTTTCCAGCTGCATTCTCTGTTTCAAACGAAGTCTGTACTTTTTTTTTCCAGCCCAAAAAATGGTTAGCAAACCAAAGTTTAAAAAAAAAATAAAATCTATGGGAAACGGATTGTTATCCATTAACCGATCCATTCTTTTAGCACACCTCATGACCCTGACTTATGGATATGGGACGGACCCCCACTCCATCTTAAAACCACCATAACTACAGTAAACCTAGGCACTAGAATAAATACACAACACATTATTTTGGTTGTCAAAATGGCCACAGCTTTATTTAAATCACAGGATTAAAACAATCACAGCAGGAGTCAGGTGAAGTGCTAGTACATTGGGATTCACAAGTACTGTGATATCCCCAGCTGTCTGACATACAGAACCAGGACAGACAGCCATAAAGGGGCGGCACGCACTGGCTTGCCATTCAAGCAGAGCCAGTAAACTTTCAGGGCACCAATGACCCTATTATCCTCACTCCTGTGCTTAACCACTGTGCCCGCCCCTGATTGACGTTACCATTACAACGTCCTTGAGGCTGGCCACCAAAGCTGAGCCTGTTCACCACCATGAGGTTTTACATCCTCTATTAGTTAAAATGAGTCCACCTTAACTTGCCTGCAACTTCCACCTGACTCCTAAACCGCCACCAGAGAGGCCATTTGACACCTTAAATGGACTCGACCCCCATCAACCATGCCTAACAAAGCCATCAACCATTTCTACATGCTATGGAAAGTCTGTGCACACAAGTAATAAAATTAAAATTCTAGAGCTCCGACGGATTAATTTTATCAATGCCATGCTACCAAGTTATGATCGATAATACGGTAACTACAGCAAAATAGCAGTTGCTAAACATCCTGCAATGAGGATCCCATAATGTGGAATGTGGAAAGTAAACCATAATTAAGGTCGTAGCCACAATCTGAATACCAGTATAATGACATCTGTCATGCCTCAAAAAACTATTATACCGCACGTATTGTAGCCAGCTCTAATAATTCACCAATTCACAGATTTTAGTTCTGGAAACCACCATTATTTACAGTAGCTATGCAGTAAAATTTCTCAAACCCACTTACTAGCACTACTAAAGTGATGAACATGTCAATAGAAAGATATTATTATAAATAGGGAGTAATTAAAAACATCCGACCATAAAATAACGTTCAGAATATCTGGAAGTAGTAATTAAATAAACCTAAAGCAGAAAAAGTCTACAAAGGCATTATTAATAAAACTGCCACGCCATTGTTAATTGTTTTTCATGCGCTTGATAACATTTACTGTTGACCTCTCCAACTGGGTCAAAGGCATTGGGAATAGGCATATTGCCCTTTGTGTTAATGCACTTGATTATTTTACCCTTAGCCACTCCCACTGGCTCAAGGGCACCGGGAGTAGGCATACTGCCCTTTGTGTTAATGCACTTGATTATACCCTTAGCCGCTCCCACCAGCTCAAGGGCATCGGGAATAGGCATATTGCTCTTCATGTTAATGCACCTGATTACTTTACCCTTAGTCACTCCCACTGACTCAAGGGCACACAGATTAGGTACATTGCTCTTCAGTTTCATGCACTAGATAACTGCATTGTCCAGATGACAACCTTGTTCTCTTCTCCCCTCAGCCGCTGTTCCTGGCTCAGAGGAGCCAATTTCTTCTGTAGGCATGCAAAATATGATTGCCATGACCCCAGGGACTTTACCCTAACAGGGTCCTATAAAATATATATGCTTCAGGAGACCAGGGGGCCATAAGTCACCCCTCCATACCAGGGGGCCATACCCGAGATGGTTACCCCCTCCACACCATGGGGCCATACACGAGATGGTTACCCTCCACACCAGGGGGCCATACCTGAGATGATTACCCCTCAAAACCAGGGTGCCATACCTGAAATGGTTACCCTTCCAAACCCAGGGGGGGTCAGCGGCCAGTTTATTAACAAATAACATAAACATTTACAATAAGTATTAAATACACAATCTTATATGACATGAGGGGAGGGTTCTTGGAGCCCCAAAAATTCTGGCAAAATATTTTGCAAAAACACAAGAACTTAAAAATCCACGTTACCCTCAGCCGTAAACCACCAGCTCGAGGGCACCAAACATCCTGTTCCGGGAAGTCCAACCACCAAAAGCTCCTGGGTAACACCCTGTCCAGAGCCGTAACCAAAAGCCAGATCCAGATTTTAACTTCCAATTCCTTTTCGCTGATTCAGCGTCAACTCCAATAACCCCAGCCCAGAGGTCCATACTTAATATGGTTACCCCTACTGACCAATTTATAAATAACTTCCAAGGACCAACTAAAAGAAAAACAGATAACTGTTTTGTTTTGTTTTTTTTTATTTTAAATTCATGTTCTTATTAAAATAAACATAAAATAAACATCAAAGCATAAATAATATTAACACGCTTGGGGGAGTCCTTGAAGCTCCCAAATCTGGTGATTACCAAACATAAAATGTACCAACAATTACTCCCAGACGTTACCCCACTAGATCGGGAGCACCATAGCCACAAGGGTTGCAATGTTCACTTGAATTTCCTGGGGATCCGACAAACTCTTGCCGAAACTCCCCTCCACCTTTCACCAGGTCCAGAACCATATTGAATTCCAAAAGGAGGAAACCATATCCCAATGGATCCCCCAGACCATATTTAACCAACTTCAAGGACCCCTCCAACCGCACAAAATGTGGGATAAATGAGGGTGAAAACCATGCCGGTTTACAACCAAGGTATGCAACAGGTTAATAAAGGAAAATATCCCATCGTAAGGTCCAGAAATAGACAGAGATGGGCAATGCTGTGTTATATGCTGTAACAATAAATGAGAAGCCGCCTGCTCCTCTACAGCAGTTACAGACTCTAATCACCAGCTGCACATAAATGGTAAGAAACATGTAGGTCTAATATAAGCTGCCTGCAGCCATAGGTGTGTGAGCAGAAAACTGCAAGTTCTGTATCCGTCACTCTACTACAAACAATTACAATAGACGAGAGACAGGGCTGAAAACTGGGCCCATGATGTGTCCTCCAGAGCAATGTGCAGCCTCACACTAGGAGTGCCCACTCACTGCCCGCCATGTGCTGAGTTATTACTGCCCACTCACTGCCCGCCATGTGCTGAGTTATTAGTGCCCACTCACTGCCCGCCATGTGCCGAGTTATTACTGCCCACTCACTGCCCGCCATGTGCTGAGTTATTACTGCCCACTCACTGCCCGCCATGTGCTGAGTTATTACTGCCCACTCAAATGTGCCGAGTTACTCCACGATTATTTATTTTACACATGATAAAACATAATCCATTCAGTCCTCTTCTATCCGCCATCTTAGGTAATATAAAATAAGCTCTAGGTGGGTATACTCTGATCATGCAATATACGAGGGGGAGGACTAAAAGCAGCAATAGCTACAGAAATCAAGCACTAAGCTGGAAGTCATGTCCAGATTAGAGTTGAGCGAAACGCGTCGAAAAATTTCAAAAGTCGACGACTTTTGGCAAAGTCGGGTTTCATGAAACGAAACCCGACCCTAGGATGAGGTCGGCCACGAGGTCGGCGACTTACGCGCCAAAGTCGCGTTTCAAAAGTTTGTTTTGCGCTCTTTTTCAGCCAATCAGGATCCACGGACACTGTGGGCAACGTGATGACATAGGCAGGGGTCACCACCATCTTTCAGAAGGGCATGCAAGTGATTGGCTTGCTTTGGTGGGCGTCACAGGGGGTATAAAAGGGCGTGCACGCCGACCGCCATCTTACTTCTGCCGATCTCAGTATAGGGAGAGGTTGCTGCTGATTCTGTAGGGAGAGCGTTAGGCAGGGAAGAAGACAAAAAAACTGCTTCTGCTGCTAGCGATTTGGCCTGCACAACACACCAGTCACTGTGTGTGCAGTGCAAGGGGAGGCTATATAGTGGTGTATCAGTGGTGTTGGTTGTTGGGCTGCCTTCTAAGGCTTCCTGACATTCCTGCATTGCTGTTTACCCACTGCTCCGCAAACTGCTTTTTTAAAAGCAATCCCAATTTTTTTTTTTGTCCTGCTGAGAAGAAAAAAAAACTGCTTCTGCTGCTAGCAATTTGGCCTGCACAACACACCAGTCACTGTGTGTGCAGTGCAAGGGGAGGCTATATTGTGGTGTATCAGTGGTGTTGGTTGTTGGGCTGCCTTTTAAGGCTTCCTGACAGGCTGGCATTGCTGTTTACCCACTGCTCTGCAAACTGCTTTTTTAAAAGCAATCCAATCTCCCTTATCCTCTAGTCACTTTTGTCACAGCTGTGCCATCGAGCCTGTGACATAGCGCTCAGATATCAGTGGGCCTCACACAATCCAAAAGTGTCCAGTGTCCAAAAGTGTGTGCAGAGATTCAAAATCTCCCTTATCCTCTAGTCACTTTGGTCACAGCTGTGCCATCGAGCCTGTCACATAGCGCTCAGATATTCATTGGGCCTCACACAATCCAAAAGTGTCCAGTGTCCAAAAGTGTGTGCAGAGATTCAAAATCTCCCTTATCCTCTAGTCACTTTGGTCACAGCTGTGCCATCGAGCCTGTCACATAGCGCTCAGATATTCATTGGGCCTCACACAATCCAAAAGTGTCCAGTGTCCAAAAGTGTGTGCAGAGATTCAAAATCTCCCTTATCCTCTAGTCACTTTGGTCACAGCTGTGCCATCGAGCCTGTCACATAGCGCTCAGATATTCATTGGGCCTCACACAATCCAAAAGTGTCCAGTGTCCAAAAGTGTGTGCAGAGATTCAAAATCTCCCTTATGCTCTAGTCACTTTGGTCACAGCTGTGCCATCGAGCCTGTCACATAGCGCTCAGATATTCATTGGGCCTCACACAATCCAAAAGTGTCCAGTGTCCAAAAGTGTGTGCAGAGATTCAAAATCTCCCTTATCCTCTAGTCACTTTGGTCACAGCTGTGCCATCGAGCCTGTCACATATCGCTCAGATATTCATTGGGCCTCACACAATCCAAAAGTGTCCAGTGTCCAAAAGTGTGTGCAGAGATTCAAAATCTCCCTTATCCTCTAGTCACTTTGGTCACAGCTGTGCCATCGAGCCTGTCACATAGCGCTCAGATATTCATTGGGCCTCACACAATCCAAAAGTGTCCAGTGTCCAAAAGTGTGTGCAGAGATTCAAAATCTCCCTTATCCTCTAGTCACTTTGGTCACAGCTGTGCCATCGAGCCTGTCACATAGCGCTCAGATATTCATTGGGCCTCACACAATCCAAAAGTGTCCAGTGTCCAAAAGTGTGTGCAGAGATTCAAAATCTCCCTTATCCTCTAGTCACTTTGGTCACAGCTGTGCCATCGAGCCTGTCACATAGCGCTCAGATATTCATTGGGCCTCACACAATCCAAAAGTGTCCAGTGTCCAAAAGTGTGTGCAGAGATTCAAAATCTCCCTTATCCTCTAGTCACTTTGGTCACAGCTGTGCCATCGAGCCTGTCACATAGCGCTCAGATATTCATTGGGCCTCACACAATCCAAAAGTGTCCAGTGTCCAAAAGTGTGTGCAGAGATTCAAAATCTCCCTTATCCTCTAGTCACTTTGGTCACAGCTGTGCCATCGAGCCTGTCACATAGCGCTCAGATATTCATTGGGCCTCACACAATCCAAAAGTGTCCAGTGTCCAAAAGTGTGTGCAGAGATTCAAAATCTCCCTTATCCTCTAGTCACTTTGGTCACAGCTGTGCCATCGAGCCTGTCACATAGCGCTCAGATATTCATTGGGCCTCACACAATCCAAAAGTGTCCAGTGTCCAAAAGTGTGTGCAGAGATTCAAAATCTCCCTTATCCTCTAGTCACTTTGGTCACAGCTGTGCCATCGAGCCTGTCACATAGCGCTCAGATATTCATTGGGCCTCACACAATCCAAAAGTGTCCAGTGTCCAAAAGTGTGTGCAGAGATTCAAAATCTCCCTTATGCTCTAGTCACTTTGGTCACAGCTGTGCCATCGAGCATGTCACATAGCGCTCAGATATTCATTGGGCCTCACACAATCCAAAAGTGTCCAGTGTCCAAAAGTGTGTGCAGAGATTCAAAATCTCCCTTATCCTCTAGTCACTTTGGTCACAGCTGTGCCATCGAGCCTGTCACATAGCGCTCAGATATTCATTGGGCCTCACACAATCCAAAAGTGTCCAGTGTCCAAAAGTGTGTGCAGAGATTCAAAATCTCCCTTATCCTCTAGTCACTTTGGTCACAGCTGTGCCATCGAGCCTGTCACATAGCGCTCAGATATTCATTGGGCCTCACACAATCCAAAAGTGTCCAGTGTCCAAAAGTGTGTGCAGAGATTCAAAATCTCCCTTATCCTCTAGTCACTTTGGTCACAGCTGTGCCATCGAGCCTGTCACATAGCGCTCAGATATTCATTGGGCCTCACACAATCCAAAAGTGTCCAGTGTCCAAAAGTGTGTGCAGAGATTCAAAATCTCCCTTATCCTCTAGTCACTTTGGTCACAGCTGTGCCATCGAGCCTGTCACATAGCGCTCAGATATTCATTGGGCCTCACACAATCCAAAAGTGTCCAGTGTCCAAAAGTGTGTGCAGAGATTCAAAATCTCCCTTATCCTCTAGTCACTTTGGTCACAGCTGTGCCATCGAGCCTGTCACATAGCGCTCAGATATTCATTGGGCCTCACACAATCCAAAAGTGTCCAGTATCTAAAAGTGTGTGCAGAGATTCAAAATCTCCCTTATCCTCTAGTCACTTTGGTCACAGCTGTGCCATCGAGCCTGTCACATAGCGCTCAGATATCAGTGGGCCTCACACAATCCAAAAGTGTCCAGTGTCCACAAGTGTCTGCAGAAATTCAAAATCTCCCCTGTCCTATAGACACCTTGTACCTTGTTTTACATTACTATATAGTTTGTTGGATTTTGTCTACATTTCTACCAAAAATGAGGAAGGCTGGTGGAAGAGGCCGTGGAATTGGGCGGGGGTTGGCAGCAGGTAATGATGGTGTTGGTGGTGGATCTGATGGTTGTGGCAAGAGCAAAATAGGACCGAATGCAGGAGGTGTTGAGCCTGCGTCATCGTCTAGCTACATAAGGCCTCGAACGCTTAGTTTTCTAGGAGTTGGCAAACCGCTTTTAAAGCCAGAGCATCAGGAAAAAGTTTTGTCTTACATTGCTGACTCAGTCTCCAGCTCTATCGCCTCCTCTTCTTCAGTTGTAAAAAGTAAAAGCACTGAGTCGTCATTGGAGGCTCATGTTCATGAACCACACCTTTCCTTGTGTCCTTCACCCCAACCAAGATTGAAGGATGACGCAGGCCATACTACTGATTACTCCATGGAGCTGTTTTCACATACCATGCCTGGATTATCAAGTGAAATGGTGAATTACCCAGGCCAAGATGAATCTGACATGGAGTGCACTGATGCACAGCCGCTGATGGATGATTCTGCTGGTACATTCACTCAGAGCACTACATTGTCCTCGCAGTGTACAGAGCCAGATTCTGACCCTGATGAGACTCAGGTGCCCCTTCCCGCACACTATACCACCATACACGGTGACACAGAGGAAGGTGCACATGACATAGAAGAGGAGGTGATGGATGACCCAGTTGTTGACCCAGATTGGCATCCATTGGGGGAAGAGGGTGCTGCTTCCAATAGCTCAGATGAGGAGCATCCACAGCAGACATCGACATCGCAACAGCTGTTATCTGGCAGGCCCGGAGCACTCCAAAGACAGGTTCCAAACATCAAAAGAGTTGCTGGACAGCTTGTCCAGAGGGTCAAAAGATCACAGCGTGCTAGGCCGCAAAATGTCTGCCAAAGTAGGAAGAGTGCAGTGTGGCACTTTTTTGAACAAAATCCTCATGATCAGGCCAAGGTTATCTGTAAGAAGTGCGCAAAGACCTTTAGCCGAGGGAAAAATCTGAAAAATTTGAATACCAGTTGCATGCTTAGACATTTAACCAGCAATGCACTTGCAAGCGTGGACACAACACCAAACCTCAAGTGCCACATGTGCAACTGATCACAACGAAGGTAGTCAGCAACGCTACATTGTTTCCCCCACTGTAAGCCCACCGGTTAGCACAGCAGCAAATGTTGAGGTGTCGTTGCAAGGCCACAGCAGTCAGGGAATCCCACTGTTATATCAATGAAAGACTGATTCTAGGCCATCAGAAAGAACACCAACTCCATCACCATCATCAACCCTCTCTCAGTCCGCCCTGTCCACCGCTACTTCCACCATATGCAGCTCTCAAGTCCAGCTCACCCTCCCAGACACTATGAGTAGGTCAAGAAAGTACTCAGTCTCTCATCCGCGTACACTGGGTTTGAACGCCCACATTGCCAAACTAATCTCGTTTGAGATGATGCCCTTTCGGTTGGTGGAAAGCACAGCTTTCCGCGAACTCATGGCCTATGCAGTACCACGCTATGACCTACCCAGTCGCCACTTCTTCTCTCGCAAAGCCATCCCAGCCCTCCACCATCATGTGAAAGACCGCATTGTCCATGCACTCAAGCAGTCAGTGAGCGGAAAGGTGCACCTCACAACTGATGCATGGTCCAGTCGGCATGGCCAGGGCGGTTACGTGTCCATCACTGCGCACTGGGTTAATGTGGTGGATGCAGGGTCCACAGGGGACAGCGGTGGTGGGACAGTGCTGCCTAGCCCACGGTATAGGAAACAGTTGGCTGTAGGCGTTCGACCCTCCTCCTCCAGAAGAGAAAGCTCGTCCACAGAGCACAGTCGTACGAGCACTCCATCTGCAGCTGCCACTGTTGCACACGATGTGTCCCCCTATCGAGCAGCTAGTGGAAAGCGTCAGCAGGCTGAGTTGCAGATGATGTGTTTGGGCAACAGACACACCGCCGAGGTGCTGGCCGAGTACTTGAAGCGACAAACTGAGTCATGGCTGGGCAGTGTACATCTTGAGGCAGGCAAGGTAGTTAGTGATAACGGCCGTAATTTTGTGGCAGCCATAGCCCTTTCAAAACTCAGCCATATACCTTGCTTGGCTCACACCTTGAACCTGGTGGTGCAGTGCTTCCTCAAAAATTATCCAGAGTTAACAGCCCTGCTCCAGAAGGTGCGAAGACTGTGCGCGCACATCCGCCGGTCGCCTGTACACTCCGTTCGTATGCAGAAGCTGCAGCGATTGCTCCACCTTCCCAACCACCGCCTCATTATCGACATTGCAACAAGGTGGAACTCCACCCTGCACATGGTGGAGCGGCTGTGCGAGCAGAGGCAGGCCATAATGCATTTGTGGGAGGATACACGGCCAGGCACTTTGAGAGCAGACATGGAGTTGACAGGTGTGCAGTGGTCGAAGCTGAAAGACCTCTGTAAAGTCCTTCAGTGTTTTGAGGAATGCACACGGCTGGTAAGCGCAGACGACGCCATCCTAAGCATGAGCATCCCACTTATGCGTCTGCTCATGCAAACTTTGACGCACCTTAAGGAGCAGGCGTCTGCAGCCAATGTTGATGAGGAGGAAGAGGAGGAGGGAATCCTTGATGACATTCAGCCATTGTCTGCTCAGGGACCTCTCCTGGACGAGGTGGAGGAAGAAGAGGAGGAGGAGGAGGATGATGGGGATGATTACTTAGGGGAGGAGGATGCATCTCGTGGGGCAAGTGAAAATGTTGGCGTGGCAAGGTCTGGTACAGGGTTTGTGCGTGACTGGAGGGATGTGGATTTGCCAGAAAGTGCTCCTCCAACCAGCACTCGCAGTGCATCATTGACACCGGGAACATTGGCCCACATGTCAGATTATGCCTTGCAGATCCTAAAAAGGGACCCACGCATTGCCAAAATGATGAACGATGACGACTACTGGTTAGCCAGCATCCTGGATCCACGCTATAAAGGCAAATTACAAAACATCATGCCACAGGAGAACCTTGACCTAATATTGGCTAATAAACAAGCAACTCTGGTAAATCGGTTGCTTGAGGCATTCCCAGCACACAGCAGCGGTGATGGTTCTCACACGAGCCGTACGGGCCGGGGGCAGCTTGGCAGAGGTGTTCGTGGTGCACACAGCAGAAGTGGCGTTGGAGACAGGGGTTTCATGACAATGTTGTGGACTGATTTTTCAAGTACCGCTCACACAACTGGTAATACTGCATCGATGGAAAGTGACAGGAGACAGCAGTTGTCAACTATGGTTACAAACTACTTTTCCTCCCATATCGATGTTCTCCCACACAGGTCATTCCCCTTTGACTATTGGGCCGCTAAACTGGACACCTGGCCTGAATTGGCACAATATGCCTTACAGGAGCTCGCTTGCCCAGCTGCAAGTGTGCTATCGGAAAGAGTCTTCAGTGCAGCTGGATCAATCCTGACAGAAAAAAGGACCCGTCTGTCAACCCAAAATGTGGATGATCTAACCTTCATTAAAATGAACCACGCATGGGTTTCCAAGGATTTTGTCCCACCTTCCTCTGATGACACATAGGGTGACAGAAAAATGGCTTGCTTTGGTCCACCTCTTCCTGGGACTTGACCTATTTCACCTTTTGCATCAGCTGAATGTCCAACATCAACATATGCCACTTTCTAAAACTCCCTAACTGTGCTGCCTCCCCCCCCATCGCCGGGGTCACCACCTAGCGCACGACACCGTGCGAGTGCCGTTGCCCTGGACAGGTGGGTAGGCCGACTCTTGGGCGCGGGCACTGGCACAGGGTCCCTCATAGTGCAATCAAGTGTCTCTGACGGTGGTGGTGCACACCCGCCGTCAGACACACCGCCGTACTATGAGGGGCCCAGTGCCAGTACCGATGCCCACGAGTGGGCCCCCCTTGCTTGGGCAGGGCCCCAGCATTTGCAATCTTTACCTCTCCCTGCTGCTCCGCTGTGTAGTCTGGGCCGTCAAATCCATACTGTGCCTGACACCGTCTGAGCCTGCCTCCTGATGTATAGACATATATTTTGAATGTGTACGCTATCCATACATGTTATCCGGGGAAACGGTACCCTTCCTAACCTTTGTGCAATCACGTGCAATCCATACTGGGCCTAACACCGTCTGAGCCTGCCTCCTGAGACATATATTTTGAATGTGTACGCTATCCATACATGTTATCCGGGGAAACGGTACCCTTTCTAACCTTTGTGCAATCACGTGCAATCCATACTGGGCCTAACACCGTCTGAGCCTGCCTCCTGAGACATATATTTTGAATGTGTACGCTATCCATACATGTTATCCGGGGATACGGTACCCTTTCTAACCTTTGTGCAATCACGTGCAATCCATACTGGGCCTAACACCGTCTGAGCCTGCCTCCTGAGACATATATTTTGAATGTGTACGCTATCCATACATGTTATCCGGGGATACGGTACCCTTTCTAACCTTTGTGCAATCACGTGCAATCCATACTGGGCCTAACACCGTCTGAGCCTGCCTCCTGAGGCATATATTTTGAATGTGTACGCTATCCATACATGTTATCCGGGGATACGGTACCCTTTCTAACCTATGTGCAATCACGTGCAATCCATACTGGGCCTAACACCGTCTGAGCCTGCCTCCTGAGACATATATTTTGAATGTGTACGCTATCCATACATGTTATCCGGGGATACGGTACCCTTTCTAACCTTTGTGCAATCACGTGCAATCCATACTGGGCCTAACACCGTCTGAGCCTGCCTCCTGATGTATAGACATATATTTTGAATGTGTACGCTATCCATACATGTTATCTGGGGATACGGTACCCTTTCTCACCTTTGTGCAATCACGTGTAATCCATACTGGGCGTGAGAACGGCTGGCGAGCTGTTAAGCAAGCTACAGCACCTGTGGTTTGCACACGTAAGTTTTTCATTTTTTAAGGAATGACGGTTAGGCCTAATTCCAGAACTGTGGTTGACCTGCACTTACTGGGAAATCATTGTTCGCGGGTAATAATTGTAATCAGTGATCCCCATCACTAACGTTGTTCAGCGGGCTATCTGCACCTGTAAGCGACAAACGCTGGCCTTTTCAGTGTAGCGCACATGCAGCCACGGACATGTAAGGGCATGACACACCAGTTATTGGCCAATCTCATGTGCCAGAGCCTCACGTGTCCCTCTAGTAAGCCGGACTCGGACCGCGGGGCATGACGGAGTCTCGTTCGTTAACGGAATTAAGCTTGCAATGTGTGCATCTGTTCTGTAGCTGGCATGGTTGAGGTTTCCCAGGTGGAGTCGAATTTAACCGTAGGCTCCACTCCTGGTGGTGCCCTTCTGGACATTCCTTTAAGGTTCAGCTTTGCAACCATACTGCCCACGTAAAACAAACACTTTGCCTTCATGAACGCTGTTTGGAGGGTCATGACTCGTGGGAATAACGCCGCCCAATCAGTTAACCTGCTAGAGAGATCCTTCGTTGCTCCCAAGCATGACATCACACTCCCTAGGAAGAAGGTAATGCCACTGTGGCGACCGTACTCCTGGGGGCGACACAAGTGCACTGATGCCCAGCCACTGCTCGATGAATCTGCTGGTACATTGACCCAGACCACTACATTCCCCTCGCACGCTACACGACCTGAATCTGACCCTGATGAAACTCAGGTTACCCTTCCCATATACAGTTCCATCTTACACGGTGACAAAGAGGAAGCTGCAGATGAAAGTGCAGGTTCGGCCCACCCGCCATCAGACACACCACCGTACTATCAGGGGCCCTGTGCCAGTGCCGTCGCCAACGAGTGGGCCCCCCCTGCTTGCCCAGGATCACAGCACTTGCAAAGTTGAAATACTGTGCAGTGAGATGGAAGATGGGGACGACGAGGAATCCAGACAAGTACAGGGATTCCCTAGCGAGGAGACTTATTTGATTGTTTTGAATGTTGGGACAGCAATTTTTGGGGAGCACTATACTCTGGAGAATGATAGATGGGGCCCACCATACACTGGAACATTCCAAAGGTGGACATCAGACACTGGAGCAGCATTTACAGGGCCCATTATACACTAGAGCATTAGAAATGGGGCCCATTATGTTTGGAGCATTATTTGGGCCCATAAGACAGTGGAGCTTCATCCATGGGGACCAACATATACTGTAGCATTATGTGGAGCTCATCATATACTGTTTCAAACATTATATGGGACCAATGATTCTGTATGGAGAAATAGATGGGCCTCGTCATGAGATGTAAAAAGTGAGGTATTTTTCATTGTACTATACCGCTATTTCTCTGCCATATCGGAGCATGATGAGTTGTGGTATGTGTTAAAGGGGCGCTCTTTCGCCCAGGGCACATGAAAACCTGCAGCCAGTCCTCCCCCCCCACAACTTTAGCCAAATAACCCCCATTTTTCAGTGTGTAACTTGTATTATGAAGTTAATTAAGGTTGACAAGCTTAAGTAAGAAGAATTGATGCTTTTGGCATTCAAATGGGAACTGTAGGTGTGTTTCCTGTCCTCCTCTCACTGCCGACTTTTATTCCCCATTGACTTACATTGGGTTTCGTGTTTCGGGACGACCCCGACTTTTCCCTATAATCGGACGATCTTGCTCGACCCGACTTTTGGAAAAGTCGGGTTTCACGAAACGAAACGCGACCCTAAAAAACCAAAAGTCGCTCAACTCTAGTCCAGATTATATGTACAGCCAGGAAAATGACCTGGAGACACAGGATGTCTATACCCAGCATGATCCGTATACAGCAGAGCGAGGAGTGATATCATGTATACAGACCTGTGGTACAGGTGAAGTATACAGCACAGGAATAGAGCCTTTACACAGATACCACATATATAGTGAGTAACCTGGTTACACGGGATCTGCACACCCAGCCTCACAGTATGTAATAGAGATGAGGTCACATACAGATCATCAGACTCCATAACTGGGAAGGGGGGATAATCCGCACCCAGCAGGGTCAGTATACAGTGCACTGACATGAAGTGCAGCCTCCCATCATCATACACATATACCATCCCCCGACTGCTCCTCTCACCAGTGTCTCTAATACATGTGACTGCCCAGCTCCACCATAGTAATGGCAGACACTGCATGTGTCCCTGCCCTGTCCTATCATACATAAACCCAGAACTCATGAAGACTCTGTATAATACAGCAGTAATGTGGGATATCAGAAATGTCTGCAGGGTGGTCACACAAAAGCTGCCTCAGCAATAAGTGAGGGAACATGGCGGCTACAGGAATTTCTGAGGTAATCTTGACCCCAGATATGATGTAGGAGCTGATACTACCTTAGTACACACTACACCATGTCTGAGGTGAAGGCAGAGTAGTATATGAAACATGTCTGCAGGGAGGTCACACGGAAGATCACAGTCTGTGAGGAAAATGTAGCATGCACATGAGGGACATGGCAGCTACATGAATCGCTGAGGTAATATTGGTCCCATACATAAAGAAACCACTGGAGCCATAGGCGGAGGAGGACATGACTTGGGGATGGGTGGCCCTTTACTCCTGCAGCTTTTTTGGTATAGTGGTGTAGATTTTTAAGCACGAGGGATGTTGCTTTAAGAAGAGAAAAGCCCAGTATGTCTGTGCCTGGGGGGTCACTGTGAGGAGGGTGGGATTATATAGAGCAGGAAATCTGTGTCTCTCCCTCACCTCAGACATCATGTACTAGTGTAGTATCAGCTCCTACATTACGTATGGGACCAATATTACCTCAGCGATTCATGTAGCTGCCATGTCCCTCATGTGCATGCTACATTTTCCTCACAGACTGTGATCTTCCGTGTGACCTCCCTGCAGACATGTTTCATATACTACTCTGCCTTCACCTCAGACATGGTGTAGTGTGTACTAAGGTAGTATCAGCTCCTACATCATATCTGGGGTCAAGATTACCTCAGACATTCATGTAGCCACCATGTTCCCTCACTTATTGCAGAGGCAGCTTTTGTGTGTCCTCCCTGCAGACATTTCTGATCTACCACATTACTGCTGTATTATACAGAGTCTTCATGAGTTCTGGGTTTATGTATGATAGGACAGGGCAGGGACACATGCAGTGTCTGCCATTACTATGGTGGAGCTGGGCAGTCACAGGTATTAGAGACACTGGTGAGAGGAGCAGTCGGGGGATGGTATATGTATGATGATGAGAGGCTGCACTTCATGTCAGTGCACTGTATACTGACCCTGCTGGGTGCGGATTATCCCCCCTTCCCAGTTATGGAGTCTGATGATCTGTATGTGACCTCATCTCTGTTACACACTGTGAGGCTGGGTGTGCAGATCCCGTGTAACCAGGTTACTCACTATATATGTGGTATCTGTGTAAAGGCTCTATTCCTGTGCTGTATACTTCACCTCTACCACAGGTCTGTATACATGATATCACTCCTCACTCTGCTGTATACGGATCATGCTGTGTATAGACATCCTGTGTCTCCAGGTCATTTTCCTGGCTGTACATATAACCTGGACATGACTTCCAGCTTAGTGCTTGATTTCTGTAGCTATTGCTGCCTTTAGTCCTCCCCCTCGTATATTGCATGATCAGAGTATACCCACCAAGAGCTTATTTTATATTACCTAAGATGGTGGATAGCACAGGCCTGAATGGATTATGTTTTATCATGTGTAAAATAAATAATCGTGGAGTAACTCAGCACATTTGAGTGGGCAGTAATAACTCAGCACATGGCGGGCAGTGAGTGAGCAGTAATAACTCAGCACATGGCGGGCAGTGAGTGGGCAGTAATAACTCAGCACATGGCGGGCAGTGAGTGGGCAGTAATAACTCAGCACATGGCGGGCAGTGAGTGAGCAGTAATAACTCAGCACATGGCGGGCAGTGAGTGGGCAGTAATAACTCAGCACATGGCGGGCAGTGAGTGGGCAGTAATAACTCAGCACATGGCGGGCAGTGAGTGGGCACTAATAACTCAGCACATGGCGGGCAGTGAGTGGGCAGTAATAACTCAGAACATAGCGGGCAGTGAGTGGGCAGTAGAGTTGAGCGATACCGTCCGATACTTCAAAGTATCATATCGGATGGTATCGGCCGATCTTTAAAAAAAGTATCGGTATCGCCGATTCCGATACCAGAAGTCCCATTCAAGTCTATGGGACTTCCGGTATCGGAATAAGAAAAACCCTTTCCTGCCCTTGTACAGCCTCTCTGGGGTCTGTACGGGCCTTTCGGGGGGCTGTGCCGGCCTGCCAGGGGGTCTGTGCAGGCTCCGGTGGTCTGTGCCGGCCTGCCGGTGGTCTGTGCAGGCTCCGGGGGGCTGTGCCGGCCTGCCGGTGGTCTGTGCAGGCTCCGGGGGTCTGTGCAGGCATCGTCCGATGGGACTACAAGTCCCATCGGGCGATGCCTGCTACCATGACAGTGATTGACACATTAGCCAATGATGGGACAGTAGTAGTCCCATCATCCGGCTAATGTGTTAAATGTAAAAAAAAAAAAAAAATTACATGCTACAACATACATGCTACATTCATACTACATAAATACTACATGCAACATACATACTACATATATACTACATGCATGCTACATACATACTGCATGCTACATGCATACCACATATATACTACATACATACTACATGCATGCTACATGCATGCTACATGCTACATACATAACATATATACTACATGCATGCTACATACATACTACATGCTACATACTACATATATACTACATGCATGCTACATACATACTACATGCTACATACTACATATATACTACATGCATGCTACATACATACTACATGCTACATACATACTACATATATACTACATGCATGCTACATACATACTACATGCTACATACATACTACATATATACTACATACATACTACATACATACTACATGCATGCTACATGCATGCTACATACATACCACATACATAACGCATATATACTACATGCATGCTACATACATACTACATGCTACATACATACCATATACATACTACATGCATGCTACATACATACTACATGCATGCTACATACATACTACATGCTACATACATACTACATATATACTACATGCATGCTACATACATACTACATGCTACATACATACTACATATATACTACATGCATGCTACATACTACATGCTACATACATACTACATATATACTACATGCATGCTACATACATACTGCATGCTACATGCATGCTACATACATACTACATACATACTACATGCTACATACATACCACATATATACTACATACATACAATACATTCATACAATACATACATAGACATACAGTACATATAACATAGAGTAACATACTTACCAATACTTGTCACATTGTTCCCCGAAGCCATTGTCTTTTCCGGAATAAATATTAACATAACAAACCACAAAAATACTCACCCACGATCCGAAGCAGTCCACGAGTGTGTCCCACGACGATCTTGGGTAGAGAACTGCAGCATCAGCTGTTGCTGCCGTTCTCTACGGGCTGCAGGAATCCAATGACGGAAGGTAGGTATCCTTCCGCACTGTATTCCTCCGCCACTTAAAAAAAAAAAAAGCCCCTAGTCTCACTTTATGCCATTGCTGTGTGGGAATTTCCCACGCAGCAATGGCATAAAGTGAGACTAGGGACTTTTTTTTTTTTAAGTGGCGGAGGAATACAGTGCGGAAGGATACCTACCTTCCGTCATTGGATTCCTGCAGCCCGTAGAGAACGGCAGCATCATCTGATGCTGCCGTTCTCTACCCAAGATCGTCATGGGACACACTCGTGGACTGCTTCGGATCGTGGGTGAGTATTTTTGTGGTTTGTTATGTTAATATTTATTCCGGAAAAGACAATGGCTTCGGGGAACAATGTGACAAGTATTGGTAAGTATGTTACTCTATGTTATATGTACTGTATGTCTATGTATGTATTGTATGAATGTATTGTATGTATGTAGTATATATGTGGTATGTAGCATGTAGTATGTATGTAGTATGTATGTAGCATGCATGTAGCATGTAGTATGTATGTAGCATGCATGTAGTATATATGTAGTATGTATGTAGCATGCGTGTAGTATGTATGTAGTATGTATGTGGTATGTATGTAGCATGTAGTATGTATGTAGCATGCATGTAGTATATATGTAGTATGTATGTAGCATGTAGTATGTATGTAGTATGTATGTGGTATGTATGTGGCATGTAGTATGTATGTAGCATGCATGTAGTATGTATGTAGCATGTATGTAGTATGTATGTAGTATGTAGCATGTATGTAGTATGTATGTGGTATGTATGTAGCATGTAGTATGTATGTAGCATGCATGTAGTATATATGTAGTATGTAGTATGTATGTAGTATGTATGTGGTATGTATGTAGCATGTAGTATGTATGTAGCATGCATGTAGCATGCATGTAGTATGTATGTAGCATGCATGTAGCATGCATGTAGTATGTATGTAGTATGTATGTAGTATGTATGTAGCATGCAGTATGTATGTAGCATGTATGTAGTATGTATGTAGTATATATGTAGTATGTATGTAGTATATATGTAGTATGTATGTAGCATGTAGTATGTATGTAGCATGCATGTAGTATGTATGTAGCATGTAGTATGTATGTAGCATGCATGTAGCATGTATGTAGCATGTATGTAGTATGTATGTAGTATATATGTAGTATGTATGTAGCATGTAGTATGTATGTAGCATGCATGTAGTATGTATGTAGTATTTTTTTTTTTAACATTTAACACATTAGCCGGATGATGGGACTACTACTGTCCCATCATTGGCTAATGTGTCAATCACTGTCATGGTAGCAGGCATCGCCCGATGGGACTTGTAGTCCCATCGGACGATGCTTGCACAGACCCCCGGACATCAGCACAGCCCCCCGGCAGGCCGGCACAGCCCCCCGGCAGGCCGGTACAGACCCCCACAGGGTGCACAGACCACCGGCAGGCCGGCACAGCCCCCCGGCAGGCCGGTACAGACCCCCACAGGGTGCACAGACCACCGGCAGGCCGGTACAGACCCCCACAGGGTGCACAGACCACCGGCAGGCCGGCACAGCCCCCCGGCAGGCCGGTACAGACCCCGGGCAGTCCACACAGCCCCCCAGCAGGCCGGCAGAGACCCCCGGAAGGCCCGAAATGACGGCGCATCATGATGCGCACACACCGCGCATCATGATGACGTCAGTTTGTCAATCAACTTTGAACTTCCGATTCCGATGCCGAATTCCGATATTGAAAAAATATCGGAAGTCGGTATCGGAATTCCGATACAGCAAGTATCGGCCGATACCCGATACTTGCGGTATCGGAATGCTCAACACTAGTGGGCAGTAATAACTCAGCACATGGCGGGCAGTGAGTGGGCAGTAATAACTCAGCACATGGCGGGCAGTGAGTGGGCACTAATAACTCAGCACATGGCGGGCAGTGAGTGGGCACTCTTAGTGTGAGGCTGCACATTGCTCTGGAGGACACATCATGGGCCCAGTTTTCAGCCCTGTCTCTCGTCTATTGTAATTGTATGTAGTAGAGTGACTGGGATACAGAACTTGCAGTTTTCTGCTCACACACCTATGGCTGCAGGCAGCTTATATTAGACCTACATATTTCTTACCATTTATGTGCAGCTGGTGATTAGAGGCTGTAACTGCTGTAAAGGAGCAGGCGGATTCTCATTTATTGTTACAGCATATAACACAGCATTGCCCATCTCTGCCTATTTCTGGACCTTATGATGGGACATTTTCCATTATTAACCTGTTGTATACCTTGGTTGTAAACCTGCATGGTTTTCACCCTCACTTATCCCACATCTTGTGTGCTTGGAGGGGTCCTTGAAGTTGGTTAAATATGGTCTGGGGATCCATTGGGATATGGTTTCCTCCTTTTGGAATTTAATATGGTTCTGGATCTGGTGAAAGGTGGAGGGGAGTTTCGGCAAGGGTTTGTCGGATCCCCAGGAAATTCAAGTGAACATTGGAACCCTTGTGGTTATGGTGCTCCCGAGCTGGTGGGGTAACGGCTGGGAGTAATTGTTGGTACATTTCATGTTCACTTTATGTTTGGTAATCACCAGATTTTTGGGAGCTTCAAGGACTCCTACCAGCGTGTTAATATTATTTATGCTTTGATGTTTTATTGTATGTTTGTTTTAATAAAGGTGTGAATAATAATTATTTAAAAAAAAAAAAAGGGATCGGTGTATACCCACCAAGTGCTTATTTTATGTTACTTAAGATGGCGGATAGCACAGGCCTGAGTGGATTACCTGGAGCCTGGTGGTTGGGGGGTCCTTGAAATTGGTTAGAAATTGGTCTGGGGGATCCATTGGGATATGGATTCCTCTTTTTGGAAGTTAATATGGTTCTGGACCTGGTGAAAGGTGGAGGGGAGTTTCGGCAAGAGTTTGTCGGATCCCCAGGAAATTCAAGTGAACATCGGAACCCTTGTGGTTATGGTGCTCCCGAGCTAGTGGGGTAACGGCTGGGAGTAATTGTTGGTACATTTTATGTTTGGTAATCACCAGATTTGGGAGCTTCAAGGACTCCCCCCAGCGTGTTAATGTTATTTATGCTTTGATGTTTATTTTATGTTTATTTTAATAAGAACATGAATTTAAAATTTAAAAAAAAAAAAAAGTTATTTGTTTTCCTTTTAGTGGGTCCTTGGAAGTTATTTATAAATTGGTCAGTAGGGGTAACCATATTAAGTATGGACCTCTGGGGTGGGGTTCTTGGAGTTGACGCTGAATCAGCGAAAAGGAATTGGAAGTTAAAATTCTGGATCTGGCTTTTGGTTACGGCTCTGGACGGGTAACTCTGGACGGGGTGTTACCCGGGAGCTTTTGGTGGTTGGACTTCCCAGAACGGGATGTTTGGTGCCCTCGAGCTGGTGGTTTACGGCTGAGGGTAACGTGGATTTTTAAGTTCCTGAGTTTTTGCCAAATATTTAGCCAGAATTTTTGGGGCTCCAAGAACCCTCCCCTCATGTCGTATAAGATTGTGTATTTAATACTTATTGAAAATGTTTATGCTATTTGTTAATAAACTGGCCGCTGACCCCCCCTGGGTTTGGAAGGGTAACCATTTCAGGTATGGCACCCTGGTTTTGAGGGGTAATCATCTCAGGTATGGCCCCCTGGTGTGGAGGGGGTAACCATCTCGTGTATGGCCCTCTGGTGTGGAGGGGGTAACCATCACGGTATGGCCCCCTGGTCTCCAGAAGCATTTATATTTTATAGGACCCTGTTAGGGTAAAGTCCCTGGGGTCATGGCAATCATATTTTGCATGCCTACAGAAGAAATTGGCTCCTCTGAGCCAGGAACAGTGGCTGGAGGGGAGAAGAGAACAAGGTTGTCGTCTGGACAATGCAGATATCTAGTGCATGAAACTGAAGAGCAATGTACCTCATCTGTGTGCCCTTGAGTCAGTGGGAGTGACTAAGGGTAAAGTAATCAAGTGCATTAACATGAAGGGCAATATGCCTATTCCCGATGCCGTTGAGCTGGTGGGAGCGGCTAAGGGTATAATCAAGTGCATTAACACAAAGGACAGTATGCCTACTCCCGGTGCCCTTGAGCCAATGGGAGCGGCTAAGGGTAAAGTAATCAAGTGCATTAACACAAAGGGCAATATGCCTATTCCCAATGCCTTTGACCCAGTTGGAGAGGTCAACAGTAAATGTTATCAAGCGCATGAAAAACAATTAACAATGGCGTGGCAGTTTTATTAATAATGCCTTTGTAGACTTTTTCTGCTTTAGGTTTATTTAAATTACTACTTCCAGATATTCTGAACGTTATTTTATGGTCGGTTATAATGTTGTTATATTGTGTATAGTTTTTAATTACTCCCTATTTATAATATCTTTCTATTGATATGTTCATCACTTTTCGGGTAGTGATAGTAAGTGGGTTTAAGAAATTTTGCTGCACAGCTACTGTAAATAATGGTGGTTTCTAGAACTAAAATCTGTGATTTGGTGAATTATTAGATCTGGCTACAATACGTGCGGTATAATAGTTTTTGAGGCATGACAGATGTCATTATACAGGTATTCAGATTGTGGCTACGACCTTAATTATGGTTTACTTTCCACATTCCCCATTATGGGATCCTCATTGCAGGATGTTTAGCAACTGCTATTTTGCTGTAGTTACCATATTATCGATCATATCTTGGTAGCATGGCATTGATAAAATTAATCTGTCTGAGCTCTGGAATTTTAATTTTATTACTTGTGTGCACAGACTTTCCATAGCATGTAGAAATGGTTGATGGCTTTGTTAGGCATGGTTGATGGGGGTTGAGTCCATTTAAGGTGTCAAATGGCCTCTCTGGTGGCGGTTTAGGAGTCAGGTGGAAGTTGCAGGCAAGTTAAGGTGGACTCATTTTAACTAATAGAGGATGTAAAACCTCATGGTGGTGAACAGGCTCGGCTTTGGTGGCCAGCCTCAAGGACGTTGTAATGGTAACGTCAATCAGGGGCGGGCACAGTGGTTAAGCACAGGAGTGAGGATAATAAGGTCATTGGTGCCCTGAAAGTTTACTGGCTCTGCTTTAATGGCAAGCCAGTGCGTGCCGCCCCTTTATGGCTGTCTGTCCTGGTTCTGTATGTCAGACAGCTGGGGATATCACAGTACTTGTGAATCCCAATGTACTAGCACTTCACCTGACTCCTAATGTGATTGTTTTAATCCTGTGATTTAAATAAAGCTGTGGCCATTTTGACAACCAAAATAATGTGTTGTGTATTTATTCTAGTGCCTAGGTTTACTGTAGTTATGGTGGTTTTAAGATGGAGTTGGGGTCCGTCCCATATCCATAAGTCATGTAGGAGCTGATACTACACTAGTACATGATGTCTGAGGTGAATGTGCTCCTATCATCTGTCGTGTGAGGTGATAACCCCAGTATTATACTCCCTGACACTGCAGACATGCTTCCTCCTGTTCATCCTGTGTAAGAAAGAGGGAGAGACACAGATTTCCTGCTCTATATAATCCCACCCTCCTCACAGTGACCCCCAGGCACAGACATACTGGGCTTCTTACTCTGAAAGCAACATCCCTCCTGCTTCACAATCTACACCACTATACCAAAAAAGCTGCAGGAGTAAAGGTCCAACCATCCCCAAGTCATGTCCTCCTCCACCTATGGCTCCATTGGTTTCTAGAACACTAGTAAAAATTGATCAGTTGCAAAGGAAGCAAAGAAAAAAATGGAAACCAAAGTGTCTGTTTTTCTTTTTTTTTACACCTGTTTACAAAATGGAAACTGGTTTCCAATTTGCTTCTGTTTGCAACAGATCCGTCTTTATTTAATACTGGATTTATCGCAAATGGAAAACAAGTGGACAAAGCTCTAATCAGATCAGATCAGGAGCATTTTGGAGATCCAACCTGGACTGAGCAAATATGGGATGTTCCAATCTGTAATGCCTGTGCATTAGTGTTGTCTTCACGCCGGCGCTCAGCATTCCCTGCCTGGGTCTCACCGAGTTTCCTGTCTCTCTGGTATAACATATTATGCCTGCAGGTCATTTACAAAGTAGAAACTTGTGCTTGGAATTATAAAGAGAAGCCATATAATTCCCTGAGGAGACACCGGGTCCAGGACTGTCTGTATCTCTCGGAGATGGTGGAAGCTGAAGCAGCAGACAGAATGGACCCAGGGTAAAATATGAATTTTAAGTGCAGTTTCAAAAGTGCTTTCGAGGTGACAACAGAGAATTGTTGAATCAGCGAAGAAAGCTGCTCCATTACCAGGAACGTCAGTGTAAAGATTATTCTACTCCGGGGCGGCCAAAATCTATAGATGCGTATGGACCTGATGTGGTTAAAGAGGATTTGTTTGCTCTCCCAAAAGGTCTGTTTCTGTTGCAATAAATACTTTTCTCAAGAAATAATGAGACTTCAGCATCTTTCCTTAGAACTCTGCATTGTGCCGCGCTTCTGGTCTTCCTCCTGGAAATGCATGAATTCACACTTTGCAGTATGATGATAGGGAATGGCGATGCTCAGTTGGCAAGCTATTCATTTATTCATTTATTCCCAGGCGGAATAAGGTGATTTTGGCAGATCCCGCGGCCCCAAAAATTACTTTACGCCACTGCTACAACACAACATAATGCCGGCGAACAGGTTGCACCAGTACTGCAATCTCAAAAGGCAAGTCAGTAAAATTCGGAACCGATTGGATTTCTTTGTGACTTATCGGGGTCTTTTACGGTTTGTAATGTTACCACTACCATATTTTAGACTGGAGAGCAAACACATTGCAGTGGCCCACGAGTTGTGTCGGTCCATCTTATACCTGCTTACGTCAGGCTGATGGATAAAACAACAAAGGTTATCAACCCTACCATCTTCAATACATTGTCAAAATTGGGCAACTCCCTTTAATAATAAACCTACAAGGAGAATTGGAGTCTTAACGCCCCAGAATAAATCTAAACAAAGCTGTCTTTTAAATGTAAAATCTCACTTTATTGAAAAATACATATACCATAGTACAAACACATTAAAAAATGAGTGTATTATCCCAGGGTGGTACGACACAAAAAGGGATGCATCAGAAAAATTGTATAGCACACATAACTTGCATTATAATACAGGGGTAGGTTTTAGTAGATTTCATCAGGCAAAAAGAATCAAAATAATGGGCAAGCCATCCAAATCACCCAAGTAAAGGCTGCTGAAATATCACTTAAGTAACCCTATAAGTATAGGCAGCAAAAAAGTCAACACAAGTCCCTCAACAATGTGAGAAACAGATTAAAAAAGGGATATAAAGAGTGGCGTCCCCTAAATGATATCTAATGTATGTATTAAGCCAGCATAAACACTACCCACAATGTCACAGACACTAAGTGATAAAGTGCCAGGGTGCAAAAAAATCCTTACCCATGTGGGATCCTGATGCGTCTCCCTAACGCCCGACTCGTTTCGCCCAAAGGGGCTCCCTCGGGGGGCAGTGTGGTAGCTGTTTCCAGCACCTGCATCCTTTAAATAGGGACAAAGCAATGGGGAGGAAAAATGACGAGCGCCATCTTAAAATCTGCACATGCGCAGAAGAACCCGGAAGTCCCGCCGCGTCACTTCCGGCTCTCCCGGACCTCTGTGTACATCAGCGTGACGGCCATTGCCATGGTCACGCGGATACACAGCGGGGCCGTGTGGAGGCCTTTAGAAACGCGGCAGGCATGGTAACTCTGCGAATGTATTGGAAGTGTAATGATCCCACTTTGGTGTGCATCAGCGCGACGGCCGTTGCCATAGTCACGCAGATACATAGTGGGGCCATGTAAAGGCCTTTAGAGACACGGCAGGCAGAATGACCCTGCGCATGCAATAGAGATATAATAGTCCTGCAAGCAATTATTGTAGTCACGTGCTCAAGCCCAAAAAGTCAAAAGAAACTGAGATGATAACAGCAATTAATAAATCCTCCAAGCCCTATCCATGACTCCAAGGAATGTTAGTCACCCATATAAAAAGAGTATACAATGTATATAATATGATGAATTATACGCCTTATAAGGAGAACTATATCAAGTCATATATAATTAGAGGCAATATATATATATACAAATCGAATTTTAACCTTATAAGTAAAAACTGAGAACATGCACAAGCTACCAACATTAATTATGAGCACCATAACAGAACAAAGTGTAGTACATATGGAAACACACTCAAGCTTACTATATACAGTATATTTATATATATACAAAATTAATTTATTTCAATTCTTCAATACAAAAAGTGACTCTCCTATATTCTATAGAGTCATTACACACAGAGTGATCTATTTCACGTGTTTATTTCTGTTCTTGTTGATGATTATGGCTTACAGCCAATGAAAACCCAAAAGTCATTATCTCAGTAAATTAGAATACTTTATAACATCAGCTTGAAAAAATGATTTTTAATCCGAAATGTTGTCCTACTGAAATGTATGTTCAGTAAATGCACTGAATACTTGGTCGGGGCTCCTTTGGCATCAATTACTGCATCAATGCGGCGTGGCATGGAGGCGATCAGCCTGTGGTACAGCTGAGGGGTTATGGAAGCCCAGGTTGCTTTGATAGTAGCCTTCAGCTTGTCTGTATTTTTGGGTCTGGTGTGAGTGGACGGGGGACTGTGGAAGGTTCAAGGGGTGGAGGCACAGCTGGGGTGGAGCCTCAAGGGGGCCCAAAAATTTTGCCAATATGGGGTCCAGAAATTCTTCTGGTGGCAGTTCTGACCCCGGAACCAGCTCTTGTCTGGACACAACGGTGCATCCATTTGCAACAAAAAGAGTCAAAAATAATAATTGTCTGTTTTTTACCTGTCAGTATTTTGAGATCCCAAAATACTATTATGCAAAGGGGACAGTTAAAAAAAACATCAGCATATAGACAGGGCTGTCTGATTTTCAGGGGTATAGTGCATGTGGTTTTTTTTTACCAATGTAGAGGAAGAATGCTACACAGCGTGAGGGCTCATGCAGACGTCCGTACAACACAGTCCGAATACGAACTGCAATGCATGGACTGGCCGCAGGTCTCCTGACCTAAGCGTGCCAGCCACATAGAATTATATCAGGGTGTCATGCTCAAGTCAGGAGTCCTGCGGCCAGTCCATACTCAGACCGTGTTGCACAGATATCAGCATGAGCTCTTAGGCCGGGTTCAGACATTGCAACGTAACTGTAAAAATAAAAACGGATGCTATACCGTGGCTCCATGTCGGATACATTTTTTTCTGCATACACATACAGTTGTGGCCAAAAATATTGACACCCCTGCAATTCTGTCAGATAATACTCAGTTTCTTCCTGAAAATGATTGCAAACACAAATTCTTTGGTATTATTATCTTAATTTAATTTGTCTTAAATTAAAAAACACAAAAAGAATTGTCCTAAAGCCAAATTGGATATAATTCCACATCAAACATAAAAAAAGAGGGTGGACAAAAGTATTGGCACTGTTCGAAAAATCACGTGATGCTTCTCTAATTTGTGTAATTAACAACACCTGTAGCTTACCTGTGGCACCTAACAGGTGTTGGCAATAACTAAATCACACTTGCAGCCAGTTGACATGGATTAAAGTTGACTCAACCTCTGTCCTGTGTCCTTGTGTGTACCACATTGAGCATGGAGAAAAGAAAGAAGACCAAAGAACTGTCTGAGGACTTGAGAAACCAAATTGTGAGGAAGCATGAGCAATCTCAAGGCTACAAGTCCATCTCCAAAGACCTGAATGTTCCTGTGTCTACCGTGCGCAGTGTCATCAAGAAGTTTAAAGCCCATGGCACTGTGGCTAACCTCCCTAGATGTGGACAGAAAAGAAAAATTGACAAGAGATTTCAACGCAAGATTGTGCAGATGTTGGATAAAGAACCTCGACTAACATCCAAACAAGTTCAAGCTGCCCTGCAGTCCGAGGGTACAACAGTGTCAACCTGTACTATCCGTCGGCATCTGAATGAAAAGGGACTGTATGGTAGGAGACCCAGGAAGACCCCACTTCTTACCCCGAGACATTAAAAATCCAGGCTGGAGTTTACCAAAACTTACCTGAAAAAGCCTAAAACATTTTGGAAGAATGTTCTCTGGTCAGATGAGACAAAAGTAGAGCTTTTTGGACAAAGGCATCAACATAGAGTGTACAGGAGAAAAAAAGAGGCATTCAAAGAAAAAAACACGGTCCCTACAGTCAAACATGGAGGAGGTTCCCTGATGTTTTGGGGTTGCTTTGCTGCCTCTGGCACTGGACTACTTAACCGTGTGCATGGCATTATGAAGTCTGAAGACTACCAACAAATTTTGCAGCATAATGTAGGGCCCAGTGTGAGAAAGCTGGTTCTCCCTCAGAGGTCATGGGTCTTCCAGCAGGACAATGACCCAAAACACACTTCAAAAAGCACTAGAAAATGGTTTGAGAGAAAGCACTGGAGACTTCTAAGGTGGCCAGCAATGAGTCCAGACCTGAATCCCATAGAACACCTGTGGAGAGATCTAAAAATGGCAGTTTGGAGAAGGCACCCTTCAAATATCAGGGACCTGGAGCAGTTTGCCAAAGAAGAATGGTCTAAAATTCCAGCAGAGCATTGTAAGAAACTCATTGATGGTTACCGGAAGCGGTTGGTCGCAGTTATTTTGGCTAAAGGTTGTGCAACCAAGTATTAGGCTGAGGGTGCTGTGAGAATCATGTGGGAATAGTGGATGAGGGCAGGTATATCTCGCCCAGATTCCTTTCCTATGTGGCCTAGTCTGGTCAGTATCGCACCTGCTTGCTAATGAATAATGGGAGGTGGATATAAAAGGATGCCAGGTGGTTGTGTGAGTGTCTCAGCCTGGGAACACAGAGAGCCTGTCTGTGTGAGAGACACATGTGAGTGAAAGCAGTGCCCACTGCAACTGTGGTTTGGCTGGACGGGAGAAGCCTGCCAGTTGGTAGTTAGGTTGTCCATTGTTTAGTTAGTGCCGGACAGGCAAGGATTTGTTTTATGTTTTATTTCCTTTTGCATTGCTTTCACCGTTAATAAACCTGACCCAGGGTCAGTTATACACGAATCCCAGCTCTGCGCCTGAGTTTCATGCTGAACGCACGTGACCTTTGACCCCAGCAAAGGCGATCCCGGAGTGTTTTATCACATTGTGTTGGAGAACCCGGGCATCACGTTGCAAGCATGAGCATGGAGGACGTGGTGAAAGCGCTGGTACAGTCCACCGCCGACCAGCAATAAGCTAATCGGGTGATGATGGCCCAGCTGAAGGAGTTGGTGGACATGACAGCTACCGATCGTTCGCTTCTCAAGCAGGTGGCGCAGCGCCTGGCAAGCTTACCTGAGGTTAACCTGGAAGCAGAGTCGAGAGTGATTCACATGAGTCAGTACTGGCAGAAGATGACGACCGAAGATGACGTCGAGGCATACCTGACCACGTTTGAACGGACGGCGGTGCGAGAAAAATGGCCGAAGGCACGATGGGCCGGCCTGATTGCCCTGATTCTTTCCGGTGAGGCCCAAAAGGCGTATTATGACTTGGAACCTGAAGCTGCGCAGGACTTTGACAAATTGAAAGCCGAGATCTTGGCCCGGCTGGGAGTGACGACCGCTGTCCGTGCACAGAGAGTGCATCAATGGACTTATCAGCCGGATAAACCACCGCGGTCACAGATGTTCGACCTGATCCACGTGACGAAGAAGTGGCTACAACCCGAGGTGTTGACAGCGCCAGAGATAATCCAGAGAGTCGTCATGGACAAGTACCTGAGAGCTCTACCGCCAGCCCTGAGGAAGTGGGTAAGCCATGGAAATCCTACGACGGCAGATCAACTGGTGGATCTGGTTGAACGTTACTCCGTGGCGGAAGGACTCCGAGACGACGCTACCCCACCTCGTTCTTCATCATCTCCACGTGGAACCGGTAAGACTGTTCCAGGGACTAGGGGAGATGGAAAAATCCCTAAGACAGTGGGGGAGGAAAACGGGACTGCCCGCACTGCGAGGCCGAGAGTAACGAACTATGGTCTAAGCAAGGGGCCCGTTGGGTGTTTCCGCTGCCAAGAGATGGGACATATTGCTGCGAACTGTCTGGTCACTACTGAACCCATGCAGTGCGACGTCACAGACTCTAAAAACCGTATGTCTATGGTTGCACGGGTAGTGAGTGTGAATGCCGGTCAAAAGGATGTGGAAAAACACTTGTGTGATTTAACTGTTGATGGCAAAAATGTGGTGGCATTGTTAGACTCGGGAAGTGTGGTGACTCTGGTGAAGGCCAGTCTGGTGTCAGCCCCGACTGGACCATCAGACAAATTTTCTGTAACGTGTGTGCATGGAGACACCTGTTCGTACCTCACCACTGTCATATGCATTACTACTTCCTATGGGTCTGTGCAACATAAAGTGGGACTCGTCCCGGCGTTATTGCATGATGTTATCCTGGGCCGGGATTTTCCCCACTTCTGGCAATTGTGGGAGAGTCAGTTGATGCCCTCGGGTAATAGTGTACATGATTCTTCTCCCAGGGCGCGTGTGGGTCCCGAACCCCTGGAAGAGGTCTCCCCGGAAGACTCGGGGGAAGAGTCTGCGGGAAATGACCTGCAGTTCCCGTTTTCAGTCATGGCGGGTGATACGGAGGAGACCGGGGAAGAGGAGGAGGCCGACAGCCGTCCACCTCCCAGTTTGCCGGATTAAGAAGTTCAGAAAGATGACTTCCAAAGCGAGCAAATAAAGGATCCTACCCTTTCTCAGGCTAGGACAAATGTAAAAGTGATAAATGGGGTACCTGTAGAACCTGGCTCTAGGCTGGCATATCCTTACATGGTTCTGGAGAATGATTTACTCTATCAGATAGAGAAAAAGGGGGAAGATACGGTGCAACTATTAGTCGTGCCAAAACCCTACCGGCGGCAGGTGCTGGACCTGGCCCACGGACATGTGATGGGAGGTCACCTGGGTGTCCAGAAAACCACCGAAAGGATATTACACTGTTTTGTTTGGCCAGGCATGCATCACGATGTTCGTGTATATTGTGAGTCTTGTCCTGACTGCCAAGCCTCTGCACCTAAGCCCCGGTTCTGTAGCCCTTTGGTACCCCTACCTATTATTGAAGTCCCGTTTGAGAGGATTGGGATGGATTTAGTTGGGCCCCTTCCACGGTCTGCACGTGGACACCAACATATCCTGGTCATCTTGGATTATGCCACTCGTTACCCGGAGGCCATACCTTTGCGTAACACGGCCACCAAGACGATTGCCAAGGAACTGGTGCATGTGTTTAGTCGGGTCGGTATACCAAAACAGATACTCACCGACCAGGGGACCCCCTTTATGTCCAGGGTAATGAAGGAGCTCTGCCGATTGTTACAAATCGAACCGTTACGCACATCCGTGTATCACCCTCAAACAGACGGGTTGGTCGAACGGTTCAATAAAACTCTGAAGCAGATGCTGAGAAAGGCGATAGACAAGGATGGGAAGAACTGGGACTATTTACTTCCGTATTTGCTTTTTGCCATCAGGGAAGTGCCCCAGTCTTCCACGGGGTTCTCGCCTTTCGAGTTATTGTACGCCCGACGTCCTCGCGGACTGTTAGACGTTGCAAAAGAAACCTGGGAGGGTCAGGTCACTCCGTTTAAAACGGTGATAGATCACGTCACACAAATGCAGGACCGTATTGCGGCTGTTATGCCTATCGTCAAAGAACACATGATGCAGGCTCAAGGAGCCCAAAAAAGAATCTATGATAGGGGCGCCAAGATCCGTACGTTTGCACCCGGAGTTAGGGTGTTGATCCTGGTTCCCATGGTGGACAGTAAGTTCCTGGCAAAGTTGCAGGGCCCCTTTGAGATTAAGGAAAGAGTTGGTGAAGTAAACTACAAAGTATACCAGGCAGGTAAACGGAAACCTGAACAGATTTATCATGTAAATCTGATAAAACCCTGGAAAGATCGGTCTGCCTTGTCAGCGGAGCTGGCCCGTCCCGTCTGCTCACATACCGTACCGGAGGTACGGGTTGCAGAGACTCTCTCGGAGCGGCAAAAGACTGAGGTCAGGCAGTTTCTACTTCACAACCAAAAGTTTTTCTTAGAAAAACCCGGGCAGACTACGCTAATGAAACATGACATCGTAACGGAACCTGGTGTCACAGTTCACGTAAAGCCCTACCGAATCCCGGAAGCGCGCCGTGAAGCCGTTTCCTGAGAAGTGAAGGCAATGTTAGAGTTAGGTGTCATTGAGGAATTGCACAGTGCTTGGTCCAGCCCGATTGTGCTAATTCCTAAACCGGACAGCACCATCCGGTTCTGCAATGACTTCAGGAAACTGAATGCGGTCTCAAAATTTGATGCCTACCCTATGCCCAGGATCGACGAGTTAATAGATCGGTTAGGAAAAGCCCGGTATATTACGACCCTAGACCTAACAAAGGGGTATTGGCAGATCCCTCTGGCGGAGGCTGCCAGAGAAAAGATGGCATTTGCTACCCCAGAAGGTCTATTTCAGTATGTGTATATGCCGTTTGGACTGCACAGAGCACCGGCGACCTTCCAGAGACTGATGGATCGAGTCCTGAGGCCACATAGGCAGTACGCTTCGGCCTATTTGGACGACATTGTCATTTACAGCTTGGACTGGGAGACTCATCTCCAGAAAGTGCAAACTGTGATTGACGACCTGTGGGAGGCAGGTCTAACCGCGAACCCCAAGAAATGTCACATCGGGCTAGAAGTAGCCCGGTATTTGGGGTATGTAATTGGGAGGGGTGTTGTTAAACCCCAGGTTGATAAGATTCAGGCGGTTCAGGACTGGCCACAACCTGTCAACAAGAAGCAGGTGCAAGCCTTCCTGGGGATCGCCGGCTATTATCGCCGGTTCATACCCAATTTTGCAGCCATCGCTACCCCCCTGACGGATCTTACAAAAGGGAAAGACTCCGTCATGATTAAATGGAGTTTAGCGGCTGAAGAAGCCTTCCATAGCCTAAAACAGGCACTTTGCTCTCAGCCCGTACTGGTGACTCCGGACTTCCGCAGCGAGTTTGTGGTACAAACGGATGCTTCTGATACCGGTATCGGGGCCGTACTCTCACAAGTGAGGGACGGAGTGGAACACCCAGTCCTCTATCTCAGCAGGAAGCTGAATAAACAAGAGCAAAGGTATGCAGTCGTAGAAAAAGAGTGCCTCGCCATTAAGTGGGCTCTAGAGACCCTCAAATATTACCTGGTGGGCCGAAAGTTCAGGCTGATCACTGACCATGCCACTCTCAAGTGGATGCACTTGAACAAGGAACGGAATAGCCGGGTGACCCGGTGGTTCCTTGCCCTGCAGGCCTACACTTTTACGGTGGAGCACCGCCCAGGGGTACAGATGGGAAATGCAGATGCCCTGTCCCGAGTGCACTGTTTGGCGGGTGTCATTGCTCGACCGGAGTGGTCTGAGCAGAGGGGGGGTATATGTGAGAATCATGTGGGAATAGTGGATGAGGGCAGGTATATCTCGCCCAGATTCCTTTCCTATGTGGCCTAGTCTGGTCAGTATCGCACCTGCTTGCTAATGAATAATGGGAGGTGGATATAAAAGGATGCCAGGTGGTTGTGTGAGTGTCTCAGCCTGGGAACACAGAGAGCCTGTCTGTGTGAGAGACACATGTGAGTGAAAGCAATGCCCACTGCAACTGTGGTTTGGCTGGACGGGAGAAGCCCGCCAGTTGGTAGTTAGGTTGTCCATTGTTTAGTTAGTGCCGGACAGGCAAGGATTTGTTTTATGTTTTATTTCCTTTTGCATTGCTTTCACCGTTAATAAACCTGACCCAGGGTCAGTTATACACGAATCCCAGCTCTGCGCCTGAGTTTCATGCTGAACGCACGTGACCTTTGACCCCAGCAAAGGCGATCCCGGAGTGTTTTATCACAGTGCCAATACTTTTGTCTGGCCCATTTTTGGAGTTTTGTGTGAGACGATCAATGTTTTGCTTTCTGCTTCATTCTCTTTTGTGTTTTTTAATTTAAGATAAATTAAATGAAGATAATAATACCAAAGAATTTGTGTTTGCAATCATTTTCAGGAAGAAACTGCGTATTATCTGACAGAATAGCAGGGGTGTTAATACTTTTGGCCACAACTGTAGACTTGAATGGGTCTAAAATACAGTGTACTCATGTGAACATGTCCTTTTGCCAAACATTTTTTATGCATTCAGTTGAAACAAAGTGCAATGATAGCATTATTTCTGCATGCAACGATCGCCCCCTAGGGGTGGATGCAGACGTTACATTTTATTTTCAAATGTAGAACTTGAGATCAGAAAAACAGAACTCTGAGGATAAATATGTGCACTAACTTGGAATTAAGATGAGAGTAAATGTCATTTTATTTATCTATTTTTTTTGATAAATCATTAGTACATATGAGAGTAAACTTGGCAAACTGTCGTATTACAGAAATCTGCTTCTTTCTCCTCCTGGACTGATCTTTCTTCTTAATTCACAGGTAAAATCTGTCTTCAATAATGGGAAAATCTGTATTCTCTGAGATAGGATATGACAGTTAGTGCTTATAAAGTTCTATGGAGATCTGCAACCGAAGTCTGAGCAGAAAGTCTGTCTCCGCCTCCAGCTCCTCCATAAACCTTTAAAGCACCAACTGTCATCTCCTATCTCAGTAATGTAAATCTGTCTGTCTCAGCACGGCCCCACTTACTTTGCACAGGTCCCCTGTATAGTGGATTGCTCTGTACAGAAATGCTATGAAGCTATTTCAGTGCAGACCTCAGCCCCTTGTCCCCAGGACTGGTTTGGCACCCGCTGATTCTAAAGTGATGGCAATAACCATCCAGTTGCTCTAGGAAGAGGCTCTATAGTGGCAACATATTCTGTACGGAGTTCACTAATTCCTGACTCCTCTGGGGTTCACAACCAGCGTTCCCCATCTCAATCACAGACTTATGGGTCAGTTCTTCAGAACCACAGAAGATTGACAGTTTGGGCCTGTGACACTGATGAGCCTCTGGGCGACACTAAGCACTTCCCCATGCTGTAAGCAGAGGCAGCGTTACCTCTGTAGCATCAGAATAGCACAGAGACTCTGAAGCAGGTTGGCTCCAGAGGTCCGGGAAGCTACAGAACAGCACTTGCCAGATCTATAGTAAAGAGCTCGTAAGTGCTGCGCTACTTGCCTGGGTAACCAGCCACTAATGACACAGCAGTGATCAGAGCTCGCTGAGATCGATGCTGTTTAACCACTTACAGAGACATTTAAATGGCTTGTTTGCTTGGGTGCTTGTGCAATGGCTCCCAGTGGCGATCAACCAATACAACTGGGGTCCTGCTGAAGCCCCCACCCCCACCATGGCTGGCATCTTAGTTCTCATGTGAAGCTCAGCCTTGGGCTTTACTTTATAAGAGAACATCAGTTTTACCATAAACTTCCAAACTTCTAATACTGCAGTATCCTTTAAGGCCACGTTCACACGTTCATTATTTGGTCAGTACTTTACATCAGTATTGTGAAGGGTTAATCCTAAAATCAGAGCTGAAGTTTCGTTTTGTCCATTCTCTGAAGGTTTCGTTTCTTCATTTTTGTTGCTGTAAGATAAATTTTTATAATTGGCATGGGCTGTCATGAAACCAGACTGTTCCCATCTGTACAAGATAAGGGAGGCGGGAGTGTAAAACTCTGAAGAATATGCCATTATACTACTTTCTATTTGGATACGGACATATATGTAGTTTCCGGTTTTCTTGCAATATTATTGGCTTACAAAGTGAAATGATGCTATTGGTACTTGAGAACCTTGCATAATTAAGCAAAAGATTATAAAAGATGTGACTAAAATAAAGGGTCTTAGTGATCTGCCTCGATCCTCCCGTTCAGAGACCCCAGTCTCCGTGTGGTCATTTGAGTTGCTAGCAACACTGGAATAATTTGGACATCACTGGCTCAACCATGAAGGGTTAATTTAGCCCTCCCAAAATAGCTACCTCAACAGTGGCACGCAACGTGGGGCCCCCGAACAGGGACGCCTCTGCCCCCGGAGGACAACAACACAAAGGACCCTTGGAGCGGACACAGGTGCTGGAAAATTGGGACTGATCACCCCCCACGGCAACCACGGTAAGTTGGCAGTTATACTGTTCAGACTGACCGTTGGTGTGGTTTTCCAGTGCTTGTTGCTGCAAAGAGGATCTGAAGTTTGTCCCCTGGTGGGGTGATTCATGGGTGGAATCATATAGAGGTGTAGTCCGGTTGGGGCCCAGTGCTCGAACCGTACCTCATAAGGGACGGACACCCTGGATTGACCAGTGATTGTGGCTCTCTTTATAGTCAAAATATCCTGAAATTCCCGATCATTATTAGTAATTGGGCGTGGTGAAGTGGTCAAAGACTGGGTAGGATACGTAACTCAGGTATATATAGATAGAGATATATAACCAGAGGTGTCCGGAGGGATAGTCTGAGACGTCCTCCTCCTTTCACTGAGTACCGCGAATTTTGGGCTTCCCAGAGGGGGTTGACCCTGTGGAACAGAGACTGAAATGGCCGCTCCAGATCTGTGCACAATTTGTCAGGATATTTAGCTCTAAAGGAGAGAATTATGTTTCTGTGGAAGAAAAAGAAAAGTTTGGAATTGTGTGAAGGATCAGATACTGTTAGTCTTATGATTCAAAGACGAGGAAAGAAATTTGTCAGGAATGCAAAAAAAAAATATTTTCGATTCTGGGATTTCCTAAGGGCGGGAGGCTACAGCCTACGCAATGGGACGAAGGAGTTAAAAAAAAAAAGAAATAAAGGGAGGTTGACTGATGATGGATTACTTAAAGGCGCTGAGGAATTCCGTGGCTTGGCACATGAATTGTATAATGAAGGTTATGTGGACATTGAACAGCAAGTGAATTCTGATTGTTTCTGTTACTGCTATGTTGAAGAAGGAAAATTGTCTATTACTATGTCAGGGACGGTATGTATTGTGGTTCAAGAAAGTGACTGTGGTGTGAGAATGTGATTGATTAAAGAAGGAACTAAGATACCGACAATGTGTCAGGCAGTCGAATAGTTAAAAGTGATGATTTGAAACAAGAAGTTTCCCTGCTAGATGATAAGGTCCCTCCCCAGGAAATCAAGCCTCTCCTCCCGACTGTAAGCTCTGTGCCCCTTAACCCTAGGGCACCGATGTATCCTGGACTAACGAAACTCAGTATGCCCCAACTCTATGATCCTGCCGGGTGGATCTGTGCTGTATGTGGAGTTACTAATCCTCAGTGGAGAGAGGTCTGTTATAATTTGTTATAATTGTGGCACAAGAAGACTGGGTGTTGCAGCCCCCACCTTTCCGTTGTTGAATGCTGACGGTACCTATTATCATCCGCAGCCAGCCTCAATCCCCGTTCACCCGATCCAGAGGGAAAAAAAAAAGTTTTCAGAAGACTTTAACCTGCTCTGTTCAGGAGAGAGAGAGAGAAAGAAAAAAAAAAAAGCAATCTAGCAGCTGCAGCTGCTTCAGTACCCCCTCCCATCTTAGCCCACACCATATCCCCCTTCGCCCCCACCGCAGCTGCAAGCACACAGTGTGCCCTTCAGCCCACACAGCAAACTCTCGCCCCCCCTCAGACTTCAGCTAGTGGGAACCCTGCTCCTCAGCCCCTCCATGCTAATTCTCGTTACTGCTCAGTTTGTGATCTCTCCCACATGTCCAGTAAATTTATTAGGGGCAGATTTATTATCACAGTTCTGCTCCAGAATACAATTCCAAGATGATGGTCAGATGGTTTTTTTGTTATATAATCCCTATGTAAAGACAGTGAGGAAATCTGTATTTTGCATGCCCTTCCTACAGTTATGATGGCCCTGATAGGCCCAGATCCACCCCCAATATTGCCTGAGGATCAATGACTCACCCCATACCTCTCAGAGATACCATCTAAACTCTGGTCAAAATTGCCAAATGATATAGGGAAAATGCCTGTAGAACCTGTAAAAGTGTTTCTCAAACCTGGTGCCTAATCCTCATACTCTTTTGTCCCAAATACCCCAGGATGCTGCTTGGTTTACAGTTATTGATCTTACCAATGCCTTCTTTAGCATTCCGTTACACCCAGGCTGCCAGTTTCTATTTGCATTCACTTAGCAGGAACGACAGTTAATATGGACAGTTATGCCACAAGGGGCCCAAAACAGTCCCAACCAGGTTGCAAAATAAATATGAGCAGGTGTCTTTTGCCATTTCTGCCACTGTTAGCCTCCTTAAGTATCTGGCAGCACTGAACTGTCGGGTTTCGGCCTCAAGACTTCAGTTCTGCCTTGGTCAAGTGATTCTTGGGTCACTGTCTCCTTCAGGGTGCCAGACACCTCGCAGAACAAAGAAAAATAGCTGTCAGCTCCCTTCCTTTCCCAAAAGATGAAACTTAACTCCAGCGTTTTCTTGGACTATGCACTTATTTTTGTCAGTGGATACCGGATGCATCCCGCATAATGCAACCCTTTACAACACTTTGAAAGACGGTATAATGAACTATAAGGAAAGATGGCAGTGATGAGGATTTTCTCCAACATGATTGTTCCCAACTTCTGACAGAAGAAACAGCTACTCCACCAAATGCCAGTGAGAATCCACTCCCAAATCCTGATCTGGTGTTATACACGGATGGTTCAAGATATGCTGATGGGTTTGATAGATTCCACACCGGATATGCTGTTACCACAGAGGACACTGTAGTGCACGCAGCTGCACTCCCGCCTTCACAGTCAGCACAAGAAGCAGAACTCCAGGCTCTGACTACTGCATGTACTTTGGCCAAGAACAGACAGGCTAATATATACACGGACTCACGGTATGCATTTGGTATTGCTTGCGATTTTGGGGCTCTATGGGCCAATCGAGGGTTTATTACTACTGCCGGAACCCCAGTGAAAAATGCTGAAGCTGTTAAAACCCTCATGGACTCGATCAAATTACCTACTCAGGTGGCTATTATCAAAGGCGCACGGTCCTAGGAACAGCCCACAGACTGTTGGCAACATATTTGCGGATATGCAAGCAAAAGCCGCTGCTCTCTTACCCGTTGAACCAACCATACCAACTATGGTGACCACACGCTCTCAGCGTAAACAGTTACAAGAAGCACTGACCCTACAAGAACCTGATGATCTACAACAGACTGAAGTTTTCTGTCGGACCCCGCGAGACCGCTTAATGACGATGCAGAGAATGTCTCCAAAGGAAGAGGTGAAGCAATGGAAGACTGATGGGGCATGAATGGATAATGGTCTCTGGGAAAAGGACCGACTTGTGTGTCTCCCTAAGCGGATGTACCCTGCTATTGCCACATGGGCACATGGACCTACACATCGAGGAAAGAATCAGGCCCTCGCACTGGTGCAAAAATGCTACTGGGCCCCGGTTCTCCAGTTGGCCGGAAGCATTCCCTGTTACCAACATGACTGCAAAAACTACAGCGAAGAAACTGGTGATGGAAGTTATATGCAGATATGGGGTTCTTGAAGTTGTTGAAAGCGATCAAGGTCCGGCCTTTTCTTCTCATGTGTACCAAGAAGGTCTGACAGTGCTTGGATCCACTGTAGCCCTCCATACTCCGTACCACCCACAATCCAGTGGGAAAGTTGAGCGGTTGAATGGCACACTGAAGGGACAATTGACCAAAATGATGCAGGAGACTACGGCTCCATGGCCAGAGCTCCTACCCATTGTACTATACCACATTCGTACTACCCCTATTGCAAAATATGGCCTGTCCCCATATGAGATATTGTTTGGTGCTAGGCCCCCAGTTGCAAGTTTCCAGCCCCAGCAGTTATCAGAAGAAACTGATCGTGCTGTTCAATATGTTATTCTGCTTAGTAAAAATCTTGCTAACACCTATGCTCTAGTTTTCTTTTCCAGATTCAGCAGAAACCGACACCTGTTATAACCTGAAGCCAGGTGATTTGGTAGTCGTGAAGAGGCATGTCAGGAAGCACGGACTAGAACCATTGTATGACGGTCCCTATGAAGTTCTCCTCATCACCCAACAAGCCAATATCAAATAAAAGGGGCATAATGTTTTGGTTTTTCGCATTTTCCATATTAGTATTGGTAGAAGTTAAAGTTAAAGTTAGAAGATATTCAAAGACTCAGAGATCAATACGATAAAGACAATGATTATAATAATGACAGTTGGTGGTCAGACACCTTCTCCTTTCTCAATCCAGCCAATTGGTTTAAGGGAATAGGGGGCTGGGTAGCTGGGATCTTACAAAGCTTGTTACACATTGCTGCCTGTATCCTTGTTGTATATGTGATACTAAAACTTGTTCTTTGGTGTATTTCTGTATGTATTAGGAAATTCTACACTAAGCCAGCTAATGATGATACCAAAGGCGTCGTTGCCCCTGCTCTTCTCTGCACTGATCTCAAAAGGCTACTTGATGAAGTTGTTGAAGCCAAGCACATGCCTACCTACAAAAGATCCCCACCACCGTCATCAAAAATTGCTATTCGTGAACTGCAGTATACAGGGGGACGGGTGCGCCACGACAGCCATGACTGATAACACGGCATCAGCCATGTGAAGACCAGTACCCCTCAAGCTGTTAGCTTGGGATAGCACCTCTGATGCTGCATATGTGTTAAAAAAAATTTATCTAGGGGGAATGTGAAGGGTTAATACTAAAATCAGAGCTGAAGTTTCATTTTGTCCATTCTCTGAAGGTTTCGTTTCTTCATTTTTGTTGCTGTAAGATAAATTTTTTTAATTGGCATGGGCCGTCATGAAACCAGACTGTTCCCATCTGTACAAGATAAGGGAGGCGGGAGTGTAAAACTCTGAAGAATATGCCATTATACTACTTTCTATTTGGATACGGACATATATGTAGTTTCCGGTTTTCTTGCAATATTATTGGCTTACAAAGTGAAATGATGCTATTGGTACTTGAGAACCTTGCATAATTAAGCAAAAGATTATAAAAGATGTGACTAAAATAAAGGGGCTTAGTGATCTGCCTCGATCCTCCCGTACAGAGACCCCAGTCTCCGTGTGGTCATTTGAGTTGCTAGCAACACTGGAATAATTTGGACATCACTGGCTCAACCGTGAAGGGTTAATTTAGCCCTCCCTAAATAGCTACCTCGACAGTATTTGTAAGACGAAATCAGGTGTAGGACAATCAGAAAAAGGAAAATAAAAACACGCCACCTCCTCTGTACTTTTAACCCACTCCGGATTTTGGCTTACAAATACTGATGTGAAATACTGACCGAATACTGAGCGTGCGAATGTATTCACACCCAAGCCTGTTTTCAGTTTTATGACCAGGTCAAAGTTTACAATTCTGACCAATGTCACTTTATGTGGTAATACAGGTGCTTCTCACAAAATTAGAATATCATCAAAAAGTGAATTTATTTCAGTTCTTCAATACAAAAAGTGACTCTCCTATATTCTATAGAGTCATTACACACAGAGTGATCTATTTCACGGGTTTATTTCTGGTAATGTTGATGATTATGGCTTACAGCCAATGACAACCCAAAAGTCATTATCTCAGTAAATTAGAATAATTAAGAAAAAACATCTGATTATTATGAGAATACTGGAAAAATCTCCTGCCCACAATAATTCCTCTGTGCAAGGGCCTCATTAAAGATGGTGTGTAAAATAAGGTCATTGACTTTAGAGAGAAAACATTTTTCTCGATTAATAATCCATCTATTCCTTTATTATCATTTACCTAAAGTCCATAAAAATAAGATGGGTTCCAAAATCACACCGGCTTATGCAAATCTGTTTATAGGTGTGTATAAAGATTTATTTATCATCAACAGTCTTTGGAATTAACACATTATCATGTACAAGAGATACATTGATGATATGTTTTTTTTTATATGGGATAACACAGAAAATAATATTCTACTATTCACTAACTATAGAAATACAAATGACTGGGGATTGGTATTTTCTCCCCTTCATGATCCTCACTGTATCAATTTTCTGGACATCACCGTTTTTTGTGAGGGTAATAATATTTTACTTTTTTTAAAGAGGTTGACACCAATAGTTATATTCACTACAGGAGTGGACACGACAGTAAATAGCTCACTAATATTCCAAACAACCAATTAGGAAAAACTGCAGTCGAATAGAGGATTTTAAAATGCAAGCCTCCATTCTGCATGAGAGATTCAAGGCCCAAAAATATCCAAAAGACCTAGTTAATAGGACATATACAAATTTATAGAAAACAAACCAGGAAATTTTACTTACTGTACATACAAGAAAAAAACAAAACAGACACAAAATATATGTCTAATTTTATCACCCAATTTAATCAAAACCGCAAAGAAATACAGGATATTTTTTAAATGAATTTGCATATCTTGCTGAATGTCTAGCGGTGGACGCCGCGTCGGTGTAGGCAACACTCTTCCTCCACTGCATTCCACAGGCATACTACAAATAGTAAATATATACTCACTTCTTCTCTTCCTCTTTAAGCAGTTGGACTGACGAAGGTCCGTGTGAGACCGAAATGTCTCATATTGATTTGACTGCACTGAAATTACTTCTGGATTCCACTAATAAGTTGAGTGCCAAGTTTTATTGTCTTTATAAACGGGCAGCATGATGGCTCAGTGATTAGATCTGTACGGTGGTTCAGTGGTTAGCATTGTAGCTTTGCATCACTGGAGTCCTGGGTCCAAATCCCACCAAGGAGTTTGTATGTTCTCACCGTGTTTGTGTGGGTTTCCTCTCACGTTCCAAAGATGTACCGATAGGGAATTCAGATTGTGAGCCACATCATGGACAGCAATGATAATGTGTGCAAAACTGTAAAGCGCTGCGGAATATACTGGCGCTATATAAAAATAAAGATTATTAACTAAAAACCACTAATTGTGTAACCTCTAATGCTACCAGAGAAAAATTCCCTATCAAACAATACTTGAATTGTAATACGGATTTTGTCATTTATGTCATAGATTGTAATTGTGGGAAATGATATGTTGGTAGGACCACCCAACCTTTACACTGCAGATTACACTCTCATAGGCATAATATATATAAAGGTTTCCTTCGGCACGGGCTATCTAGATATTGCACTCTTTTTCACGATAAAAAATCTGAGGATCAGCCTTTTAGAACAAACAAATCCCAGCAAACACACCAGATCGTATTCAAAAACTAAATAGGAAAGAAATATACTGGATTTACAGGTTAAATACTCTGAAACTGCATGGATTAAATGAAATATCAGAGGGGTTTTTTATAACTTTTTTATAACTTTTTAATTACATATATTTTATCTCTTAATTTTTTTTCCTTTATTGATTGATTAAATATTAAATAAGCGTGATTTTTTTTCCGAATATATTATTATATAAGATCATACCGATATGTGCTGTTTCATTGGTATATTCCTATAGGCTTGTGCGTATATTTGTATGTGTGTCTATTTGTAATAATTATTGTACCTCTGATTTCACTGAAAATATACCCAAAAGTTTTTTATGTTACAATAATATCTCATGTGGAATAAGCTGCACCATATTGTGATATATCCTTATTATCATGTACCAATGGTTGTTTCCACTTCTGTACCATGTCCATTATTGTTTCCCACACTGATTTGCCTTTTCTTTATCGCTTCCGATGTGGCTGTGGCTCAGAATGTTAGTGCGTGGCTCTAGCGCAGCTGTAAGGAGATAGACCGGACCACGGGTACCTGTATACCGGGTCTGGAACTATGGAGGCTGCATCCTCTGTTCCCGGGGGGAAGCCTGAGTGGGGCGGACCTTTCCCTGCTGTTTGGGGGAAGTCTGAGTGAGGAGGACCTTCCTGAGGACGGAGAAGAGTGGGAAGAGCCAGGAAAAGGCGCTCAGCGTCGGGGGCATAAAAGGAAAAAGTGCGCGAAGCGGGGCAGTCTGGCGCCGGCGGAGAGCAGCACAGAGAGCAGCACGCAGAGCGGTGAGCAACGCGCGCTGCTTACCCCACCAGAGAGTACTGGTGTGGCGACGGGCCATATAGAAGGAGTCCCCGTCGCCTGCACAGAGAGCCGTGCAGAGCAGAGCTATGCCAGCAGAGCGGAGCTGTGCAGAGCCGTGTTAGCAGAGCAGAACCGTGCAGAGCTGTGCACACAGAGTAGAGCCGAGACTGGTGTTGCAGCAGCGAAAGAGAGGAGTGCTCCGTCCGGGGAGCACCAGCCCCACACAGACCAGCAACCGCTGTCGCCCTCCTCTAACCACGGGGACCAGAGGAAGAGAGACGGGCAGTGTGTGCCCAGTGACCGACATAAAGCCAGGTGCCAGAAGCTTCAGGATCGTGAGTACCGTGCGTGTGTCACCTGAAAGAGACCGGGAGCGAGACCATAACCTACACCCTGACTGTGCTAGTAAATCTCGTACCCAGACACTTTTGACTTGACCATTGAATACTTGCAGACCCGCTTTTGCCTCGTACAGGACTCTGGCCCTCACCATTGTTTAGCCACCACAGTATATGGACTAGGGGCAGTGTAAGGTACCGGAGACTGACCACTGTCACCAGAAGACGGGATATTGTTGTGTGCTGGACCCCATTATTAAGGACACTGCGTCGGCCGTTGCCATTGAGTTCGCTGCAGGAGCTGCCGTTCAGGAACTTCCTTACTCCCGGTCTAACGAACTGCCGATATTTGAACCGTTGTTCTTCACCTCAAGTTATCCATTGTCTTTATGTACTGTTTGTCTACACTGTTTAACCCTTTACCTCCCAGCGTGGCGTATTCCCCTGAAAATAAACCTGTTAACCCTTGCTCTGCCTGCGTCCCTTCACTGCATCCCGCGTTCCTGCTAGTACCTTACATGGCCTCCTGTGTGTTTTATCTATGTGGATTCCCCTTGCATCCAATTTCTAATTCTCTATACCGTTTGTTATTTTTATAGTAAACTATTTGGTCGATACTCATAAAGAAATTGTACAAACATTATATTTCTTCTCTAACCGCAGTGCACAAGCTTTTTCTAGTCTTAGAATTAATTTTTTCCCTCACTCCATTAGATTCTGAATATTTCCTCTCCCCCTTTTTTTTCCCGTGATTTTATGTCACCATATATAAAATAATACACTTTTTTTTACTCCAGAATCTTTTTATTTAATTTTTATTTCAAATAAACTTTCATACATATATACACATTTTTTATATAGTTCTCTCCTGATTATACATTTTTTTCTTTTTTTTTTCTGTTCAACACTTTTTTCTTTTCCCCTTTTTTCTTCTTGTCTTCTTAAACAATCATCCTATAATGTGAACAGAGATTTATACAAGTTATATTGTAATAATCATTTTCGTTTATTCCTTTTATCTTAGCACACCACATGTATGTCATGTGCCATCCCAGGTGGTACCTAACCCAACTTTGACATTTATCACATGTTCCTTTTTTTTACATTTAGCATCACATGGTTCTTTTTTTTAAATTTATCATATGATTATTTTTTTTTTTAATTTATCACACGGTTCTTTTGGCACTCACATTTGAAAGCTGCATACTGTTTTTGCTACATTTGCTATACTTGTGGCCTTTCCTAATGAAGAAGTCTTTTGTACTTTGAAACTCGGAGAATTATTATTATTTATTTTTATAGCGCCATTTATTCCATGGCGCAGTATATAAATCTCTATCCATTTGATAATCTTGGATATACGTCTCATCATTGACCAGCAAGGGCGGAAATCATCCACTAACTGCTCCTTTCTTTCCAGGACAGCGTGTGACATCAGACAATGTGACCGGAGTCTTACGCGGAATAGAGTTCTGATCACACGACCACAATGCCCGCTGCTCTAGATACAGCTGGGGATGCAGCCTGTCCTCCTATCCCGCACATGGGCACCACCGGTAGTTCAGCACTGTATCGGCCAGAAGGGAAAACTCAGCTCAACGATAGAATGATGAAACAGGAGAAATATTATTACAGCAGCTGGCAGGACTCCTAGATGTGGAGCTCAAGAAACGAAGTTAGATCACTCCTGATACTGACTATCGCAATGTGACTGTGACGTCATCCTCCTACCTGCCCTCCTATACACCCCCTACCTGCCTTCATCAGCGTATAATTGCCTATTTTTTTCATAAGAATAAAAATCAATTTTCACCACCTGACTGTATGATAATTATTAAAAACTTATGATACGGAATAGATTTTGTAAATCTTAAAATCATTCAATAAAAAATGATTTAAAAATATTACTTACTTACCTTTTTTTTCTTTAATCTCCCATTGTGAACCCAAAGCAGCAAAAAAATGGACTGAGGACCCTAAGAGGAAGACAAAAATTTGGTAAATAGCGTTTAGAATGGAGAAGAAAGGGCGAGAGGGTTAGTGAGTTTAGAAGTCAGGAACTGAGAAGGGAAATGCTTTTCTCTCACTATGGGACGTATGGATAGACATTTATATATTGGCTTCTTCCATTAAAATATACAATATAGTATAAAGATATAAAGGGAAGACACAAAGTGTATCTACCCCTAATATCAGGAGCCTCAGTGTCACAACATGTCACATACAACAATGGGGGAAGCTTTTCCTTACTTTGGTGGACGTTGCACTTTTTTGCTGCGGACACTTCTGCTGATGGAGAAATAGAAGAAATGATCACAAATAAATACCTTATAAAATAATTATCGGGAACAAGTCCTGGTCCCATAAGGACACAGACAATAAACATAATGTCTTTCCTACACATTTCTACATGATACAGATACAGTGGGGCAAAAAAGTATTTAGTCAGTCAGCAATAGTGCAAGTTCCACCACTTAAAAAGATGAGAGGCGTCTGTAATTTACATCATAGGTAGACCTCAACTATGGGAGACAAACTGAGAAAAAAAATCCAGAAAATCACATTGTCTGTTTTTTTTTCATTTTATTTGCATATTATGGTGGAAAATAAGTATTTGGTCAGAAACAAAATTTCATCTCAATACTTTGTGATATATCCTTTGTTGGCAATGACAGAGGTCAAACGTTTTCTGTAAGTCTTCACAAGGTTGCCACACACTGTTGTTGGTATGTTGGCCCATTCCTCCATGCAGATCTCCTCTAGAGCAGTGATGTTTTTGGCTTTTCGCTTGGCAACACGGACTTTCAACTCCCTCCAAAGGTTTTCTATAGGGTTGAGATCTGGAGACTGGCTAGGCCACTCCAGGACCTTGAAATGCTTCTTACGAAGCCACTCCTTCGTTGCCCTGGCGGTGTGCTTTGGATCATTGTCATGTTGAAAGACCCAGCCACGTTTCATATTCAATGCCCTTGCTGATGGAAGGAGGTTTGCACTCAAAATCTCACGATACATGGCCCCATTCATTCTTTCATGTACCCGGATCAGTCGTCCTGGCCCCTTTGCAGAGAAACAGCCCCAAAGCATGATGTTTCCACCACCATGCTTTACAGTAGGTATGGTGTTTGATGGATGCAACTCAGTATTCTTTTTCCTCCAAACACGACAAGTTGTGTTTCTACCAAACAGTTCCAGTTTGGTTTCATCAGACCATAGGACATTCTCCCAAAACTCCTCTGGATCATCCAAATGCTCTCTAGCAAACTTCAGACGGGCCCGGACATGTACAGGCTTAAGCAGTGGGACACGTCTGGCACTGCAGGATCTGAGTCCATGGTGGCGTAGTGTGTTACTTATGGTAGGCCTTGTTACATTGGTCCCAGCTCTCTGCAGTTCATTCACTAGGTCCCCCCGCGTGGTTCTGGGATTTTTGCTCACCGTTCTTGTGATCATTCTGACCCCACGGGGTGGGATTTTGCGTGGAGCACCAGATCGAGGGAGATTATCAGTGGTCTTGTATGTCTTCCATTTTCTAATTATTGCTCACACAGTTGATTTCTTCACTCCAAGCTGGTTGGCTATTGCAGATTCAGTCTTCCCAGCCTGGTGCAGGGCTACAATTTTGTTTCTGGTGTCCTTTGACAGCTCTTTGGTCTTCACCATAGTGGAGTTTGGAGTCAGACTGTTTGAGGGTGTGCACAGGTGTCTTTTTATACTGATAACAAGTTTAAACAGGTGCCATTACTACAGGTAATGAGTGGAGGAAAGAGGAGACTCTTAAAGAAGAAGTTACAGGTCTGTGAGAGCCAGAAATCTTGATTGCTTGTTTCTGACCAAATACTTATTTTCCACCATAATATGCAAATAAAATGAAAAAAAAACAGACAATGTGATTTTCTGGATTTTTTTTCCTCAGTTTGTCTCCCATAGTTGAGGTCTACCTATGATGTAAATTACAGACGCCTCTCATCTTTTTAAGTGGTGGAACTTGCACTATTGCTGACTGACTAAATACTTTTTTGCCCCACTGTATATGGATAGATGTCATTACTGATTATTAGCTCATTGCATAAATATCACTTTCACAAGCATTTGCATGGGACTGATCTCCTGCCAGGACGAATGATTGAATACTTTTCCATCTAGAAGACAGCAATTAGGACATAAGGACGTGTCCATTAGTGGGGAGAGGTTAAGGTACCTACATGTTTATGACCTGGGTCCTGCTGGTTCTCCTAAAAAATTTTGGCATCCACCATTTCCGTTTGTGTCTGAAAAAAATCCAAACAAATGAATTAAGAACCAGAGAGTTCACATTATCATTGTGATCAGTCTATGAGGATATATACAGTGATATTATCCTGTGTAACGTCCTGCGCTTATGTCACAATGTGACGTCATCGATCTAAAGCCCAAGGTCTCGTTAGAGTAAATGCAGCCACGATCGCTCTTATTACTTACGGGATCGGCTTTGTGTCGGCGCACGCCGTCTTTACTTCTGGCCTGTGACAAAAATAAAGTTTTCATTAGAAACAGAGATACTTGTGTTTGTGTCCTAAATAAATGCAGTGACTTAAAGAGTATCTGTCAGTAGGATCAACCCTCCTAAGCCGTCTATATGGGCATACAGGTCATGGAAAGCTGAATAAAATGATATATTGATGTCTGCGATCCGATGTCTTATTTCAGAGAAATCCATATTTTTCTTTCCTCTCCAAATTGGCCATTGGGCACTGGAAACAGTTTTCCGGATGGCCACTTTGACTACCAAGGTTGAAGATAGAAGGGCTGGTGTCTGTTTTCAGTGCCCCGTGGCCACATTGGAGCGGCATCGATAATCAGAAGAGACCAGGAGCTCAGAAAATTGTGCTTACTGTAACTCTGGTATAGGGGACCCCAAAAATCAATAGCCCCCAATATGTACATCCATGTTTTATATCCTCCTCAGTCTCTGCCCAGTGATAACAAGTCATTCATCAGTTACTAATAAATATCTAAAATCATATACAGCCCATAATATCTGTTTATGTCACTATCTCTCTACTTACAGTCTGGTGTTATCTTTGCCGCCATCTTTCTCTCCTATCTGTGGTGTTTTATGTCCCACGGACACTTCTTCCTCCTCTTCCTCACTGCTGGACACATAACATAGACTCGTTTTTTATTTGCAGTGTTTTTATAAATGAATTCAGAAAATAAAGCAAAAAAAAAAGCCCCATGCGCAGTTCGCCACATTTTGAGCAGACGTCCCATCCCCGGAACACTGAATGGTGAATAGTAAATAGTTTATTGCTCCGTGTGTGACCCTCTGTTCATTATCCCCATTTACAGGGGCAGAACTACAGCCGTGTCAGCCATATGGACTGCAAAAAGGAGAGCATGTTTGGCCTGAGAGGAGGAGCGGGGAGAGAGACGATCAGGAGGAGAGCTGCACAAGTCTCCCTCTTCTGCTGGACCCTGATCATTGCAGGAGCGGAAGCTGGAGGTCACCTGACAGGTCCAAAATAGCTCTAGGCCCCTCCCTGATGTCACATTCCCGCAAGGAATCTTATAGAACGGAGGGATAGAAATGGAAAAGAACTGTATAGACGGTGCGGAAAGGCTCATAAATAAAGGATCTGACCTCATAGGTCTTTTATTTTTGGCTCCTCCATCAGTTATCATTACGTATATGCAGCCATGTTTTATACCAAGTGACTGACAGTGCCATAACTATAAGTATATAATGTTCTATATTGTATATATATATCCCCCAATATATTTTTAGTCTCACACTCTCCACTTACCTACTGAAACTCATACTCAAAACCTCACTCTCCCAAGATGTTTCCTCCTCACTCTCGTCTTCCTCACTATTGGACACATAAAATAAGTCATGTAAATTATATATCATCTACTTTGACATCCAGATGACACAAGGTTATATAAAGGCTGGGATACGATATGGTAAGTGAAGAGTCCCGATTAACCCCTTATTGAAGGCACACTATCTCTATATGGAACTGGCTCAAGAGTTGAGTCTGCTCCCTGCAGCGCCGGTGATGGCTCTGTTACATAGCTGGCACCCAACAGTAACCCAACAGTAACCAGGCAATTGGAGCTAACTGTGACCACAATAGCTTAACCATTTAAATGCTGCTGTGAAGTATGATAGCAGTATTAAAAAGGGGAAACTGTCATTTTGTATAGCCCTCACCACCCACGCAAAGCGATCGTAGGGTGCTAATTGGTTTACATTGCAGTTAGAGGTCTACTGGAGGCCTCCGTGTCTGCCATGTGTGATCTCCTATGACACCCGGCCTGAGCCTTTCTTCATTCTGTACCCATAACCAGTCATTCATCGGTTACTATGAAACATCTACAGGCGTGCACATCATATAATATCTGTATATGTCACTGTCTCTCTACTTACAGTCCGATGTTCTCCTCTCTGCTGTTATCCTCTTTTATCTCTGTCACTTTATCATTGATGTCATCGTCTCCTTCCTCTTCCTCTCTACTGAAGACATAACATAACCCTTTATAAGTGAGGGTTAAAGGGGTCCACGCATTGCAATCATGGTGCATCTTTTGCAATGGTTTTTCAAAATCAATGCAAAAAAGCAGCAATGAAAATTCTAATAACTTACTTGATGGATTCCACGCTCGCCCAGGCTGATTTTGTTTTTCTACATATAAAAATGTAAGTTTTATTAGAAACATTGTGATATTTAAGAAACATACAGAAAATAACATATATACAGTGTGTCTCGTTATTAACCCCTTAACGACCGCCGATACGCCTTTTAACGGTGGTAGTTAAGGGTACTTAAAGGGAATCTGTCACCCATATTAAGTAATATCATGTAAAGATATCACTAAATTGTGCGTCCCATAAGGATTCTATAAGGGCTTTTGACTCCCCCCGACCCCGCACCTTTGAGGCATAAATAACTTTTTTAGCTTGTTGGGGATGCATGCAAATCGCCGGGGTCCGATGAGCGTGGCTTAGTAGTCTTCTCCCCCCCACCTCCTTGGCTTGCTTCACGTAATCTTCGTCTGTGAATACCACAGACGCCGTTGGTTTCCGCGCTTGCGCAATGTAAAGGCCCCGTCGCCTGCGCAGTATGCTTTGCCCAACTGTGGGTGAAGCATATAGTTGCTACTACGCAAGCGCCGGTATTTTCCAGCGCGGTCTATGCCCCGGAAGACTTCACATGCAGGACACACTTCCGGGGCATAGACCGCGTTGGAAAATGCCGAAGCTTGCACAGTAGTGATTATATGCTTCGCCCACAGTTGGGCAAAGCTTACTGCACAGGCGCCGGGGGCCTTTACATTGCGCAAGCGCAGAAACCAACGGCGTCTCTGGTATTCACAGACGAAGATTACGTGAAGCAAGCCGAGGAGGTGGGGGGGAGAAGACTACTAAGCCACGCCCATCGGACTGGACAGCAGCGATTTGCATGCATCCCCAACAAGCTAAAAAAGGTATTTATGCCTCAAAGGTGCGGGGTCGGGGGGAGTCAAAAGCCCTAATAGAATCCTTATGGGACGCACAATTTAGTGATATCTTTACATGATATCACTAAATATGGGTGACAGATTCCCTTTAAACCACAGCACGGCGCTGTGGAAAAAGTGTATCGCGCCACCCCGAGTTGGAGGTCATCAAAAAGGAAGAAAAATGTCACAAGCCTGCAAGGAATGTTATAGAACGGAGGGATAGAAATGGAGAACCACTTTGTAGACGGCACAGAAATGCTCATGAACAAAGGATCTGACCTCACTGGTCTTTTTTTTGGCTCCTCCATCAGTTATTATTATGTATGTGCAGCCATGTTTTATATCAAGTGACTGACAGTGCCATAACTATAAATATATAATTTTCTATATTGTATGTATATAGCCCCCATAATATATTTAGTCTCACACTCTCCACTTAACCAATCACACTCCAATTCTCACTCTTCCAAGAATTTTTCCTCCTATTCCTCCTAACTCTCATCTTCCTCTCTTTTGGACACATAAAATAAGTCATATAAATCACATATCATCTACTTTGACATCCAGATAACACAGGGTTTATAAAGATTGGGGTAAGATGTGCTGAATGAAAAGTCCAGATTAACCTCTAATTGAGGGCGCGCTATCTTTGTATGGAGCGGGCTCAAGAGATGAGTCTGCTCCCCGCACCGCCGGTGATGGCTCTGTTACATAGCTGGCACCCAACAGTAACTGATGCAATTGGAGCTAGCTGTGATCGCATTACATTAACCTTTAAATGCTGCTGTGAAGTATGAGACAAGTATTAAAAAGGGGCTTTCCAACAGCGACTGTCACTTTGTATGGCCACGCAATGCGATCATAGGGTGCTGATTGATTGACATTGCAGCTAGGGGTCTACCAGAGACCTCTGTGTCTGCCATGTGTGATCTCCTACGAAGTCCAGCTTGAATCTTCTTCAGTCTGTACCCATAACCAGTCATTCATCAGTTACTATGAAACCTCTACAATCATTTACATCCAATAAAATCTGTATATGTCACTAATCTCTCTACATACAGTCTGATGTTCTCCTCTCTGCTGTCTTCCTCCTTTATCTCTGTCACTTTATCATAGATGTCATCGTCTCCTTCCTCTTCCTCTCTACTGAAGACATAACATAACCCTTTATAAGTGAGGGTTAAAGGGGTCCACGCATTGCAATCATGGTGCATTTTTTGGAATGGGTTTTCAAAATCAATGCAAAAAAGAAGCAATGAAAATTCTAATAACTTACTTGATGGATTCTACGCTCGCCCAGGCTGTTTTTGTTTTTCTACATATAAAAATGTAAGTTTTATTAGAAACAGTGTGATATTTAAGAAACATACAGAAAATAACATGTATTCAGTGTGTCTTGTTATTAACCCCTTAACGACTTCCGATACGCCTTTTAACGACAGTAGTTAAGGGTACTTAAACCACAGCGTCGATAATTAACGGCGGTGTGGAAAAAGTGTATCATGCCCCCCAGAGTCGGATTTTCTCCAGGGTCTCAGCTGCCGGTGGTAGCCGAGACCCCAGAGAACATGATTCGGGTTGGTTTTTACCGACCCCGCTTTTGTGATCGCCGTTATTAACCGTTTAATTGCGACTGCAAAAAATACAAGTTTGGTGTGCCATTTAATTTCTCTCTCCTCTGATGTGTTCACACATCAGAGGAGAGAGAAATAGGGTCCCCGATCCCCCCCGGTACCTCCCGGTGGTCCTCGGCCCGCGTGCTTCCCCTCCATGGGCGCCACCATCTTCTTCTGGGAAGAAAATGGTGGGTAATGCGCAGTGCGCCTAACGAGATCTGCCGGCCGGTACCCGGCAACAATAAGATTTTTCCTATTGGTTCATTTTGGTCACTGTGATAGGGTCTATCACAGTGAACAAAATAAAAAAAAAAAAGTAAATAAACCCCTCCTTTATCACCCCCATAGGTAGGGAAAAATAATGAAATAAAGAAAATATATTTATTTTCATTTTTCCATTAGGTTTAGGGTTAGAATTACGGTTAGGGTTGGAATTAGGGTTAGGGTTGGAATTAGGATTAGGGTGAGGGTTAGGGGTGTGTTGGGGTTAGGGTTTGAGCTAGAATTGAGGAATATCCACTATTTAGGCACATCAGGGGGTCTCCAAACGCGACATGGCACCACCATTGATTACAGCCACTTTTGTCTTCAAAAAGTCAACTGGTTCTCCCTCCCTTCCGAGCCCAGACATGTGCCCAAACAGTGGTTTACCCCAACATATGGAGCATCGGCGCACTTAGGACAAATTGCACACCAACTTTGGGGGTCTAATTTCTCCTATTACCCTTGGGAAAATAAAAATAATTGAGGGCTAAAAAATCATTTTTGTAGAAAAAAAATAATTTTTTATTTTCATGGCTTTGCGTTATAAACTTCAGTGAAGCAGTTGGGGGTTCAAAGTGCTCACCACACAAGCTTCTTGGGTGGTCTAGCTTCCAAAATGGGGTCACTTGTGGGGGGTTTCAACTGTTTAGGCACATCAGCGGCTCTGCAAACGCAACATGACGTCCACGGACAATTCCATCAAAGTCAGCATTCCAAAACGGTGCTCCTTCCCTTCCGAGCTCTCCCATGCGCCCAAACAGTGGTTTCCCCCACATATGGGGTATCAGTGTACTCAAGACAAATTGCACAACAACTTTTGTGGTCCAATTTCTCCTGTTAGCCTTGTGAAAATATAACATAGCGGGCTAAAAAATCATTTTTGAGGAAAAATAATTATTATAAACTTCTGTGAAGAACTCGGGGTTCAAAGTTCTCACCACACATCTAGATAAGTTCCTTAAAGGGTCTAGTTTTCAAAATGGTGTCACTTGTGGGGGGTTTCCACTGTTTAGGCACATCAGGGGCGCACCAAATGCTACATGGCGTCCAATCTGAATTCCAGCCAATTCTGCATTGAAAAAGTCAAACAGCGCTCCTTCTGAGCTGTGCCGTGCGCCCAAACAGTGGTTTACCCCAACATATGGGGTATGGGCGTACTCAGCACAAATTGCACAACAACTATGGGGGTCTAATTTCTCCTGTTACCTTTGTAAAAATAAAAATTTGGGGTCGAAAAGATCATTTTTGTGGAAAAAATATTATTTATTTTCACGACTCTACGTTATAAAACTTCTGTGAAGCACTTGGAGGTTCAAAGTGCTCACCACTCATTTAGATAAGCTCCTTAAGGGGTCTAGTTTCCAAAATGGGGTCACTTGTTGGGGGTTTCCACTGTTTAGGCACACCAGGGGCTCTCCAAACCCAATATGGTGTCCGATCTCAATTCCAGCCAATTCTGCATTGAAAAAGTCAAACGTCGCTCCTTCCGTTCCAAGCCCTGATGTGCGCACAAACAGTGGTTTACCCCCACATATGGGGTATCAGCGTATTCAGGAGAAATTGCACAACAAATTTTGTGGTTCATTTTTTTCCTTTTACACATGTGAAAATAACAAAAAACTGGTTCTGAAGTAAAATGTAAAAAAAAGTTAAATGTTAATTTTTTCCTTCCACATTGCTTCAGTTCCTGTGAAGCATGTAAAGGGTTAATAAACTTCTTGAATGTGGTTTTGAGCACCTTGAAGGGTGCAGTTTTTAGAATGGTGTCACTTTTGGGTATTTTCTGTCATATTGACCTCTCAAAGTGACTTCAAATGAGAGGTGGTCCCTAAAAAAATGGTTTTGTAAATTTTGTTGTAAAAATGAGAAATCACTGGTCAACTTTTAACTCTTATAAGTTCCTAACAAAAAAAATGTTGGTTCCAAAATTGTGCTGATGTAAAGCACACATGTGGTAAATGTTATTTATTAAGTATTTTTTGTGACATATCTCTCTGATTTAAGGGCATAAAAAATAAAATTTGAAAATTGCAAAATTTTAAAAATTTTCGCCATATTTCCATTTTTTTCATAAATAAACACAAGCCATATTGAAGAAATTTTACCACTAACATGAAGTACAACATGTCATGAAAAAACGGTCTCAGAATCAGTCAGATCCGTAGAAGCGTTCCAGAGCTATAACCTCATAAATTGACAGTGGTCAGAATTGTAAAAATTGGCCCGGTCATTAAGCTGCAAATTGGCTCCAAACCTAAGGGGTTAAACGCAATGACGTATGATAGCATTCAGGGGCATAACTATATAGATGAAATAGGAAAAAAATAGTTTGCTGGTATCCGAGATGAACATTTATATATAGCTATAGGGGGTGTAGAGCGAGCAGTCGCATTGGGACACCCTCATCTGCCACATATATATTCATCACTATTACTAATGGTTATGGTACCTGAGGGGCCCTATTACATATTTCACATTAGGGCCCAAGAAGTTCAAGTTACACCTCTGACTGCATCTATGTCTCATAGTGAAAAGTAGCGGAAGACTACAAACATTGAAATTCGTGGACCATGATTACACCAGTTACTTACGGCAATGGCACTTCAAAAAACGATGCAACTGATTCATTGGATCTTGAGCACCTGAAATGAAAAGAATAAAGTCCTGGTTAGAAGAATTGATACTTAGGAAGCCTACAGATAAAGTTATCTGCCGTGATGTGCACAAAGCAGTGCACTCTCTATCGGCAACAGAGCAGAGCGCACTGTCACTGCACATTATAAGATGAATTCCCAGCAATCAAAAGCGTAACTTGTGGGCGGTTGGTGCTCCTCTCTGCAAGCCAAGTATTCATCTTACAAGGTGAATTGACAGTGCGCTCTGATCTGTTGCCGGCTCATTGCTACTGATCTGATGTGGCGAGAAAGGGCAGTCTTTGTGCATAGAGCACAGTGCACATTGTGCAGGGAATAGCCCAGCCCCTGATATGGAGGTCACTGCTAATGCTTCATTACTGGAATAGTGCAGAGGCCGGGGCAGTGACCGCAGATTCTGCCCCCTGATGATGTCATGTCTGAGTATCCCGATATGCATTGGGATTTTCACACAAAAGGTCATCAAAAAGGAAGAGAAAAAAAAGTCACATGCCTGCAAGGAATTTTATAGAATGGAGGGATAGAAATGGAGAACCACTTTGAAGACGGGCTCATGAACAAAGGATCTGACCTCACTGGTCTTTTGTATTCGGCTCCTCCATCAGTTATCATTGCATATACATAGACATATATACAGCCATGTTTTATACCAAATGACTGAAAGTGCCATAACTATAAGTATATAATGTTCTACATTGTATGTATATATCCACCAATATATATTTAGTCTCACACTCTCCACTTACCCAGTCACACTCCAATTCTCACTCTTCCATGATGTTTCCTCCTGTTCCTCCTGTTCCTTCTCACTCTCATCTTCCTCACTATTGGACACATAAAATAAGTCATATAAATCTACTTTGACATCCAGATAACACAGGGTTATATAAAGGCTGGGGTAGGGGTACGATATGCTGAATGAAGAGTCCCGATTAACCCTTTATTGAGGGCGCACTATCTCTGTATGAAGCAGGCTCAAGACTTGAGTCTGTTCCCCGCACCGCCGGTGATGGCTCTGTTACATAGCTGGCACCCCACACTAACTGATGCAATTGGAGCTAGCTGTGATTGCATTACATTAACCTTTAAATGCTGCTGTGAAGTATGAGACAAGTATTCAAAAGGGGCTTTTCAACAGCGACTGTCACTTTGTATGGCCACGCAAAGCGATCATAGGGTGCTGATTGGTTGACATTGTAGCTAGGGGTCTACTAGAGGCCTCTGTGTCTGCCATGTGTGATCTCCTATATAGTCCAGCCTGAACCTTCATCAGTCTGTACCCATAACCAGTCATTCATCAGTTACTATGAAACCTCTACAATCATTTACAGCCAATAACATCTGTATATGTCACTAATCTCTCTACTTACAGTCTGATGTTCTCCTCTCTGCTGTTTTCCTCCTTTATCGCTATCACTTTATCATTGATGTCATCTCCTCCTTTCTCTTCTTCTCTACTGAACACATAATATAACCCTTTATAAGTGAGGTTTAAAGGGGTCCATGCATTGCAATCATGGTGCATTTTTTGCAATGGTTTTCCAAAATCAATGCAAAACTGCAGTGTTTTTACTGTGATTTTGGAAAAAACAAGTAAGAAATATACTGTGACTGAACCAATTAACTGACTCTAGTGAAGATTAATACACCATTCCTGAACAGGGGAGATTTTACAGATTAATTTTAGAGTTTTACAGCTGAGCACACAGTTCTGCACAGCTCCAGGAGGTGGCCATCAGTTCTGCACAGCTCCAGTAGGTGGTGTTCAGTTCTGCACAGCTCCAGTAGGTGGCGCTCTGTTCTGTACAGCTCCAGTAGGTGGCGCTCCTAAGCACAAGGACACTGCGGCTTGTATCGTAAATAATGTTACAGATCTGCGCAATTATGACATCACGCCGGTCAGTATCCGCTGTCAGGAGTTAGGGCGTGGAACGGACAACTGCAGCAGCCTTCCCCTTCTCTGGCACTGGGGCCGAGAGGTGGAACGAATACCAAACCTAAGTCAGCCATTGTAAGCCTTAGGAGATTACAGTAAACAGCGGCACCCGGGCAGAGAACAGAAATAAATGGCCTCCTTAGTGTCCGCTTGTCACTTGCTCATTTCTTAGTGCTCTTCTCTGCCATTTGGACGCTATAGGAGCAATAAATTGGAAAATGGGCATCCAGCGGGCACCGCACAGAATGATACTAACTGGGCAAACGGGCGCTTAGGAGACGTTGAATTCACCGGCCATTTTCCATTTATTGTCCCTTTTCTCTCATTCTCGTCATTACCTCCTTTCTGACATATATTTACCCCTTTAAACAGACAAGTGAAGGGTGCGGGGCAGAAATTGTGTAATGGGAACCAATGTGTTACGACACAGAGAGGCATGAAATGAACAATGGATTAACCCTGGAAACGTGCTAATTCTCTGAACAGAAAAAAGTGTTAAATTATTTTAAAGTTAGTTTATCACACTAATTATAACTTTTATATTCATTTCTTCCAGGATTTCCAAAGTCCTGGTCTATGGGTTCCATTAATGCAAATGCAGCGATGAAAGTTCTAGTCACTTACTTGATGGATTCCACGCTCGCCCAGGCTGTTTTTATTGGTCTTATTGGCCTATAAAAATGTAAGCTTTGTTAGAAACCGTGTGATACTTAAGAAACATACAGAAAATATCATCTATACAGTGTGTCTCGTTAGTAAATGCAATGACATATGATAGTATTCAGGGGCATAACTATATAGAGTCAAAATAGATTCTGGTATCCGAGATGAACATTTCCATATAGCTATAGTGTAGAGCGAGCAGTCGCATCGGGACATACAGTCATATGTAAAAGTTTGGGCACCCCTATTAATGTTAACCTTTTTTCTTTATAACAATTTTGGTTTTTGCAACAGCTATTTCAGTTTTATATATCTAATAACTGATGGACTCAGTTATATTTCTGGATTCAAATGAGGTTTATTGTACTAACAGAAAATGTGCAATCTGCATTTAAACAAAATTTCACCGGTGCAAAAGTATGGGCACCCTTATCATTTTCTTGATTTGAACACTCCTAACTACTTTTTACTGACTTCCTGAAGCACTAAATTGGTTTTGTAACCTCATTGAGCTTTGATCTTCATAGCCAGGTGTATCAAATCATGAGAAAAGGTATTTAAGGTGGCCACTTGCAAGTAGTTCTCCTATTTGATTCTCCTATGAAGAGTGGCATCATGGGCTCCTCAAAACAACTCTCAAATGATCTGAAAACAAAGATTATTCAACATAGCTTTTCAGGGGAAGGATACAAAAAGTTGTCTCAGAGATTTAACCTGTCAGTTTCCACTGTGAGGAACATAGTAAGGAAATGGAAGAACACAGGTACAGTTCTTGTTAAGCCCAGAAGTGGCAGGCCAAGAAAAATATCAGAAAGGCAGAGAAGAAGAATGGTGAGAACAGTCAAGGACAATCCACAGACCACCTCCAAAGACCTGCAGCATCATCTTGCTGCAGATGGTGTCACTGTGCATCGGTCAACAATACAGCGCATGCATAACGCCTTTTTGTATGACCAAACAACTCAATCTTTGTTTCATCAGTCCACAGGACCTTCTTCCAAAATGTAACTGGCTTGTCCAAATGTGCTTTTGCATACCTCAGGCGACTCTGTTTGTGGCGTGCTTGCAGAAACGGCTTCTTTCGCATCACTCTCCCATACAGCTTCTCCTTGTGCAAAGTGCGCTGTATTGTTGACCGATGCACAGTGACACCATCTGCAGCAAGATGATGCTGCAGGTCTTTGGAGGTGGTCTGTGGATTGTCCTTGACTGTTCTCACCATTCTTCTTCTCTGCCTTTCTGATATTTTTCTTGGCCTGCCACTTCTGGGCTTCACAAGAACTGTACCTGTGTTCTTCCATTTCCTTACTATATTCCTCACAGTGGAAACTGACAGGTTAAATATCTGAGACAACTTTTTGTATCCTTCCCCCTGAAAAGCTATGTCGAATAATCTTTGTTTTCAGATCATTTGAGAGTTGTTTTGAGGAGCCCATGATGCCACTCTTCATAGGAGAATCAAATAGGAGAACTACTTGCAAGTGGCCACTTTAAATACCTTTTCTCATGATTTGATACACATGGCTATGAAGTTCAAAGCTCAATGAGGTTACAAAACCAATTTAGTGCATCAGAAAGTCAGTAAAAAGTAGTTAGGAGTGTTCAAATCAAGAAAATGATAAGGGTGCCCATACTTTTGCACCGGTGAAATTTTGTTTAAATGCAGATTGCACATTTTCTGTTAGTACAATAAACCTCATTTGAATCCAGAAATATAACTGAGTCCATCAGTTATTAGATATATGAAACTGAAATACCTGTTGCAAAAACCAAAATTGTTATAAAGAAAAAAGGTTAACATTAATAGGGGTGCCCAAACTTTTACATATGACTGTACATATTCATCAATATTACTAATGGTCATGGTACCTGAGGGGCCCTGTTGCATATTTTGCAATGGGGCCCAAGAAGTTCAGGTTACACCTCTGACTGCATCTATATCTCATAGTAAAAAGAAACTTAGGACTACAAACATTGAAAGTCGTGGACCACGATTATACCAGTTACTTACGGCAGTGACTCTTCATTATCCCATGCGATCATTCTCTGGGATTCAATGGGCCTGATATGAAAAAATACAACGCTGGTTAGAAGAATTGATACTTAGGAAGGCTACGGATAAAGTTATCTGCCGTGATGTGCACAAAGCAGTGCGCTCTCTTGTCGGCAACAAAGCAGAGCGCATTGTCAGTTACTGTCATTGCGCATTCCCAGCATGTGGAGACCAGCGCCACTTCTGCAATTCACAACATTTGTGAAGATCGTTGCTCCCCTCTACAAGCTGTGTATTCTTCTTACAAGGCGAACTGACAGTGCGCTCTGCTCTAGAATCATAGAATCATAGAATCATATGATCCAGGCTCATTGCTAGTGATCTGAGCCGGCGAGTAAGCGCACTGTCTTTGTGCACATTGCCGAGGACTAGCCAAGCCCCTGAAATGAAGGTCACTGCTGACACTTCATTTCATGAAGAGGGTAAAGAC
>NW_027361738.1:79717500-79805000 GCF_039654945.1 Dendrobates tinctorius
TACATATCAAGGAAATAACTTCTTCAGAGAGGAAGGGGATAGGAGCTCTAGTGCCACCCATTGGAGGTAGAAATCCTAAAAGTCAAGATCGACCCTTTATGGGGCCTCGTCTCATCACTTAGGATAGTAAACAAAACCAGAAACTTTATTTGCAGACAAGTGTTTGAGGCTTTTTGCTTCTCATCAGTGAAAAGATCCATCCAATAGTTGGCACTAGAGCTCCTGTCCTCTTCCTGGACAAACTACATGCATATTTAAATTCCTAGGGAAGCACTTTATGGCCTATAAGTCTCCCTACACCAACTTGGCACTCTCTTCAAGGAGAAACTTTACCCCTTACCATCTAAATATTACATAACTGTGATTAAAATGGTAATAGATAAAGATTTATGGCAGTTACTATATATTCTTAATTAAACCTAATCTATGCATTGCTCTGTATTGTACCCACGTATGGATAGTGGATACAAAGACAGAAGGCTGGTTGCATAAATTACACATTTTGCTCATCAGCTAAATCAAAGTTCAAATATTATTAGAGAATGAGGGAAATGAGGAGGGGAAGTCACAGACACAAGGGATAGGATAGCACATAAATCAGGAGATAATAAAAGCATACTCACACTCCACTAACTGTAACCCTCAGAGGAGAGTTCCGCTCGGCAGTTCCTTTTATATCACTGGCACAACATTCCGTGACCTCATAATCGGCAATCACAGACAATGCCCTATACATGGAATGGGCTTCTAGCCTCTTATGGACACAACTGGATTTAGACCATTTTGCTTTATTTATGTTTTTATCATTGCATTGCATTCTTTTTCTATAATTTAATTATTAATTTAATATAATTTAATTTAATTTTGTGACTTTTTTTTCTTATTTGGCATTAAGGAAGGAGTGAAATTATCCTCAGAAACGCATTTAGCGAATACTATATCCATCTAAATTTATCCAGCCGTTAAACTACAAGTTACAACATCTCCGAGTGTTCCATTATCTAATTGTAAGCATTCTGTGTGCACTGTGGAGCCACGAGCTTCAGTAAGTTCAGGTGCATCACATAAAATGTTTATAAAAATATGTAAATAATAAAATATAAAAATTCTAAATCACCACTTTTCCTCCAATAATAATTTAAAAATTAAAACAAAAATATAATAAATATATTTGGTATGGTAAACAGATTAAAGGTGAACTTCCAGCTCAAGGAACATCAGTGTCAGATCGCACCATCTGTCGTTGTATGAGCCAAAGTGGACTTCATGGGAGACGACCAAGGAGGACACCATTGTTGAAAAAAAAACATAAAAAAGGCCAGACTGGAATTTGCCAAACTACATGTTAAAACAGATATAGACCACAATGCACAGGATATTGCAGTAAGGAACACCTGTTCCCATGCAGGGACTGAGATATAAAAAGTTCAGTGTAAGGAAAACTAAAGACCCAACTCAGAAAAGATGGCACATAATAGATCCAAGGTACTATACAAGATTATAATTTTATTGAAAATATTTAAAAACATATAACCATATTGTGAATAGGAATTACTAAGATGGTGAAAAAAATACCAAAATATGGCAGGAAAGAGATAAATATAAGCTATATAGCAAAACTGCTTCAAACATCCCAATATTACATATATTATCGTGATCTGTGTCACACCGCCAAAGACCAATTGAATCAAGTAATAGGACAAATAATATTCAATTACCTCAGACCTGCCGGTGCCACAACCCCTACGCGCATTTCGACTGAATGTGCCATCTTCATTGTAGACGACCAAGGATGACACCATTGTTGGAAAAAAAAATCATAAAAAAGGCAGACTTGAATTTGCTAAACTACGTGTTGACAAGCCGCAAAGCTTCTGGGAGAATGTCCTATGGACAGATGAGATAAAAATTGAACTTTTTGGCAAAGGCACATCAGCTCTATGTTTACAGATGGAAAAATGGAGCATGTGAAGAAAAAACACTGTCCCTACTGTGAAACATGGAGGAGGCTGTTATGTTCTGGGGCTGCTTTGCTGCATCTGGCACAGGGTGTCTAGAATCTGTGCAGAGTACAATAAAATCTCAAGACTATCAAGGGATTCTAGAGAGAAATGTGCTGCCAAGTGTCAGAAAGCTTGGCCTCAGTCCACTGGCGTAGCGTGGGGGGGGCGGGGGGGCGGTCCGCCCCAGGCGGCATGTGTGTGGGGGCGGCGCGGCAGCAGCAATTCCACCCTGCAGTGCAGTGCAGCGGCGGGCAGGGAGCGATGCGATCACGGCAGCTCCGCTGCCTGCAAGAGTGAATAGCAGGAGCGGAGCGGCAATGGTCCGTCCTGCTTCCTGCCCGGAGGCCGCGCTTCCTCTTTCACACAGAGGAGCGCCGCTGAGTGACGTCATCATTCAGCGGCCGCTGCTGTGTGAGGGAGGAAGCGCGGGCGATGCTGCGGACAGGTGAGAGGAGAGAGGTGGTGTCTTGTGTGTATGTATGTATGTATGTCTGTGTGTGTGTGTCTGTGTGTATGATGGAGCAGGCAATGATGGGAGTGATGGTCTAGAAGGCAATGATGGGGTGATGGAGCAGACAATGATGGGGTGATGGAGCAGGCAATGATGGGGTGATGGAGCAGGCAATGATGGGGTGATGGAGCAGACAATGATGGGGTGATGGAGCAGGCAATGATGGGGTGATGGAGCAGGCAGTGATGGAGCAGGCAATGATGGGGGTGATGGAGCAGGCAATGATGGGGTGATGGAGCAGGCAATGATGGGGTGATGGAGCAGACAATGATGGGGTGATGGAGCAGGCAATGATGGGGTGATGGAGCAGGCAATGATGGGGTGATGGAGCAGGCAATGATGGGGTGATGGAGCAGGCAATTATGGGGTGATGGAGCAGACAATGATGGGGGTGATGGAGCAGGCAGTGATGGGGGTGATGGAGCAGGCAGTGATGGGGTGATGGAGCAGGCAATGAGGGGAGTGATGGGGGTGATGGAGCAGGCAGTGATGGGGTGATGGAGCAGGCAATGATGGGGTGATGAAGCAGGCAATGAGGGGAGTGATGGGGGTGATGGAGCAGGCAATGATGGGGGTGATGGAGCAGGCAATGATGGGGTGATGGAGCAGGCAATGAGGGGAGTGATGGGGGTGATGGAGCAGGCAGTGATGGGGTGATGGAGAAGGCAGTGATAGGGTGATGGAGCAGGCAATGATGGGGGTGATGGAGCAGGCAATGATGGGGTGATGGAGCAGGCAATGAGGGGAGTGATGGGGGTGATGGAGCAGGCAATGATGGGGGTGATGGAGCAGACAATTATGGGAGTGATGGAGCAGGCAGTGATGGGGTGATGGAGCAGACAATGATGGGAGTGATGGGGTGATGAAGCAGGCAGTGATGGGGTGATGGAGAAGGCAGTGATGGGGTGATGGAGCAGGCAATGATGGGGGTGATGAAGCAGGCAATGATGGGGTGATGGAGCAGACAATGATGGGAGTGATGGGGTGATGGAGCAGGCAATGATGGGAGTGATGGGGAGAAGGCACAGTGATGGGGTGATGGAGAAGGCAGTGATGGGGAGAAGACAATGATGGGGTGATGGTCGAGAGGGCAATGATGGGGTGGTGGGTGAGAATGCAATGATGGTGGTGGTGGAAAGGGCAATAAATGGGGGTGGTGGAGGAGGAGGAAATGATGGAGGTGGTGGAATGGGCAATGATGGGAGTGGTGGGGGAGAAAGCAAAGATAGTGGTGGAGAAGAAAATGATGGAGGTGGGGGAGAGGACAATAATGGGATGCGAGGGGAGGAGGACAATGAGGGGTGTGGGGGATTGGGATGGGAGGAAGGGGGACTTATAATGGCCTTAGGAACAGGGGGAGGTGGAGGAAGACATTATCGTTTATTATGTCTAACACAGTCCCTTAGTATATAGTGTACTCACTAATTCTGTATAACACCATCCTTAGTTACATAGTTTCCTCTTTTATTATGTATAACACCGCCCCTTATTACCTACCATCCTCTCTAGTTATATATGGTGCCGTCCCTTATTATATAGCTTCCTCTGCTGTTATGTATAGTGCTGTCTCTTACATAGTGTATTTTTGTTATTCACAGCGCCCTCTTTTATTACATGGTCCCCTCTCTTGTTAGATATAAAATGACTGCTGATCGAGGAGCCGGTGACCAGACGACCAGTCCATCAGCTCCTCCATTAGAAAGGAAGCTTTCCCATGCTCCATCAGCCATCATTGCATTATACAGCTAACAAGACAGGACGGTATGTAATAAAAAACAGGGCTCTATATAATCCAATATGTAAGGGACAGAACTGTACATAACAAGAGAAGGCACTGTGTATGGGACAGCAATATACATAATAAAGGAGACTATGTAATATATACCTGTATGTGTGTGTGTGGCTATATAATATCAATAATAATCTATCTATCTATATATATATATACACACACACACGTAGCTTTGACGCCATAAAAGGAGGGGGGCCCGGACACATTTCTTGCACAGGGACCCCAAGCTGTCAGTGTCCGCCCCCTGTCCACCAAAATAATTTGTACTTTCTGGTTTTTTTTCTGTCACATTATTAAAAATTATTATTAAAAAAAGCCATTAGGTCTTCATCCAGCATCATCAAGCTAATACATACATATATATAGAGAACTGCAAGAAGTTGAAAGTCTAGAAATTTAGAAATAATAGCAGAGTTAGTAGCAGACTAAAAATTAGATCTTTGAGTGTAGTGTGGGCTCTTCGGATGCTTCCGAATTATCAACGACCAAAGGGGCGGCAAATTTTTCGACCGCCCCGGGCGCCACAAACAGTTGCTACGCCACTGCCTCAGTCGCAGGTCATGGGTCTTGCAACAGGATAATGACCCAAAACACACAGCTAAAAACACCCAAGAATTGCTAAGAGGAAAATATTGGACTATTCTGAAGTGGCCTTCTATGAGCCCTGACCTAAATCCTATTGAGCATCTTTGGAAAGAGCTGAAACATGGCGTCTGGAAAAGGCAACCTTCAAACACGAGACAAATGGAGCAGTTTGCTCTTGAGGAGTGGGCCAAAATACCTGACGAGAGGTGCAGAAGTCTCATTGACAGTTACAGGAATCGTTTGATTGCAATAAAGTACACTGCTCAAAAAAATAAAGGGAACACTTAAACAGCAGAATATAACTCCAAGTAAATCAAACTTCTGTGAAATCAAACTATCCACTTAGGAAGCAACACTGATTGACAATCAATTTCACATGCTGTTGTGCAAATGGAATAGACAACAGATGGAAATTATTGGCTCGGGTAGTGCAGCTCATCCAGGATGGCACATCAATGCGAGCTGTGACAAGGTTTGCTGTGCGGCCCTCCAAAGAAATGCCACCCCACACCATTACTGACCCACTGCCAAAAACCGGTCATGCTGAAGGATGTTGCAGGCAGCAGATCACTCTCCACGGCATCTCCAGACTCTGTCACATGTCCTCAGTGTGAACCTGCTTTCATATGTGAAGAGCACAGGGCGCCAGTGGCGAATTTGCCAATCCTGGTGTTCTGTGGTAAATGCCAAGCGTCCTGCACGGTGTTGGGCTGTGAGCACAACCCTCATCTGTAGACGTCGGTCCCTCAGACCATCCTCATGCAGTCGGTTTCTAACCATTTGTGCAGACACATGCACATTTGTGGCCTGCTGGAGGTCATTTTGCAGGGCTCTGGCAGTGCTCCTCCTTTCACAAAGGTGGAGGTAGCGGTCCTGCTGCTGGGTTGTTGCCTCCTACTGCCCCCTCCACGTCTCCTGGTGTACTGACCTGTCTCCTGGTAGCGCCTCCAGCCTCTTGACACTACACTGACAGACACAGCAAACCTTCTTGCCACAGCTCGCATTGATGTGCCATGCTGGATGAGCTGCACTACCTGAGCCACTCGTGTGGGCTGTAGAGTCTGTCTCATGCTACCACGAGTGTGAAAGCACAGTCAACATTCAAAAATGACCAAAACATCAGCCAGAAAGCATTGGTACTGAGATGTGGTCTGTGGTCCCACCTGCAGAACCACTCCTTTATTGAGGGTGTCTTGGTAATTGCCAATAATTTCCATTTGTTGTCTATTCCATTTGCACAACAGCATGTGAAATTGATTGTCAATCAGTGTTGCTTCCTAAGTGGACAGTTTGATTTCACAGAAGTTTGATTTACTTGGAGTTAGATTCTGTTGTTTAAGCGTTTATTTTTTGAGCAGTATGTTAAGTTAAGGGTACCATCTTCTGTCCGGGCCTATTTCATGAGTTTTATTTTTTAAACAATTCTGTGGAAGCTTGGATAAAAAGAAAAATCTGACTTTCATTTGTTCATTTTCATAGATTTTTTATTTATTATTACTTTTGTAAGATTCATGTTATTTCTGTCACCATTGTGGGTTTTTCTGTCTTTAAACGAGGGGTATCAACAATTTTGACCACTTGTCTTTATTTATGGGTACAATATACAGGCGCTTCTCACATAATTAGAATATCATCAAAAAGTGAATTTATTTCAGTTCTTCAATACAGAAAGTGACTCTCCTATATTCTATAGCGTCATTACACACAGAGTGATCTATTTCACGTGTTTATTTCTGGTAATGTTGATGATTATGGATTACAGCCAATGACAACCCAAAAGTCATTATCTCAGTAAATTAGAATACTTTATAACACCAGATTGAAAAATGATTTTAACTCCTTAATGACCAGTTATTTTTGGTTTTGCATTTTCATTTTTTTCTCCCCTTGTTCCCAAAGCCATAACTTTTTTATTTTTTGGTCAATATGGTTATGTGAGGGCTTGTTTTTTTTCTTTGCAGGACGAGTTGTATTTTTGATCAACACTATTAGTTTAAAAATATCGTGAACTGGAAAACGGTAAAAAAAAAATCCAAGTGCGGAAAAATGGCAATTAAGTGCAATGCCACAGTTGTTTTTTGTTTTGCTTTTTTACTATGTTCACTAAATGCTGAAATAGCACAAAAAGAGGACTTAAAAATCCTCCAATAATACAAGAAAACAGCAAAAAAGCAGAGAGGTTTACCCGTCCAGGCCTCCAGACAAATGCACTATCAGGATGCAGTGGACCCATATAATTAAGATGGCAAAACAGGTGCAAGAATACCGATGAGACAACCGCCCACAGCCTACCAATACATGGAGGGGGCGGTTGCTTGGTATATAAATGCACAATAAAAACTTGTATGCGGCGCTGTTCACACTATGGCAATGCACGGAATTCAGGTTAACAGCCTAGTAGTGACACCCTTCTATTAGATCAGGCGGGCTGCTTCATGTGTTTTTTTTGCACTTTTTATTCAGGGTGCAGTTGGGTCCATTTGGTCTTGTAAACTGTGGTGTCTGTTCACATGGCATGCATTTTGATAGGCGGGCTGCCCAGCGCTGAGCTAATAGAAGGGTGTCACTACTAGGCTGTTAACCTGGATGCCGTGCATTGCCATAGTGTGCACAGCGCCACATACAAGTTTTTATTGTGCATCAATATACCAAGCAACCTCCCCCTCCATGTATTGGTGGGCTGTGGGCGGTGGTTTCATCGGTATTCTTGCACCTGTGTTGCCGTCTTAATTATATGGGTCCACTGCATTTGTCTGGAGGCCTGGATGGGTAAACCTCTCTGACTTTTTGCTGTTTTCTTCTCTTATGTTCACTAAATGCTAAACCTGACCTGCCATTATGATTCTCCAGGTCATAATGAGTATATAGACACCAAACATGTTTAGGTTCTTTGTTATCTAAGTGGTGAAAAAAAATTCCAAACTTTGTTAACCCCTTACTGACCGCTGACAGGATAGTACATCAGCGGTCAGTATTCCTCGCTTTGAAGTGGGCCCGCCTCAAAGCAGCGACATGTCAGCTGTTTTAAACAGCTGACATATGCCCGGAAAAGGCACTAGCGGAATCGCGACCCGCCCGTGCCTATTAACTAGTTAAATCCTGCTGTCAAATGCTGACATTGGGCATTTAACTAGAACTTCTGGCGCACGGCCGGAAATGAGTGCATCGCCGACCCCGTCACGTGATCGGGGGTCAGCGACGCATTGCCATAACTACCTGAGGTCTCCTCGAGACCTCTATGGTTGTTGATGACAGATTGCTATGAGCGCCACCCTGTGGTTGACACTCATAGCAATGCTGCTATTATACTACATAGAGGCAATCTGATCATTGCCTCTATGTAGCAGAGCCTATGGAGGCTATTGAAGCATGCCAAAAGTAAAAAAAAAAAAAAAAAAAAAAGGGTTCAAAAATAAAAAAAACCATAAAAGTTTAAATCACCCCCCTTTCGCCCCAATCAAAATAAAACAATAAAAAAATCAAACCTGCACATATTTGGTATCGCCACATTCAGAATCGCCCGATCTATCAATAAAAAAAGGATTAATCCGATTGCTAAATGGCGTAGCGATAAAAAAAATCAAAACGCCAGAATTACGTTTTATTGGTCACCGCAACATTGAATTAAAATGCAATAATGGGCAATCAAAAGACCATATCTGCACAAACGTGGTATCATTAAGAACGTCATCTCGGCACGCAAAAGATAAGCCCTCACCCAACCCCAGATCACGAAAAATGGAGACACTACGGGTCTCGGAAAATGGTGCAATTATTTTTTTTTGCAAACTTCGGAATTTTTTTTCACCACTTAGATAAAAGAGAACCTAGACATGTCTGGTGTCTATGAACTCGTAATGACCTGGAGAATCATAATGGCAGGTTAGATTTAGCATTTAGTGGACCTAGCAAAAAATCTAAACAAAAAACAAATGTGGGATTGCACTTTTTTTTTGATATTTCACCACACTTGGAATTTTTTTCCCATTTTCAAGTACAAGACATGGTAAAACCAATGGTGTTGTTCAAAAGCAAAACTCGTCCCACAAAAAATAAGCCCTCACACGGCCATATTGATGGAAAAATAAAAAAGTTATGGCTCTGGAAAGAAGGGGAGCGAAAATCAAAAAAAGCTCCGGTCATTAAGGGGTTAAAAAAAGTTTGCACCATAATCCAATCCCCGTAGTGTCTCCATTTTTCACGATCTCGGGTTTGGTGAGGACTTTTTTTTGCGCACTGAGTTGACGTTTTTAATGAAACCATTTTGATGCAGATATGTTCTTTTGATTGTCCGTTATTGCATTTTATAATAATACAGCCCAGCACGGTATAATACAACCCAGCATGTTATATAGCCCCACCAGAATGGTATAATACAGCCCAGCATGGTATAATACAGCCCAGCATGGTATCATACAGCCCAGCATGTTATATAGCCCCCCCAGAATGGTATAATACAGCCCAGCATGGTATATAGCCCCCCCAGAATGGTATAATACAGCCCAGCATGTTATATAGCCCCCCCAGAATGGTATAATACAGCCCAGCATGGTATAATACAGCCCAGCACGGTATAATACAGCCCAGCATGTTATATAGCCCCCCCAGAATGGTATAATACAGCCCAGCATGGTATAATACAGCCCAGCATGGTATCATACAGCCCAGCATGTTATATAGCCCCCCCAGAATGGTATAATACAGCCCAGCATGGTATATAGCCCCCCCAGAATGGTATAATACAGCCCAGCATGTTATATAGCCCCCCCAGAATGGTATAATACAGCCCAGCATGGTATAATACAGCCCAGCACGGTATAATACAGCCCAGCATGTTATATAGCCCCCCCAGAATGGTATAATACAGCCCAGCATGGTATAATGCAGCCCAGCATGTTATATAGCCCCCCCCAGAATGGTATAATACAGCCCAGCATGGTATATAGCCCCCCCAGAATGGTATAATACAGCCCAGCATGTTATATAGCCCCCCCCAGAATGGTATAATACAGCCCAGCATGGTATATAGCCCCCCCAGAATGGTATAATACAGCCCAGCATGTTATATAGCCCCCCCCAGAATGGCATAATACAGCCCAGCATGTTATATAGCCCCCCCCAGAATGGTATAATACAGCCCAGCATGTTATATAGCCCCCCCAGAATGGAATAATACAGCCCAGCATGGTATATAGCCCCCCAGAATGGTATAATACAGCTCAGCATGGTATAATACAGCCCAGCATGTTATATAGCCCCCCCCAGAATGGCATAATACAGCCCAGCATGGTATATAGCCCCCCCAGAATGGTATAATACAGCCCAGCATGTTATATAGCCCCCCCAGAATGGAATAATACAGCCCAGCATGGTATATAGCCCCCCCAGAATGGTATAATACAGCCCAGCATGTTATATAGCCCCCACAGAATGGAATAATACAGCTCAGCATGTTATATAGCCCCCCCAGAATGGAATAATACAGCCCAGCATGGTATATAGCCCCCCAGAATGGTGTAATACAGTCCAGCACGGTATAATACGGCCCAGCATGGTATATAGCCCCCCAGCATGGTATGATATAGCCGAGCATGGTATATAGCCCCCCAACATGGTATAATACAGGCCAGCATGGTATATAGAACCCCCAGAGTGCCCCCACAGTCCAGTACTCACACTGATTTAAAAAAAAACTCCTCACCCTCTCCTCGTACCCGCGCTGCTGGCTGCTCCTGTCTCCTCCTGCTCTGTCTGGCACACAGTGAGAGCGCGATGACGTCATCGCGCCCCCGCTGTGTCAGAGGCAGAGCGGGGAATGATGGGAGAGGGAGCGTCAGCTCACACTCTCTCCTCCATCATTGCCTCCTTCAATGCGGCGGCGGCGGTGGGAGTCGGTGCCGGGGGCAGGCGGGCCCCCCTCCCTCACAGGGGCCCCATAGCGGCTGTGTGATGTGCCGCTGGCTGGGGGCCCCTGGGGGAGCGGGGGCCCTAGGCAGCTGCCTGGTCTGCCTGCCCCTAACGCCGGCCCTGGCTGGGAGAAGTCCATAGCATGTTTCATTTACAGTGTCTTATAAAAGTATTCAAACCTGTGAACTGTTCCACATTATTTCACATTACAACCACAAGCTTAGATGTATTTTACTTGGATTTTATGTGATACTAACACAAAGTAACAAGTACTGGTGATGTATAACGAAATGATAGACAGTTTTCTAATTCTAGTTAAAAAAAAATATAAATCTGAAAATTGTGACGTGCCTTTGTATTCAGCCCCCAGTAGTCTGATACCCCTAAATATAATCCTGGGTGAACAACTGCCTCCGGAAGTCACATACAGCTCTGGCAAAAATTAAGAGACCACTGCAAAATTTTTAGTTTGTCTGATTTTTCTATTTATAGGTATATTTTTGAGTAAAATGTAAATTGCTCTTTTATTCTATAAATTACTGACAACATGTCTCCGAAATTTAAAGCTAAAAATTTTGTATTTATTTGCAGCAAATGAGAAATAATAAAAAAGAAACAGTGCTTTCAGACCTCAAATAATGCTAAGAAAACAAGTTCATAATCATTTAGAAACAACAATATTAATGTTTTAACTCAGGAAGAGTTCAGAAATCAATATTTTGTGGAATAACCATGATTGTTAATCACAGCTTTCATGCGTCTTGGCTGCTTTCCACCAGTCTTTCACACTGCTTTTGGGTGACCTTATGTCACTCCTGGTACAAAAATGTAAGTAGTTCTTCTTTGTTTGATGGCTTGTGACAATCCATCTTCCTCTTGATTACATTCCAGAGGTTTTCAATGGGGTTCAGGTCTGGAGATTGGGCTGGCCATGACAGGGATTTGATGTGGTGGTCCTTCATCCACACATTGATTGACCTAGCTGTGTGGCATGGCGCATTGTCCTGCTGGAAAAAACAGTCCTCAGAGTTCAGGAACATTGCCTGAACAGAAGGAATCAACTGTTTTTCCAGGATAACCTTGTATGCGGCTTGATTCATACGTCCTTGGCAAAGATTAACCTGCCCAATTCCAGCCTTGCTGAAGCATCCCCAGATCATCACCGATCCTCCACCAAATTTCACAGTGGGTGCAAGACACTGTGGCTTGTACACCTCTCCAGGTCTCCGTCTAACCATTAGACAACCAGGTGTTGGGCAAAGCTGAAAATTAGTCTCATCAGAGAAGATTACCTTACTCCGGTCCTCTATGGTCCAATTCTTATGGTCTTTGGCAAACTTCAGCCTTGCTCTCCTGTGCTTCCCATTGATGAAAGGCTTTTTTCTAGCTTTACATGACTTGAAATTAGTAAATTGAGTCCACCCATGTGTAATTTACTCTCAGTATAACTACAGCTGTTCTATGAAAGCCTCAGAGGTTTGTGTGAGAACATTAGGGACCAAACTGCATCATGAAAGCCAAGGGAGGCCAGGGATAAAGTTGTAAAGAGTAAAGCAGGGTTGGGTTATAAAAAAAATTGCCCAAGCTCTGAATATTTCACAAAGAACTGTTTAATCTATCATCCAAAAATGGCAGAACTGCAAACCTACCAAGAAATGGCTGTCCACCTAAATTAACATCCCAAGCAAGCAGAGAACTAATTAAGCAGGTAAGAGGTTCATGGTCACTCCAGAGATGTTGCAGAGATCAACAGTTCACGTGAGAGAATCTGTCCATAGGAAACTATTAGTCATACATTCCACGAATCTGGCCTTTATGGAGGAGTGGCAAGAAGAAAGACATTTTTTAAACCAAACCATGAGAAGTCCCATTTACAGTTTACAAAAAGTTATGTAGGGGACACAGCGAGCATGTGGAAGAAGTTGCTCTGGTCAGATGAGACCAAAATAGAACTTTTTAGACTAAATGCAAAACACTGTGTATGGCGGAAATCTAATACTACACATCACCCTAAACACACCATCCCCACCATAATACATAGTGGGGGATACATCATACTGTGGGGAGGCTTTTCTCCAGCAGGGACAGGAAAGCTGGTCAGAGGTGATGGCAAGATAGATGGAGTTAAATACAGGCCAATACCGAAGAAAAACCTATTAGAGGCTGCAAAAGACTTGAGACTGGGGCTTAGGTTCACCTTCCAGCAGAACAACGACCCCAAACATCCTGCCAGAGCTAGAAGAAGGGGAAAAATGTCACGTCTAGATGTGCAAAGCTGGTAGAGACAGACCCAAAAGACTTGCAGCAGTAATTGCAGCAAAAGTATGAACTCGGTGGGCTGAATATAATGCACCTCACAATTTTCAGACTTATATTTTTAAAATATTTAGAAAACCCTATATCATTTCCTTTCCAATTTACAAATACTTGCTAGTTTGTGTTGATAGATCACATAAAATCCCAATAAAAACATTTTAAGTTTGTGGGTATAAAAAATGTGGAAACGTTCATGGGGTATAAATACTTTTTCATACTTTTTGTATCATGAGTTTAACCACCTTAACCTAAGGACTGTGTATTTCTTCCTCTCCGCCTTGGCCCACAGGAAACAATATAGCTCACCATACCAGTACTGGTGGCAGATGTGATGCACCTGCAGATGATTCAATATTTTCACTACTTTACCGTCCATCCTCATACGATGTAAAATGTTTTATAAAAAATCATACTAAAATAACGTAAAATATATTACGTGCAGGGAAACTCCCATTGGAACCATTTTTCTTCCTCTCGCAAAATCTCCTGCCATGTTTTCCACTGTTTAAGGTCTCCAGTTCCTCATAAAAATCTGAATTGTGTTTTCCCCAATAAATCACGCGCCGAGGTTCTCAAGTTTATTTTGATAGAGTAAAATTTCTTGACTCCATAAATATCTTGAAAAATAAAGCAATTTTATAAACTGCCGGTGGAAATCTGGTGGGTGAGTTGGAGGAGAGATTCTTATGATTGGCAGGGAGTAAAACGCTACTAAAGAAAAAAAAATGCCTGGAATAGCTGGAGCCAGGCGCCATGGCATACTGCTACCATTAGTAATAATGGAATCAGATCACTAAGTATCAGCGCGGTTTTATTATTTATTTTAACACTTTTGGAAGTAGGAAAAAAAATGTTCGCCAAGAAATCAAAGCTATTTCCTGGAAAGGGTTAGAACAGGATAAGCAGAAGGCAAGGAAAAAAAAACTTTTTTCGTGCAAACCCAAACTTTACTCAGTGCCTCGTTGGCACTGGAACTATAAGAATTGTTAGGGATGCCGTTACCAATAGACGTGTCGAGAGAATGACGGAAATGGGAATAAGATCTAGCGCCAATGTGGAAAATACAGTTGTATATGTCTTCATTAAAAAAACCATGCCAGCTTACGCGTTTCAAACCAAGGACTCCATCATATTCACATTCAACAGGGACAGGGTTCAGCTTCGGCACGCTTACTTGTTTTTGATGACACAGAAAGCCGCATTGCTCTTCATGGAGCAATTCTATAGCGACTTCCCACAAGTGTCTAACGGCATTGAAAGCCCATGAAGCTTTTCCATCCTTGGACCACTTCTTGTAGGTACTAGCCACTGTGTACACTCAAAAAGACCCTCCGTTTTGGAGATACTCTGACCTACAATTTGATCCCTATCAAAGTTGCTCAGATCCTTACGTGTGCCCATTTTTTCCTGCTTCTAACACATCAACAAACAACAAACTGTTCACCTCCTGCCTCTTCTATCCCATCTCTTGACTAGTGTCATGGTCAGAAGATAATCGATGTTATTCACTTCTCCTATCAGTGGATTTAATGTTATGTGCTGGCTGTGGTGGTGGCACAATATCTGAGTATTTAGGTAGCTGGGGGCCTCGCTTTTAGGGCATCATTCTGCTCTGTGAGGCACCAGATCTGCTCTGCTCTGCTACATTGCTGGACTCTGCTATAAAATTTCTGTAAGTAACATAGTTATTAAGGTTGAAGGGAGACTTTAAGTCCATCTAGTTCAACCCATATCCTATCCTAACTTGCCCTAACATGTTGATCCAGTCACGGGACTTACTCTGTTAATTTGTTCGGCTCTTCTACATCAGCACCATGAGTCTCCTGGTCAACTCAAATCTTTTACTCATTACTATAAGACAGCTAACCTACTCTACTCTGCTACATTGCTGGGTTCGGCTACATAATTACCATACACCTGCCCTACTGAACCCTGCCATACAGCTACCATATGTCTCCTGACCTACTCAATTCTGTCACAGAGCTACTAGAAGTCTCTGTCCTGATCTACTCAATTCTGCTACATCACTGGGCTCTGCTACATCTCTACAGTGAGTCTACTGAGGCACCCTGCTCTACTACATCACGAGTCTATGCTAAATCGCTGTATAATTGCTATTCAGTGCTATGTGATGTACTCCGCTCTGCCAAACCTACAAGTCTTCTCTACCCCGCTTCATCGGTTTCCCCTCACTGAGTTTTCAGCTCTTCCTTGTGATCTCTTATTTGTCACTTTCAGCTGTCGTCCAGCCATTACTGTCTCCATTGCTCATTCCAGTGGATCTCGTTGCACTAATGTCATATCTCTGTGCTGTACTCATCCGGTCCATGGGCCTTGAGAAGCCACATAAGTCCCAGTGCACTGAGTTCCCCCTAATGGTGTCTGGACTCTGGCAGAACTGTGTAACTAGAGCTATAAGAAAGGGAGCCGGGATTTGCAGCTGTGTAAGATAAACATCACTCTGATCACTATTATAGTTACATTATAGGTCCATTTCTTTGACATAAACATCCTCCCACATCACTTTACCTTTACAAACCACCAGGATCACTTGGTGTTACCCCATGTTACCATATATCCCCAAATTTCAAGACAGGTCATATATTGGGCTTAAGGAGCATTTTGCTATCTCCACCTTGGACACCAATGTGTTTGGTCCTTATGAGAAAAGTAGGTTACTATTTGCCTACATCATACTGTCCAATTGTCCCAAAATATCTGTGAGACTCCTGTAAAAAGGGAAAAGTTCTTAAACTTATGGAGGATTTGGCAAATTTTCTTGCACCAAACAAAGTCTTGGAGCGCATGGAACAGGCGTGGATGGACCCGGTTGACAAAAAAGCGCCTGGTTTTAATATGGGAATAACGTATTTATTATTCTTGCTTATATAGTGCCATTAATTCCACAGCGCTTTACAGACATCATCATTGTCCCCATTGGGGGTCATAAATCAGTATATCTTTGAAGTCTGGGAGGAAACCGAGAAAGAGAATTTTTTTCTTTTCATAGCAGTTTGGGAGTCCATTATTTTCAATGGGGTTCGGGCTTTGGTGGAAGTTCGGGTAGTGTTCTGGTACCGAATTAAACTTTTTAAAAAGTTCGGGTCAGGTATCAGAACCCAAACTTCCTCCGGTCCATCCATCCCTACTAAGAATCCTTCGGCGAGTTCGTTGATTGGCTGCAGCAGGCAGGTGACAAGAACAGCACGTCATCCGAGAAACATCTAGCCACCTGACCTCTGCAGCCAATCACAGGCTTTATTGGACCTGTAACTTCAGGCATCACTTCCAAAGCCAGGACAGAACACCAGTGCAGCCTGTGCCTGGTCCACAGAGCTGCTGATAAGTGATTATGCCTTAGTTTTTTTACTTTAAGAGAACGAAAGTAAAAAAAATCTTTGCGTTGGACAAACCCTTTAATCTCATTCAGAGTCCAACAATGCACAGGGAAACAAAAAAAGTCTGTAAAAACCAAGTGGCGCTAAATCTGTAATGAAACCTAAATTCAAAAGTTATTTTTCATCCAAAATGAATACATTTCCGTGAAAAAAATAAATAAATAAATTATATATATATATATATAAATATATATATAAATATATATATACATACACTGTATATATACATGTGTGTCCAAGAATATATCCATAAGGTTATTCAAAAGGTGAGCAAAAACATTAGATATTAATAGACTTGATAAAAGCAACACATCGCCGCGTCGGTATAGTAGTAGAACTCTATGGACATCAGGAGCATTTCCTCTTATATGTAACTTATCTATGCCGAATATAGGGCCAAGTGTGACATATATATATATATATGTATATATATATATATATATAAAAAGCCATCACCACCATCTAGTGGAGAAATGTTATAAATTGACATATTGTGGGGAAGGTTAATTTGAACCTAAACTTTCAGAAAACCTGATTTCATTTGATGAAAAAAAAATTATTTAAAGATTGTAATTTTTGTTGTATTACTTCCTAAAAATTACAAGCAACCAGGGCCAAGATAAGGTGTTTTGATGCCCACTGGCAGATGAAAACAATGGTGTCCTCACCCTCCGATGAACCTTCAGCTTCCAAGTAAAGGAATAGAACAGAGACTGAGGTCAAGGTTACATATAGCATAATTCATTGTTTGGGAACCATTTACGCAATTCACGAGCCAAATTCATCCCTGACACCCCATAATTTATATGTCAGACACAATGATGGTCAGGGAAACTAATTTAACTTATCTGTAATAGGGACAAATTAAGGTGTCCAATATTTGGCGGGTACTGTAATGGAAACTAAACAGACCGCATTATAGATAAATGGACAGGTACTGTATTATGGTTTTTACATCCGTCATGCGACAAATTCCAGTTGGCCACAAAACTGATGGTGGTTCTGGTGCCGTATTTCTGTACTGATGATGGTTATTGTGTTTTATTTCTGTATTGATCATGGTTCTGATGCTGTATTCATGTAGTGATGGTTGGTCTGGTGCTATATTTATGTACTACTGATGGCTCTGGTGATTGTATTCACGTAGTGATGATAATTCTGGTGCCGTGTTCATTCACGGAACCATCATCAGTACATTAACAAGAAACCAAAATCATCATCAGTATATAAATAGAACAACAGAGCCATCAACAGTACATTAATACAGAACTAGAACCATAATCAGCAAATAAATAGGTCACTAGTACCACCATCAGCACATGAATACATCACCAGAACCTCCATCAATACATTAATGAGTCGCAAGAACCTCAATCAGTAAATGAATACATCACGAGAATCACTGTAAATATATAAATACAACACCAGAACCATCATCAGTACAAGTATACATCACCAGAACAGCCACCAGTACATGAATATTGTACATCACCACGCTTCATACAGCAATCAATTGTAATAATAAGTCAGGCCCATATACATTTGTATCTCATGAACCTGCAACTCCCAGAATGTCTTTACCAATGATAAGGTGATGCTGGGAGTTGTTGTTATCAGTGTTTATCAGACTGCAGACCATACAGGAACCACAGCACTGATGAGACATAGTCAGTATCAACAAACATTTGCATCCAGGTACCTTACAGGTTATATCTTCTCTGAGTCTTTCCTTTCTTTTCATCTCTATCTTTTGTGGCACCCCTGAGGCTCAGTTGCCACAGAGGTACTGCACCTCCTCCTAAGGTGTGGTGCCCCACCATCCAGGTAAGCTGGGGGCTCCTGACCACGCTCCAACACTCGCACCCCACACAATAGAGTAGTTCAGCAAAACCACATTGCGGCTCCTTGCTTAGAGAGAAGCAGAGCACCTTTGGTGGTTCTCTACTTGGAACACTAGACGTGCTGGGAGGTGGCTGGAGTTGAGAATACATAAAAGAGTGGGATGGTTTAGGATTACAGGTCAGTCAGTGAGTGAGTCAGAAGGAGTAGGAGAGAGGAAGCCACTCGGAGAGGAGTGGGGATCCCTGGAAGAGGGATGGAGGAAGGAGTGCTGCAGCTGCCTCAGTGACCTGAGCCAGCTGGCATGGGAAAGGAAAGAAGGAGAAAGACATTGAACTGAAGCGTGAGCTACCATAGGAGAGAAAGACAAGTACTGAACGTAAGAGTAAAAGGGAACACAGAGGACGTGGGTTAGAGGAAGAACCCTGCCTAGAAGTTCTAAGCGCAAGGCCGGGGCCCGGTCCCCGAGGTTGTATGGACACGAATGGTTCTGCAGCAGAAACCGGTGGAGTAGTGGGCTGTAAATGCACTACTCCCATCTAAGACTTGAGGGCACAACAGCAACACGGATAGAGAGCCAGGACTTAGGAGTAGAGAGTCCCCGAAGCAGGCTACAGCTGTCTGCTGTACAAGTAGAGTTCTTGGGAACATCTGTCAGGAGGAACTCCAGTGTAACACAGTACTAGGAGATCTTCACACTTAAAGGCGCTATAGAGGAGATGTTCAGAAAAAGGCACCTAAGTTGGCGGAGCATGGAAGGGAGCCTGTCATCTTGCCTGGGGGTTGACTGAGTCCCTGACCCGGAGGATTCGGCACAGAAGCGGGCACTACAGACTGTGAGTAAAGCTTTGGAACTACATGCCCTGGTGTCCTCCATTCCTTCCTGTGTCCATCCGCCTGGCACTGCTACATCCCCTGCGCCAAACACTACACCATCTAAGTGTCTCCACATCTACACTGCCCTGGGACAACAGCCCTGCCTGTGGAGGACTATAACATCATTGCTGCACCACACCATCTGTCCCAGAGGATCTGTCTGCAGCGTCGGCTTAACATCTCCCTTGACGAACACCACAGGTGGCGTCACAAACTATTCAACTACATTCTACCATTCACAACATCTTCCTATTACTTGGGCGCCCAGGGCCACGGTCCGGGTCACCGCTGCTGTGACACATCCCACTGATACTGGCCCGGTACCGAGTACCCCACGGCCCTGGGAGGGCGACCCACTTTTCCAGATGCCACAATGCCTTTTCATGTACACAGCTCTTCTCTCCAGATTCCCTATTCTCCAGTCTTCTGCAGCACAATGCCCTTAAAAATAATATTGTTATTAAAATGCCCTTAGCATAACAACATTTGTCTATATTATGATCTAAATAAGCCTTCTATGGTAAATGGCCCCCACTTTCCATGTTATGATCTATAACCACCTCAATTACTGCCATTATCAGCTATAACCACCACACCATCCACCCTTACGAACCACAGCCTGTTCCATGGTTGTCCCCTCCCCACAATCTATATCTCCACATTGTCCCCCCGCCATGCTAACTTATCTTCTTAATGAGTTCCCTTTTCACACTATGCCCCCATACTGCACACCACGTTGTCTTCTCCAAACTGTACTTCCCCTACATGGTATGGTCACTACAGCCGCCCATACAGTATGATATCCACAATTGACCTTCAATATACAAAATTATCCTACATAGCCGTCCATGCCGTATGATGTCCATCAAAGCCCCCAAATATACAGCATGAATTCCACCACAGCCCCTTGTACAGTATAATGTCCTCAACATCCCCCAATACAGTATGGTCACCACAGGCCCCTTTACAGTATGATGTTTACACAGCCACGTATATAGTATGATCCCCCATGTAAGTCCCCACAGCCAGTTGCATGTATGTCCTCACAGTCAGCCCAATGTATGTCACTATATCCAGATCTATCTATGTGCCCACAGTCAGTCCCATGTATTTCCTAACAGTCAGCCCGACATATGGCCCCACAGCCAGCCCCACGTATGTCCCCACAGCCAGCCCCTCTTATGTCCCCACAGCCAGCCACTCGATTGTCCCAACAGCGAGCCCCTCATTTGTACAGCAGTGGCCGTTGGATGCCATGATGGCGTCACTGCATCGCATCATCTCACGTCCTCTGCGTGCACCATCTCCACAGGCCGGAAGTGACCTGTGTTCTGCTGGAGTTCCTGGAGGAGCAGGGGGCTGATTACAGCTCCACTTCTCCTATGCTGGTGGCGCCCACATCGCTTCAATTGTATCAACGTCTTATAGACGTGAATACAATGTGATGAAATCAACTGAGGGAGCAATAATAAGAAAATGTAAGACATACAAGACCACTGATAATCTCCCTCGATCTGGGGCTCCACGCAAGATCTCACCCCATGGGGTCAAAATGATCTCAAGAACGGTAAGCAAAAATCCCAGAACCACACATGGGGACCTAGTGAATGACCTGTATAGAGCTGGGACCACCGTAACAAAGGCTACCACCAGCAACACACTACGCCGCCAGTGACTCAGATATTGCAGTGCCAGACATGTCCCCATGCTTAAGCCAGTACATGTCCGGGCCCATCTGAAGTTTGATAGAGAGTTTTGGATTATCCAGAAGACTGTTGGGAGAATATCAGATGGTCTGATGAAACCAAAGTAGAAATGTTTGATAGAAACAAAACTTGTTGTGTTTGTAGGAGACAGAATGCTGAGTTGCATTCAAAGAACACCATACCTACTGTGAAGCATGGTGGTGGCAACATCATGCTTTGGGGCTGTTTCTCTGCTGCAAAGGGACCAGGATGACTGATCCGTGGTCATGAAAGAATGAATGGGGCCATGTATTGTTAGATTTTGAGTGCAAACTTCCTTCCATCAGCAAGGGCATTGAAGATGAAACATGGATAGGTCATTCAGCATGATAATGATCCCAAGCACACCGCCAGGGCAATGAAGGAGTGGCTTCGTAAGAAACTTATGAACGTCCTGGAGTGGCCTAGCCAGTCTCCAGATCTCAACCCCATAGAAAACCTTTAGAGGGATTTGAAAGTCTGTGTTGCCCAGCGACAGGCCCAAAACATCACTGCTCTAGAGGAGATCTTCATGGAGGAATGGGCCAACATACCACCAACAGTGTGTGCCAACCTTGTGAAGACTTACAGAAAATGTTTGAGCTCTGTCATTGAAAACAAAGGATATATAACGAAATATTTAGAGGAACTTTTGTTAATAACCAAATACTTATTTTCCACCATAATTTGCTAAATAAATCTTACCAAATCAAACAAGGTGATTTTCTGGATTTGTTTTCTCATTTTGACTCTCATAGTTGTGGTCTACCTATGATGTCAATTACAGGCCTCTCTCATCTTTTTATGTGGGAAAAGTGGGAAAACTTGCACAATTGGTGGCTAAATACTATTTTCCCCCACTGTATTTATCACTTATCCTGTACACTTGGTGCTACTTTAAAACCACAGATTTTCTGCAGACAAAAACAGCAGTAAAAACTGCAGCGTAAACACGAAACATCAATGAAAAGGAATGGCACATATATGTGTTGCAATGCTCTTATGGTGTACACAAAATAAATGGGGCTGTAAGGGTACAATAGATTTCAGAAAGGCTGTAAGGGTACAATAGATTTCAGAAAGGCAGATTTTAAGGGATTCAGAAAGAGAATTGGAGGGATCCAATGGCTGGATATCCTTAAAGACAAAAATGTCCAGGAAGGATGGGAAATCTTGAAAAATGAAATTCTCAAAGCACAATTGTTAACAATTCCGAAAAGAGGGAAGAATAGGAAGCATTTAAGGAAGCCAGGATGGATGAACACAGAACTTAAGCACATGCTAAAAAGGAAGAAAAAAATGTTTATAAAATGGAAAGAGGGAGGCATATCTAAAGAAGAATATAATGCTGTCTGCAGAACCTGCAGGGCACAAATCAGATTAGCTAAAGCTGACAATGAATTGAGGCTTGCAAGAGATGTCAAAAGCAATAATAAAGGATTTTGGGGATATGTCAAAAGTAAAAGAAAAGTCAAAGATGCTATAGGATTTTTACAGGTTGAAAATGATGAAATGGTAAGACAGGATGTTGAGAAGGCCGAACTTTTAAATTCCTATTTTGCATCTGTTTTCTCTCAGAAAGGAAATGTGACATCAACTGTTCTTCACTGTCCTATTAAGGGAATAGAAGAATCCAGGATATCTATAAACAGAAAGATAGTGAGGAAACACTTAGCTAACCTAAATGAATTCAAGTCTCCAGGTCCAGATGAATTACACCCCAGAGTACTGAAGGAGATAGCAGAAGAAATTTTTGAACCCCTCTCCATAATCTTTGAAAATTCTTGGAGAACAGGAGAAGTCCCAGAAGACTGGAGAAGAGCAAATGTTGTTCCTATCTTCAAAAAGGGGAAGAAGGTGGACCCAGGCAACTATAGGCCGGTGAGTCTGACTTCTATACCAGGAAAGATCTTTGAACAAATTATTAAAGAACATGTATGTCAGTACCTGGATAAGAATGAAGTGATTAAACAGAGTCAGCATAGGTTTGTAACTAGTAAGTCATGTCAGACTAACTTAATTTCCTTCTATGACGGAATCACTGATTGGGTGGATCAAGGAAATGCTGTAGATATAGTATATCTTGACTTCAGCAAAGCATTTGACAAAGTATCTCATACAATCCTTATTGAAAAAATTACTAAGTATGGAATGGACAAGGCAACTGTTAGGTGGATTCATAACTGGCTTAGTGATCGGACCCAAAGAGTGGTTGTAAATGGCTGCACATCCAGTTGGAAGAATGTCTCAAGTGGGGTACCACAGGGCTCTGTCCTGGGCCCTGTATTGTTCAACATCTTTATCAACGATTTAGATGAAGGAATTGAGGGTAAGCTGATTAAATTTGCTGATGACACAAAGCTAGGAGGGATAGCTAATACTAGAGAAGAGAGAGAGAGGATTCAAAAAGATATAAATAAACTGGAGAAGTGGGCAGCAACTAACAGAATGGTTTTTAACAGGGAAAAATGCAAAGTACTACATCTGGGCAATAAAAATGAAGAAAGCATATACAGAATGGGAGGAATAGGCCTAAGCAACAGCACATGTGAAAAAGACTTGGGTATACTAATAGATCACAGACTGAATATGAGTCAACAGTGTGATGCAGCAGCAAAAAAAGCAAATGCAATTCTAGGATGTATTAACAGAAGCATACAGTCTAGATCACGTGAAGTCATTATTTCCCTCTACTCCTCTTTGGTCAGACCTCATCTGGAATATTGTGTCCAGTTTTGGGCACCACATTTTAAAAAAGACGTCAACAAACTGGAGCAAGTTCAGAAAAGAGCGACCAGAATGGTGACTGGTCTGCAAACCCTGTCTTATGAGGAAAGGATGCAGGATTTGGGATTGTTTAGTTTGCAAAAGAGAAGACTGAGAGGAGACTTAATAGCTGTCTACAAATATCTAAAGGGCTGTCACATTGTAGAAGGATCAACTTTATTCTCATTTGCACAAGGAAAGACTAGAAGCAATGGGATGAAACTGAATGGGAGGAGACACAGATTAGACATTAGAAAAAACTTTTTGACAGTTAGAGTGATCAATGAGTGGAACAAGCTGCCACGAGAAGTGGTGAGTCAGCATGGGTTTGTAACTAGTAAGTCATGTCAGACTAACTTAATTTCCTTCTATGACGGAATCACTGATTGGGTGGATCAAGGAAATGCTGTAGATATAGTATATCTTGACTTCAGCAAAGCATTTGACAAAGTATCTCATACAATCCTTATTGAAAAAATTACTAAGTATGGAATGGAAAAGGCAACTGTTAGGTGGATTCATAACTGGCTTAGTGATCGGACCCAAAGAGTGGTCGTAAATGGCTGCACATCCAGTTGGAAGAATGTCTCAAGTGGGGTACCACAGGGCTCTGTCCTGGGCCCTGTATTGTTCAACATCTTTATCAACGATTTAGATGAAGGAATTGAGGGTAAGCTGATTAAATTTGCTGATGACACAAAGCTAGGAGGGATAGCTAATACTAGAGAAGAGAGAGAGAGGATTCAAAAAGATATAAATAAACTGGAGAAGTGGGCAGCAACTAACAGAATGGTTTTTAACAGGGAAAAATGCAAAGTACTACATCTGGGCAATAAAAATGAAGAAAGCATATACAGAATGGGAGGAATAGGCCTAAGCAACAGCACATGTGAAAAAGACTTGGGTATACTAATAGATCACAGGCTGAATATGAGTCAACAGTGTGATGCAGCAGCAAAAAAAGCAAATGCAATTCTAGGATGTATTAACAGAAGCATACAGTATAGATCACGTGAAGTCATTATTTCCCTCTACTCCTCTTTGGTCAGACCTCATCTGGAATATTGTGTCCAGTTTTGGGCACCACATTTTAAAAAAGACATCAACAAACTGGAGCAAGTTCAGAAAAGAGCGACCAGAATGGTGACCGGTCTGCAAACCCTGTCTTATGAGGAAAGGTTGCAGGATTTGGGATTGTTTAGTTTGCAAAAGAGAAGACTGAGAGGAGACTTAATAGCTGTCTACAAATATCTAAAGGGCTGTCACATTGTAGAAGGATCAACTTTATTCTCATTTGCACAAGGAAAGACTAGAAGCAATGGGATGAATCTGAATGGGAGGAGACACAGATTAGACATTAGAAAAAACTTTTTGACAGTTAGAGTGATCAATGAGTGGAACAAGCTGCCACGAGAAGTGGTGAGTTCTCCTTCAATGGATGTCTTCAAACAGAGGCTGGACAGACATCTGACTGGGATGATTTAGCGAATCCTGCTTTGAGCAGGGGGTTGGACCAGATGGCCCAGGAGGTCCCTTCCAACTCTACGATTCTATGATTCTAGGCACATGCCCCAGAGGGAAATACAGTGCACCACATATATTTTGCCATTTAGAGTGGATACGAGTCTGCCTTCCCCTAAGGAACATAGCGCAGGAATAGAATAGAAATTTTGCTTTTGGCTAATTAAAAATTGTCCCATTGTGGGTTGACACCCCCCCTCAATGACACAAAATCTACCAATATGAAGTTACATCCGGTTCCTGATATTTCAGCTCTCCATCATGGAGATCGGACGGAGACATGATCTGGACAAAGCAAGCAAAGTAATCAGTGCACAAGACCCCAATTTACTTTTGTTAACTTGTCTATGTAGTAAGCTTTGTTCTGTTCCCTTATCTGTGTAGTAAATTGTTTCTGTATCTATGTAGTTAGTGTTGAATCTTTGGTGAAGATATTCCTATATATAGCCTATATTCCTATATATAGAGGGAGAGAGTGCAACATCTCCAAAACTTATTTCTGTTTTTTTAATTCAGTTTGAGATCATAAAAAATACATAAATAAAACACCTCATTACAGGATCCATTCATTTGAATGGGAACAGAAGAGTCCTAGGATTTCTTCCATTTGCCTCCTTTCCAGCTGCATTCTCTGTTTCAAACGAAGTCTGTACTTTTTTTTTCCAGCCCAAAAAATGGTTAGCAAACCAAAGTTTAAAAAAAAAATAAAATCTATGGGAAACGGATTGTTATCCATTAACCGATCCATTCTTTTAGCACACCTCATGACCCTGACTTATGGATATGGGACGGACCCCCACTCCATCTTAAAACCACCATAACTACAGTAAACCTAGGCACTAGAATAAATACACAACACATTATTTTGGTTGTCAAAATGGCCACAGCTTTATTTAAATCACAGGATTAAAACAATCACAGTAGGAGTCAGGTGAAGTGCTAGTTAGAGTTGAGCGATACCGTCCGATACTTCAAAGTATCGTATCGGATGGTATCGGCCGATCTTTAAAAAAAGTATCGGTATCGCCGATTCCGATACCGGAAGTCCCATTCAAGTCTATGGGACTTCCGGTATCGGAATAAGAAAAACCCTTTCCTGCCCTTGTACAGCCTCTCTGGGGTCTGTACGGGCCTTTCGGGGGGCTGTGCCGGCCTGCCAGGGGGTCTGTGCAGGCTCCGGTGGTCTGTGCCGGCCTGCCGGTGGTCTGTGCAGGCTCCGGGGGGCTGTGCCGGCCTGCCGGGGGGCTGTGCCGGCCTGCCGGGGGGCTGTGCAGGCTCCGGGGGGCTGTGCCGGCCTGCCGGGGGGCTGTGCCGGCCTGCCGGTGGTCTGTGCAGGCTCCAGGGGTCTGTGCAGGCATCGTCCGATGGGACTACAAGTCCCATCGGGCGATGCCTGCTACCATGACAGTGATTGACACATTAGCCAATGATGGGACAGTAGTAGTCCCATCATCCGGCTAATGTGTTAAATGTAAAAAAAAAAAAAAAAAATTACATGCTACATACATACAACATGCATACTACATACATGCTACATTCATACTACATAAATACTACATGCAACATACATACTACATATATACTACATGCATGCTACATACATACTGCATGCTACATACATACCACATACATACTACATACATACTACATGCATGCTACATGCTACATACATAACACATATATACTACATGCATGCTACATACTACATGCTTCATACATACTACATATATACTACATGCATGCTACATACATACTGCATGCTACATGCATGCTACATACATACTACATACATACTACATGCTACATACATACTACATATATACTACATGCATGCTACATACATACCACATACATAACACATATATACTACATGCATGCTACATACATACTACATGCTACATACATACCATATACATACTACATGCATGCTACATACATACTACATGCATGCTACATACATACTACATGCTACATACATACTACATATATACTACATGCATGCTACATACATACTACATGCTACATACATACTACATATATACTACATGCATGCTACATACTACATGCTACATACATACTACATATATACTACATGCATGCTACATACATACTACATGCATGCTACATACATACTACATGCTACATACATACCACATACATACTACATATATACTACATGCATGCTACATACATACTACATATATACTACATGCATGCTACATACATACTACATGCATGCTACATACATACTACATGCTACATACATACCACATACATGCTACATATATACTACATATATACTACATGCATGCTACATACATACTGCATGCTACATGCATGCTACATACATACTACATGCTACATACATGCTACATACATACTACATATATACTACATGCATGCTACATACATACTGCATGCTACATGCATGCTACATACATACTACATACATACTACATGCTACATACATACCACATATATACTACATACAATACATTCATACAATACATACATAGACATACAGTACATATAACATAGAGTAACATACTTACCAATACTTGTCACATTGTTCCCCGAAGCCATTGTCATCTACGGAATAAATATTAACATAACAAACCACAAAAATACTCACCCACGATCCGAAGCAGTCCACGAGTGTGTCCCACGACGATCTTGGGTAGAGAACTGCAGCATCAGCTGTTGCTGCCATTCTCTACGGGCTGCAGGAATCCAATGACGGAAGGTAGGTATCCTTCCGCACTGTATTCCTCCGCCACTTAAAAAAAAAAAGTCCCTAGTCTCACTTTATGCCATTGCTGTGTGGGAAATTCCCACGCAGCAATGGCATAAAGTGAGACTAGGGACTTTTTTTTTTTTAAGTGGCGGAGGAATACAGTGCGGAAGGATACCTACCTTCCGTCATTGGATTCCTGCAGCCCGTAGAGAACGGCAGCAACAGCTGATGCTGCAGTTCTCTACCCAAGATCGTCGTGGGACACACTCGTGGACTGCTTCGGATCGTGGGTGAGTATTTTTGTGGTTTGTTATGTTAATATTTATTCCGTAGACGACAATGGCTTCGGGGAACAATGTGACAAGTATTGGTAAGTATGTTACTCTATGTTATATGTACTGTATGTCTATGTATGTATTGTATGAATGTATTGTATGTATGTAGTATATATGTGGTATGTATGTAGCATGTAGTATGTATGTAGTATGTATGTAGCATGCATGTAGCATGTAGTATGTATGTAGCATGCATGTAGTATATATGTAGTATGTATGTAGCATGCATGTAGTATATATGTAGCATGTATGTAGTATGTATGTGGTATGTATGTAGCATGTAGTATGTATGTAGCATGCATGTAGTATATATGTAGTATGTATGTAGCATGTAGTATGTATGTAGTATGTATGTAGTATGTATGTGGTATGTATGTAGCATGTAGTATGTATGTAGCATGCATGTAGTATATATGTAGTATGTATGTAGCATGTAGTATGTATGTAGTATGTATGTAGTATGTATTGTATGTATGTAGTATGTATGTGGTATGTATGTAGCATGTAGTATGTATGTAGCATGCATGTAGCATGCATGTAGTATGTATGTAGCATGCATGTAGTATGTATGTAGTATGTATGTAGTATGTATGTAACATGTATGTAGTATGTATGTAGCATGTAGTATGTATGTAGCATGCATGTAGTATATATGTAGTATGTATGTAGCATGCATGTAGTATGTATGTAGTATGTATGTAGTATGTATGTAGCATGTAGTATGTATGTAGCATGTATGTAGTATATATGTAGTATGTATGTAGCATGCATGTAGTATGTATGTAGCATGTAGTATGTATGTAGCATGTAGTATGTATGTAGCATGTAGTATGTATGTAGCATGCATGTAGTATGTATGTAGCATGTATGTAGTATGTATGTAGTATATATGTAGTATGTATGTAGCATGTAGTATGTATGTAGCATGCATGTAGTATGTATGTAGTATTTTTTTTTTTTTTTTTTTTTTAACATTTAACACATTAGCCGGATGATGGGACTACTACTGTCCCATCATTGGCTAATGTGTCAATCACTGTCATGGTAGCAGGCATCGCCCGATGGGACTTGTAGTCCCATCGGACGATGCTTGCACAGACCCCCGGACATCAGCACAGCCCCCCGGCAGGCCGGCACAGCCCCCCGGCAGGCCGGTACAGACCCCCACAGGGTGCACAGACCACCGGCAGGCCGGCACAGCCCCCCGGCAGGCCGGTACAGACCCCGGGCAGTCCACACAGCCCCCCGGCAGGCTGGCACAGCCCCCCGGCAGGCCGGCAGAGACCCCCGGAAGGCCCGAAATGACGGCGCATCATGATGCGCACACACCGCGCATCATGATGACGTCAGGCCGTCAATCAACTGAACTTCCGATTCCGATGCCGAATTCCGATATTGAAAAAATATCGGAAGTCGGTATCGGAATTCCGATACAGCAAGTATCGGCCGATACCCGATACTTGCGGTATCGGAATGCTCAACACTAGTGCTAGTACATTGGGATTCACAAGTACTGTGATATCCCCAGCTGTCTGACATACAGAACCAGGACAGACAGCCATAAAGGGGCGGCACGCACTGGCTTGCCATTCAAGCAGAGCCAGTAAACTTTCAGGGCACCAATGACCCTATTATCCTCACTCCTGTGCTTAACCACTGTGCCCGCCCCTGATTGACGTTACCATTACAACGTCCTTGAGGCTGGCCACCAAAGCCGAGCCTGTTCACCACCATGAGGTTTTACATCCTCTATTAGTTAAAATGAGTCCACCTTAACTTGCCTGCAACTTCCACCTGACTCCTAAACCGCCACCAGAGAGGCCATTTGACACCTTAAATGGACTCGACCCCCATCAACCATGCCTAACAAAGCCATCAACCATTTCTACATGCTATGGAAAGTCTGTGCACACAAGTAATAAAATTAAAATTCTAGAGCTCCGACGGATTAATTTTATCAATGCCATGCTACCAAGTTATGATCGATAATACGGTAACTACAGCAAAATAGCAGTTGATAAACATCCTGCAATGAGGATCCCATAATGTGGAATGTGGAAAGTAAACCATAATTAAGGTCGTAGCCACAATCTGAATACCAGTATAATGACATCTGTCATGCCTCAAAAAACTATTATACCGCACGTATTGTAGCCAGCTCTAATAATTCACCAATTCACAGATTTTAGTTCTGGAAACCACCATTATTTACAGTAGCTATGCAGTAAAATTTCTCAAACCCACTTACTTGCACTACTAAAGTGATGAACATGTCAATAGAAAGATATTATTATAAATAGGGAGTAATTAAAAACAACCGACCATAAAATAACGTTCAGAATATCTGGAAGTAGTAATTAAATAAACCTAAAGCAGAAAAAGTCTACAAAGGCATTATTAATAAAACTGCCACGCCATTGTTAATTGTTTTTCATGCGCTTGATAACATTTACTGTTGACCTCTCCAACTGGGTCAAAGGCATTGGGAATAGGCATATTGCCCTTTGTGTTAATGCACTTGATTATTTTACCCTTAGCCACTCCCACTGGCTCAAGGGCACCGGGAGTAGGCATACTGCCCTTTGTGTTAATGCACTTGATTATACCCTTAGCCGCTCCCACCAGCTCAAGGGCATCGGGAATAGGCATATTGCTCTTCATGTTAATGCACTTGATTACTTTACCCTTAGTCACTCCCACTGACTCAAGGGCACACAGATTAGGTACATTGCTCTTCAGTTTCATGCACTAGATAACTGCATTGTCCAGATGACAACCTTGTTCTCTTCTCCCCTCAGCCGCTGTTCCTGGCTCAGAGGAGCCAATTTCTTCTGTAGGCATGCAAAATATGATTGCCATGACCCCAGGGACTTTACCCTAACAGGGTCCTATAAAATATATATGCTTCAGGAGACCAGGGGGCCATAAGTCACCCCTCCATACCAGGGGGCCATACCCGAGATGGTTACCCCCTCCACACCATGGGGCCATACCCGAGATGGTTACCCTCCACACCAGGGGGCCATACCTGAGATGATTACCCCTCAAAACCAGGGTGCCATACCTGAAATGGTTACCCTTCCAAACCCAGGGGGGGTCAGCGGCCAGTTTATTAACAAATAACATAAACATTTACAATAAGTATTAAATACACAATCTTATATGACATGAGGGGAGGGTTCTTGGAGCCCCAAAAATTCTGGCAAAATATTTTGCAAAAACACAAGAACTTAAAAATCCACGTTACCCTCAGCCGTAAACCACCAGCTCGAGGGCACCAAACATCCTGTTCCGGGAAGTCCAACCACCAAAAGCTCCCGGGTAACACCCTGTCCAGAGCCGTAACCAAAAGCCAGATCCAGATTTTAACTTCCAATTCCTTTTCGCTGATTCAGCGTCAACTCCAATAACCCCAGCCCAGAGGTCCATACTTAATATGGTTACCCCTACTGACCAATTTATAAATAACTTCCAAGGACCAACTAAAAGAAAAACAGATAACTGTTTTGTTTTGTTTTTTTTATTTTAAATTCATGCTCTTATTAAAATAAACATAAAATAAACATCAAAGCATAAATAATATTAACACGCTTGGGGGAGTCCTTGAAGCTCCCAAATCTGGTGATTACCAAACATAAAATGTACCAACAATTATTCCCAGACGTTACCCCACTAGATCGGGAGCACCATAGCCACAAGGGTTGCAATGTTCACTTGAATTTCCTGGGGATCCGACAAACTCTTGCCGAAACTCCCCTCCACCTTTCACCAGGTCCAGAACCATATTGAATTCCAAAAGGAGGAAACCATATCCCAATGGATCCCTCAGACCATATTTAACCAACTTCAAGGACCCCTCCAACCGCACAAAATGTGGGATAAATGAGGGTGAAAACCATGCCGGTTTACAACCAAGGTATGCAACAGGTTAATAATGGAAAATATCCCATCGTAAGGTCCAGAAATAGACAGAGATGGGCAATGCTGTGTTATATGCTGTAACAATAAATGAGAAGCCACCTGCTCCTCTACAGCAGTTACAGACTCTAATCACCAGCTGCACATAAATGGTAAGAAACATGTAGGTCTAATATAAGCTGCCTGCAGCCATAGGTGTGTGAGCAGAAAACTGCAAGTTCTGTATCCGTCACTCTACTACATACAATTACAATAGACGAGAGACAGGGCTGAAAACTGGGCCCATGATGTGTCCTCCAGAGCAATGTGCAGCCTCACACTAGGAGTGCCCACTCACTGCCCGCCATGTGCTGAGTTATTACTGCCCACTCACTGCCCGCCATGTGCTGAGTTATTAGTGCCCACTCACTGCCCGCCATGTGCTGAGTTATTACTGCCCACTCACTGCCCGCCATGTGCTGAGTTATTACTGCCCACTCAAATGTGCCGAGTTACTCCACGATTATTTATTTTACACATGATAAAACAATCCATTCAGTCCTCTTCTATCCGCCATCTTAGGTAATATAAAATAAGCTCTAGGTGGGTATACTCTGATCATGCAATATACGAGGGGGAGGACTAAAAGCAGCAATAGCTACAGAAATCAAGCACTAAGCTGAAAGTCATGTCCAGATTAGAGTTGAGCGAAACGCGTCGAAAAATTTCAAAAGTCGCCGACTTTTGGCAAAGTCGGGTTTCATGAAACGAAACCCGACCCTAGGATGAGGTCGGCCACGAGGTCGGCGACTTACGCGCCAAAGTCGCGTTTCAAAAGTTTGTTTTGCGCTCTTTTTCAGCCAATCAGGATCCACGGACACTGTGGGCAACGTGATGACATAGGCAGGGGTCACCACCATCTTTCAGAAGGGCATGCAAGTGATTGGCTTGCTTTGGTGGGCGTCACAGGGGGTATAAAAGGGCGTGCACGCCGACCGCCATCTTACTTCTGCCGATCTCAGTATAGGGAGAGGTTGCTGCTGATTCTGTAGGGAGAGCGTTAGGCAGGGAAGAAGACAAAAAAACTGCTTCTGCTGCTAGCGATTTGGCCTGCACAACACACCAGTCACTGTGTGTGCAGTGCAAGGGGAGGCTATATAGTGGTGTATCAGTGGTGTTGGTTGTTGGGCTGCCTTCTAAGGCTTCCTGACATTCCTGCATTGCTGTTTACCCACTGCTCCGCAAACTGCTTTTTTAAAAGCAATCCCAATTTTTTTTTTTGTCCTGCTGAGAAGAAAAAAAAACTGCTTCTGCTGCTAGCAATTTGGCCTGCACAACACATCAGTCACTGTGTGTGCAGTGCAAGGGGAGGCTATATTGTGGTGTATCAGTGGTGTTGGTTGTTGGGCTGCCTTTTAAGGCTTCCTGACAGGCTGGCATTGCTGTTTACCCACTGCTCTGCAAACTGCTTTTTTAAAAGCAATCCAATCTCCCTTATCCTCTAGTCACTTTTGTCACAGCTGTGCCATCGAGCCTGTGACATAGCACTCAGATATCAGTGGGCCTCACACAATCCAAAAGTGTCCAGTGTCCAAAAGTGTGTGCAGAGATTCAAAATCTCCCTTATCCTCTAGTCACTTTGGTCACAGCTGTGCCATCGAGCCTGTCACATAGCGCTCAGATATTCATTGGGCCTCACACAATCCAAAAGTGTCCAGTGTCCAAAAGTGTGTGCAGAGATTCAAAATCTCCCTTATCCTCTAGTCACTTTGGTCACAGCTGTGCCATCGAGCCTGTCACATAGCGCTCAGATATTCATTGGGCCTCACACAATCCAAAAGTGTCCAGTGTCCAAAAGTGTGTGCAGAGATTCAAAATCTCCCTTATCCTCTAGTCACTTTGGTCACAGCTGTGCCATCGAGCCTGTCACATATCGCTCAGATATTCATTGGGCCTCACACAATCCAAAAGTGTCCAGTGTCCAAAAGTGTGTGCAGAGATTCAAAATCTCCCTTATCCTCTAGTCACTTTGGTCACAGCTGTGCCATCGAGCTTGTCACATAGCGCTCAGATATTCATTGGGCCTCACACAATCCAAAAGTGTCCAGTGTCCAAAAGTGTGTGCAGAGATTCAAAATCTCCCTTATCCTCTAGTCACTTTGGTCACAGCTGTGCCATCGAGCCTGTCACATAGCGCTCAGATATTCATTGGGCCTCACACAATCCAAAAGTGTCCAGTGTCCAAAAGTGTGTGCAGAGATTCAAAATCTCCCTTATCCTCTAGTCACTTTGGTCACAGCTGTGCCATCGAGCCTGTCACATAGCGCTCAGATATTCATTGGGCCTCACACAATCCAAAAGTGTCCAGTGTCCAGAAGTGTGTGCAGAGATTCAAAATCTCCCTTATCCTCTAGTCACTTTGGTCACAGCTGTGCCATCGAGCCTGTCACATAGCGCTCAGATATTCATTGGGCCTCACACAATCCAAAAGTGTCCAGTGTCCAAAAGTGTGTGCAGAGATTCAAAATCTCCCTTATCCTCTAGTCACTTTGGTCACAGCTGTGCCATCGAGCCTGTCACATAGCGCTCAGATATTCATTGGGCCTCACACAATCCAAAAGTGTCCAGTGTCCAAAAGTGTGTGCAGAGATTCAAAATCTCCCTTATCCTCTAGTCACTTTGGTCACAGCTGTGCCATCGAGCCTGTCACATAGCGCTCAGATATTCATTGGGCCTCACACAATCCAAAAGTGTCCAGTGTCCAAAAGTGTGTGCAGAGATTCAAAATCTCCCTTATCCTCTAGTCACTTTGGTCACAGCTGTGCCATCGAGCCTGTCACATAGCGCTCAGATATTCATTGGGCCTCACACAATCCAAAAGTGTCCAGTGTCCAAAAGTGTGTGCAGAGATTCAAAATCTCCCTTATCCTCTAGTCACTTTGGTCACAGCTGTGCCATCGAGCCTGTCACATAGCGCTCAGATATTCATTGGGCCTCACACAATCCAAAAGTGTCCAGTGTCCAAAAGTGTGTGCAGAGATTCAAAATCTCCCTTATCCTCTAGTCACTTTGGTCACAGCTGTGCCATCGAGCCTGTCACATAGCGCTCAGATATTCATTGGGCCTCACACAATCCAAAAGTGTCCAGTATCTAAAAGTGTGTGCAGAGATTCAAAATCTCCCTTATCCTCTAGTCACTTTGGTCACAGCTGTGCCATCGAGCCTGTCACATAGCGCTCAGATATCAGTGGGCCTCACACAATCCAAAAGTGTCCAGTGTCCACAAGTGTCTGCAGAAATTCAAAATCTCCCCTGTCCTATAGACACCTTGTACCTTGTTTTACATTACTATATAGTTTGTTGGATTTTGTCTACATTTCTACCAAAAATGAGGAAGGCTGGTGGAAGAGGCCGTGGAATTGGGCGGGGGTTGGCAGCAGGTAATGATGGTGTTGGTGGTGGATCTGATGGTAGTGGCAAGAGCAAAATAGGACCGAATGCAGGAGGTGTTGAGCCTGCGTCATCGTCTAGCTACATAAGGCCTCGAACGCTTAGTTTTCTAGGAGTTGGCAAACCGCTTTTAAAGCCAGAGCATCAGGAAAAAGTTTTGTCTTACATTGCTGACTCAGTCTCCAGCTCTATCGCCTCCTCTTCTTCAGTTGTAAAAAGTAAAAGCACTGAGTCATCATTGGAGGCTCATGTTCATGAACCACACCTTTCCTTGTGTCCTTCACCCCAACCAAGATTGAAGGATGACGCAGGCCATACTACTGATTACTCCATGGAGCTGTTTTCACATACCATGCCTGGATTATCAAGTGAAATGGTGAATTACCCAGGCCAAGATGAATCTGACATGGAGTGCACTGATGCACAGCCGCTGATGGATGATTCTGCTGGTACATTCACTCAGAGCACTACATTGTCCTCGCAGTGTACAGAGCCAGATTCTGACCCTGATGAGACTCAGGTGCCCCTTCCCGCACACTATACCACCATACACGGTGACACAGAGGAAGGTGCACATGACATAGAAGAGGAGGTGATGGATGACCCAGTTGTTGACCCAGATTGGCATCCATTGGGGGAAGAGGGTGCTGCTTCCAATAGCTCAGATGAGGAGCATCCACAGCAGACATCGACATCGCAACAGCTGTTATCTGGCAGGCCCGGAGCACTCCAAAGACAGGTTCCAAACATCAAAAGAGTTGCTGGACAGCTTGTCCAGAGGGTCAAAAGATCACAGCGTGCTAGGCCGCAAAATGTCTGCCAAAGTAGGAAGAGTGCAGTGTGGCACTTTTTTGAACAAAATCCTCATGATCAGGCCAAGGTTATCTGTAAGAAGTGCGCAAAGACCTTTAGCCGAGGGAAAAATCTGAAAAATTTGAATACCAGTTGCATGCTTAGACATTTAACCAGCAATGCACTTGCAAGCGTGGACACAACACCAAACCTCAAGTGCCACATGTGCAACTGATCACAACGAAGGTAGTCAGCAACGCTACATTGTTTCCCCCACTGTAAGCCCACCGGTTAGCACAGCAGCAAATGTTGAGGTGTCGTTGCAAGGCCACAGCAGTCAGGGAATCCCACTGTTATATCAATGAAAGACTGATTCTAGGCCATCAGAAAGAACACCAACTCCATCACCATCATCAACCCTCTCTCAGTCCGCCCTGTCCACCGCTACTTCCACCATATGCAGCTCTCAAGTCCAGCTCACCCTCCCAGACACTATGAGTAGGTCAAGAAAGTACTCAGTCTCTCATCCGCGTACACTGGGTTTGAATGCCCACATTGCCAAACTAATCTCGTTTGAGATGATGCCCTTTCGGTTGGTGGAAAGCACAGCTTTCCGCGAACTCATGGCCTATGCAGTACCACGCTATGACCTACCCAGTCGCCACTTCTTCTCTCGCAAAGCCATCCCAGCCCTCCACCATCATGTGAAAGACCGCATTGTCCATGCACTCAAGCAGTCAGTGAGCGGAAAGGTGCACCTCACAACTGATGCATGGTCCAGTCGGCATGGCCAGGGCGGTTACGTGTCCATCACTGCGCACTGGGTTAATGTGGTGGATGCAGGGTCCACAGGGGACAGCGGTGGTGGGACAGTGCTGCCTAGCCCACGGTATAGGAAACAGTTGGCTGTAGGCGTTCGACCCTCTTCCTCCAGAAGAGAAAGCTCGTCCACAGAGCGCAGTCGTACGAGCACTCCATCTGCAGCTGCCACTGTTGCACACGATGTGTCCCCCTATCGAGCAGCTAGTGGAAAGCGTCAGCAGGCTGTGTTGCAGATGATGTGTTTGGGCAACAGACACACCGCCGAGGTGCTGGCCGAGTACTTGAAGCGACAAACTGAGTCATGGCTGGGCAGTGTACATTTTGAGGCAGGCAAGGTAGTTAGTGATAACGGCCGTAATTTTGTGGCAGCCATAGCCCTTTCAAAACTCAGCCATATACCTTGCTTGGCTCACACCTTGAACCTGGTGGTGCAGTGCTTCCTCAAAAATTATCCAGAGTTAACAGCCCTGCTCCAGAAGGTGCGAAGACTGTGCGCGCACATCCGCCGGTCGCCTGTACACTCCGTTCGTATGCAGAAGCTGCAGCGATTGCTCCACCTTCCCAACCACCGCCTCATTATCGACATTGCAACAAGGTGGAACTCCACCCTGCACATGGTGGAGCGGCTGTGCGAGCAGAGGCAGGCCATAATGCATTTGTGGGAGGATACACGGCCAGGCACTTTGAGAGCAGACATGGAGTTGACAGGTGTGCAGTGGTCGAAGCTGAAAGACCTCTGTAAAGTCCTTCAGTGTTTTGAGGAATGCACACGGCTGGTAAGCGCAGACGACGCCATCCTAAGCATGAGCATCCCACTTATGCGTCTGCTCATGCAAACTTTGACGCACCTTAAGGAGCAGGCGTCTGCAGCCAATGTTGATGAGGAGGAAGAGGAGGAGGGAATCCTTGATGACATTCAGCCATTGTCTGCTCAGGGACCTCTCCTGGACGAGGTGGAGGAAGAAGAGGAGGAGGAGGAGGATGATGGGGATGATTACTTAGGGGAGGAGGATGCATCTCGTGGGGCAAGTGAAAATGTTGGCGTGGCAAGGTCTGGTACAGGGTTTGTGCGTGACTGGAGGGATGTGGATTTGCCAGAAAGTGCTCCTCCAACCAGCACTCGCAGTGCATCATTGACACCGGGAACATTGGCCCACATGTCAGATTATGCCTTGCAGATCCTAAAAAGGGACCCACGCATTGCCAAAATGATGAACGATGACGACTACTGGTTAGCCAGCATCCTGGATCCACGCTATAAAGGCAAATTACAAAACATCATGCCACAGGAGAACCTTGACCTAATATTGGCTAATAAACAAGCAACTCTGGTAAATCGGTTGCTTGAGGCATTCCCAGCACACAGCAGCGGTGATGGTTCTCACACGAGCCGTACGGGCCAGGGGCAGCTTGGCAGAGGTGTTCGTGGTGCACACAGCAGAAGTGGCGTTGGAGACGGGTTTCATGACAATGTTGTGGACTGATTTTTCAAGTACCGCTCACACAACTGGTAATACTGCATCGATGGAAAGTGACAGGAGACAGCAGTTGTCAACTATGGTTACAAACTACTTTTCCTCCCATATCGATGTTCTCCCACACAGGTCATTCCCCTTTGACTATTGGGCCGCTAAACTGGACACCTGGCCTGAATTGGCACAATATGCCTTACAGGAGCTCGCTTGCCCAGCTGCAAGTGTGCTATCGGAAAGAGTCTTCAGTGCAGCTGGATCAATCCTGACAGAAAAAAGGACCCGTCTGTCAACCCAAAATGTGGATGATCTAACCTTCATTAAAATGAACCACGCGTGGGTTTCCAAGGATTTTGTCCCACCTTCCTCTGATGACACATAGGGTGACAGAAAAATGGCTTGCTTTGGTCCACCTCTTCCTGGGACTTGACCTATTTCACCTTTTGCATCAGCTGAATGTCCAACATCAACATATGCCACTTTCTAAAACTCCCTAACTGTGCTGCCTCCCCCCCATCGCCGGGGTCACCACCTAGCGCACGACACCGTGCGAGTGCCGTTGCCCTGGACAGGTGGGTAGGCCGACTCTTGGGCGCGGGCACTGGCACAGGGTCCCTCATAGTGCAATCAAGTGTCTCTGACGGTGGTGGTGCACACCCGCCGTCAGACACACCGCCGTACTATGAGGGGCCCAGTGCCAGTACCGATGCCCATGAGTGGGCCCCCCTTGCTTGGGCAGGGCCCCAGCATTTGCAATCTTTACCTCTCCCTGCTGCTCCGCTGTGTAGTCTGGGCCGTCAAATCCATACTGTGCCTGACACCGTCTGAGCCTGCCTCCTGATGTATAGACATATATTTTGAATGTGTACGCTATCCATACATGTTATCCGGGGAAACGGTACCCTTTCTAACCTTTGTGCAATCACGTGCAATCCATACTGGGCCTAACACCGTCTGAGCCTGCCTCCTGAGACATATATTTTGAATGTGTACGCTATCCATACATGTTATCCGGGGATACGGTACCCTTTCTAACCTTTGTGCAATCACGTGCAATCCATACTGGGCCTAACACCATCTGAGCCTGCCTCCTGAGGGGAAGAGTCTTGAGGAGATCATTTGCATATTCCTAGTGCCTTCTGGGATAAGTGAAGAGTCTCCGCGAGCTCAACGATCACTGGGTTTTGGCCGTTGCAGCTGAAAAGAGGAAATCGGAAAACCAGGGGAAGAGTCTTGAGGAGATCATTTGCATATTCCCAGTGCCTTCTGGGATAAGTGAAGAGTCTCCGCGAGCTCAACGATCACTGGGTTTTGGCCGTTGCAGCTGAAAAGAGGAAATCGGAAAAACCGAATTTGGGCTCATCTTTCATCGTTTTTACGGTACCCTTTCTAACCTTTGTGCAATCACGTGCAATCCATACTGGGCCTAACACCGTCTGAGCCTGCCTCCTGAGACATATATTTTGAATGTGTACGCTATCCATACATGTTATCCGGGGATACGGTACCCTTTCTAACCTTTGTGCAATCACGTGCAATCCATACTGGGCCTAACACCGTCTGAGCCTGCCTCCTGAGGGGAAGAGTCTTGAGGAGATCATTTGCATATTCCTAGTGCCTTCTGGGATAAGTGAAGAGTCTCCGCGAGCTCAACGATCACTGGGTTTTGGCCGTTGCAGCTGAAAAGAGGAAATCGGAAAACCAGGGGAAGAGTCTTGAGGAGATCATTTGCATATTCCTAGTGCCTTCTGGGATAAGTGAAGAGTCTCCGCGAGCTCAACGATCACTGGGTTTTGGCCGTTGCAGCTGAAAAGAGGAAATCGGAAAACCAGGGGAAGAGTCTTGAGGAGATCATTTGCATATTCCCAGTGCCTTCTGGGATAAGTGAAGAGTCTCCGCGAGCTCAACGATCACTGGGTTTTGGCCGTTGCAGCTGAAAAGAGGAAATCGGAAAAACCGAATTTGGGCTCATCTTTCATCGTTTTTAAGAAATCTCAAGATGGAAGAGGCCAGGAGCCATTTGGTGAGCTGCATTTCTTGCTACATGTTCACAGACTTACCAGTGGAAAAGCCAAACTTCACATGCCACAAATGCAAGCTTGTGTCCCTGTTGGAGGAAAAGTTGCAAAATCTCGAAGAGAGGTTAGCTACGTTGAAGATCATTAAGGAAGGTGAAGAGTTCTTGGACAGAGCAGAATTATCTCTTCATGTTACAGAAAGAGAAGAAATTCGAAGTGCACCTGAAGAAACAGAGGAATGGAGACATGTGACCCAGAGAAGCAGGAGGATCAGGAGGCAGTCAGCACCCATACTGCTCAGAAACCAGTACCAGGCTCTCACGCAGGAAAACAATGAAGAAATACATCAGGATAAGACTTTGCCAACAAGCAGCAACCTTGTACGCCTTCAGAGTCCTCCTGGATGGAGAAAGAAAAATGTTGTGAAGAAGAAACGGAGAGTGGTGGTCATGGGGGATTCCCTGTTGAGAGGAACTGAGGCCGCTATCTGCAGACCGGATATAACTTCAAGAGAAATGTGTTGTCTTCCAGGTGCAAAAATTAAAGATGTGTCTGACAGGATATCAGGACTCTTCAGACCTACAGATGACTACCCATTCCTGCTACTACATGTGGGGACAAATGACACTGCAAGAAACGACCTGGAAACCATCTGCAGAGACTTTGAAGACTTAGGCAAGAAAGTGAAAGAACTGGGAGCGCAGGTGGTCTTCTCTTCCATCCTCCCAGTGGATGGCCATGGAACAAGGAGGTGGAATAAGATTCTGCAGGTGAATAACTGGCTACGTCGATGGTGCCGTCAGCAACGATTTGGATTTCTGGATCACGGAGTGAACTACTTATACGATGGACTACTTGCTAGAGATGGGGTGCACCTTACGAAGACTGGAAAACATGTATTTGGAAGTCGCCTTGCTACACTTGTAAGGAGAGCTTTAAACTAGAACAACATGGGAAGGGAAGCAAAAGACCAGAAAAAGCCATACACCTGACAAATGCTATTGAGAACTCTGCTATTAGAAGTGGAAAGGAAGAACAAAGACGAAAGAATCTAATTAATAAAAATATTGGAGAAAGAGAAACCAATCACAAACTAAAATGTTTCTATACTAATGCACAAAGCATGGGCAACAAACAAGGAGAATTGGAACTACTAACACAGGAAAAGAAATATGATGTCATTGGAATCACTGAAACTTGGTGGGACAATACACATGATTGGAATACAAGACTAGAAGGATACAACTTATTTGCAAGAAACAGACTTGATAAACGAGGAGGGGGTGTCGCATTGTATGTTAGAAACGCGTATATCTGCACAGAGATTGAAGCTTCAGAGACTGGGAGTTCTGTGGAAACTGTTTGGGTAAGAATACAAGGACAGAACAATGGAAAGGACACCATTGTAGGCATTTACTACAGGCCGCCTGTGCAAGCTGAAGCTATGGATGAACTCTTTATGCATCAAATGGCCAAGTTCTCCAAAAAATATGACATAGTTGTCATGGGAGATTTCAACTATCCAGACATTTGTTGGGAATCTCTCTCAGGCAAAACTAACAGGTCAAGGAAATTCTTATCCTCTCTTGCTGACAACTTTATCTTCCAAAAGGTAAGGGAGAAAACAAGGGGAACTGCTACCTTGGATCTAATCCTTATAAACAGGGAGGAAATGGTTGAGGAGGTAAAAGTGGCTGGGACCCTAGGAGGTAGCGACCATGCTATTTTAGAATTTTGGATAACTAGAGGCGGAAGACCTGTGAAGACTCAGACGTCAAGGTTAGATTTCAGAAAGGCAGATTTTAAGGGATTCAGAAAGAGAATTGGAGGGATCCAATGGCTGGATATCCTTAAAGACAAAAATGTCCAGGAAGGATGGGAAATCTTGAAAAATGAAATTCTCAAAGCACAGTTGTTAACAATTCCGAAAAGAGGGAAGAATAGGAAGCAGTTAAGGAAACCAGGATGGATGAACACAGAACTTAAGCACATGCTAAAAAGGAAGAAAAAAATGTTTATAAAATGGAAAGAGGGAGGCATATCTAAAGAAGAATATAATGCTGTCTGCAGAACCTGCAGGGCACAAATCAGATTATTAAAGCTGAAAATGAATTGAGGCTTGCAAGAGATGTCAAAAGCAATAATAAAGGATTTTGGGGATATGTCAAAAGTAAAAGAAAAGTCAAAGATGCTATAGGATTTTTACAGGATGAAAATGATGAAATGGTAAGACAGGATGTTGAGAAGGCTGAACTTTTAAATTCCTATTTTGCATCTGTTTTCTCTCAGAAAGGAAATGTAACATCAACTGTTATTCACTGTCCTATTAAGGGAATAGAAGAATCCAGGATATCTATAAACAGAAAGATAGTGAGGAAACACTTAGCTAGCCTAAATGAATTCAAGTCTCCAGGTCCAGATGAATTACACCCCAGAGTACTGAAGGAGATAGCAGAAGAAATTTTTGAACCCCTCTCTATAATCTTTGAAAATTCTTGGAGAACAGGAGAAGTGCCAGAAGACTGGAGAAGAGCAAATGTTGTTCCTATCTTCAAAAAGGGGAAGAAGGTGGACCCAGGTAACTATAGGCCGGTGAGTCTGACTTCTATACCAGGAAAGATCTTTGAACAAATTATTAAACAACATGTATGTCAATACCTGGATAAGAATGAAGTGATTAAACAGAGTCAGCATGGGTTTGTAACTAATAAGTCATGTCAGACTAACTTAATTTCCTTCTATGACGGTATCACTGATTGGGTGGATCAAGGAAATGCTGTAGATATAGTATATCTTGACTTCAGCAAAGCATTTGACAAAGTCTCTCATACAATCCTTATTGAAAAAATGATTAAGTATGGAATGGACAAGGCAACTGTTAGGTGGATTCATAACTGGCTTAGTGATCGGACCCAAAGAGTGGTCGTAAATGGCTGCACATCCAGTTGGAAGAATGTCTCAAGTGGGGTACCACAGGGCTCTGTCCTGGGCCCTGTATTGTTCAACATCTTTATCAACGATTTAGATGAAGGAATTGAGGGTAAACTGATTAAATTTGCTGATGACACAAAGCTAGGAGGGATAGCTAATACTAGAGAAGAGAGAGAGAGGATTCAAAAAGATTTAAATAAACTGGAGAAGTGGGCAGCAACTAACAGAATGGTTTTTAACAGGGAGAAATGCAAAGTACTACATCTGGGCAATAAAAATGGAAAAAACATATATAGAATGGGAGGAATAGGGCTAAGTGACAGCACATGTGAAAAAGACTTGGGTATACTAATAGATCACAGACTGAATATGAGTCAACAGTGTGATGCAGCAGCAAAAAAGGCAAATGCAATTCTAGGATGTATTAACAGAAGCATACAGTCTAGATCACGTGAAGTCATTATTTCCCTCTACTCCTCTTTGGTCAGACCTCATCTGGAATATTGTGTCCAGTTTTGGGCACCACATTTTAAAAAAGACATCAACAAACTGGAGCAAGTTCAGAAAAGAGCGACCAGAATGGTGACCGGTCTGCAAACCCTGTCTTATGAGGAAAGGTTGCAGGATTTGGGAATGTTTAGTTTGCAAAAGAGAAGACTGAGAGGAGACTTAATAGCTGTCTACAAATATCTAAAGGGCTGTCACATTGTAGAAGGATCAACTTTATTCTCATTTGCACAAGGAAAGACTAGAAGCAATGGGATGAAACTGAATGGGAGGAGACACAGGTTAGATATTAGAAAAAACTTTTTGACAGTTAGAGTGATCAATGAGTGGAACAGGCTGCCACGAGAAGTGGTGAGTTCTCCTTCAATGGAAGTCTTCAAACAGAGGCTGGACAGACATCTGACTGGGATGATTTAGCGAATCCTGCTTTGAGCAGGGGGTTGGACCAGATGGCCCAGGAGGTCCCTTCCAACTCTACGATTCTATGATTCTATGATTCTATGATTCTATGATTTTGAATGTGTACGCTATCCATACATGTTATCCGGGGATACGGTACCCTTTCTAACCTATGTGCAATCACGTGCAATCCATACTGGGCCTAACACCGTCTGAGCCTGCCTCCTGAGACATATATTTTGAATGTGTACGCTATCCATACATGTTATCCGGGGATACGGTACCCTTTCTAACCTTTGTGCAATCACGTGCAATCCATACTGGGCCTAACACCGTCTGAGCCTGCCTCCTGATGTATAGACATATATTTTGAATGTGTGCGCTATCCATACATGTTATCTGGGGATACGGTACCCTTTCTCACCTTTGTGCAATCACGTGTAATCCATACTGGGCGTGAGAACGGCTGGCGAGCTGTTAAGCAAGCTACAGCACCTGTGGTTTGCACACGTAAGTTTTTCATTTTTTAAGGAATGACGGTTAGGCCTAATTCCGGAACTGCGGTTGACCTGCACTTACTGGGAAATCATTGTTCGCGGGTAATAATTGTAATCAGTGATCCCCATCACTAACGTTGTTCAGCGGGCTATCTGCACCTGTAAGCGACAAACGCTGGCCTTTTCAGTGTAGCGCACATGCAGCCACGGACATGTAAGGGCATGACACACCAGTTATTGGCCAATCTCATGTGCCAGAGCCTCACGTGTCCCTCTAGTAAGCCGGACTCGGACCGCGGGGCATGACGGAGTCTCGTTCGTTAACGGAATTAAGCTTGCAATGTGTGCATCTGTTCTGTAGCTGGCATGGTTGAGGTTTCCCAGGTGGAGTCGAATTTAACCGTAGGCTCCACTCCTGGTGGTGCCCTTCTGGACATTCCTTTAAGGTTCAGCTTTGCAACCATACTGCCCACGTAAAACAAACACTTTGCCTTCATGAACGCTGTTTGGAGGGTCATGACTCGTGGGAATAACGCCGCCCAATCAGTTAACCTGCTAGAGAGATCCTTCGTTGCTCCCAAGCATGACATCACACTCCCTAGGAAGAAGGTAATGCCACTGTGGCGACCGTACTCCTGGGGGCGACACAAGTGCACTGATGCCCAGCCACTGCTCGATGAATCTGCTGGTACATTGACCCAGACCACTACATTCCCCTCGCACGCTACACGACCTGAATCTGACCCTGATGAAACTCAGGTTACCCTTCCCATATACAGTTCCATCTTACACGGTGACAAAGAGGAAGCTGCAGATGAAAGTGCAGGTTCGGCCCACCCGCCATCAGACACACCACCGTACTATCAGGGGCCCTGTGCCAGTGCCGTCGCCAACGAGTGGGCCCCCCCTGCTTGCCCAGGATCACAGCACTTGCAAAGTTGAAATACTGTGCAGTGAGATGGAAGATGGGGACGACGAGGAATCCAGACAAGTACAGGGATTCCCTAGCGAGGAGACTTATTTGATTGTTTTCAATGTTGGGACAGCAATTTTTGGGGAGCACTATACTCTGGAGAATGATAGATGGGGCCCACCATACACTGGAACATTCCAAAGGTGGACATCAGACACTGGAGCAGCATTTACAGGGCCCATTATACACTAGAGCATTAGAAATGGGGCCCATTATGTTTGGAGCATTATTTGGGCCCATAAGACAGTGGAGCTTCATCCATGGGGACCAACATATACTGTAGCATTATGTGGAGCTCATCATATACTGTTTCAAACATTATATGGGACCAATGATTCTGTATGGAGAAATAGATGGGCCTCGTCATGAGATGTAAAAAGTGAGGTATTTTTCATTGTACTATACCGCTATTTCTCTGCCATATCGGAGCATGATGAGTTGTGGTATGTGTTAAAGGGGCGCTCTTTCGCCCAGGGCACATGAAAACCTGCAGCCAGTCCTCCCCCCACAACTTTAGCCAAATAACCCCCATTTTTCAGTGCGTAACTTGTATTATGAAGTTAATTAAGGTTGACAAGCTTAAGTAAGAAGAATTGATGCTTTTGGCATTCAAATGGGCACTGTAGGTGTGTTTCCTGTCCTCCTCTCACTGCCGACTTTTATTCCCCATTGACTTACATTGGGTTTCGTGTTTCGGGACGACCCCGACTTTTCCCTATAATCGGACGATCTTGCTCGACCTGACTTTTGGAAAAGTCGGGTTTCACGAAACGAAACGCGACCCTAAAAAACCAAAAGTCGCTCAACTCTAGTCCAGATTATATGTACAGCCAGGAAAATGACCTGGAGACACAGGATGTCTATACCCAGCATGATCCGTATACAGCAGAGCGAGGAGTGATATCATGTATACAGACCTGTGGTACAGGTGAAGTATACAGCACAGGAATAGAGCCTTTACACAGATACCACATATATAGTGAGTAACCTGGTTACACGGGATCTGCACACCCAGCCTCACAGTATGTAATAGAGATGAGGTCACATACAGATCATCAGACTCCATAACTGGGAAGGGGGGATAATCCGCACCCAGCAGGGTCAGTATACAGTGCACTGACATGAAGTGCAGCCTCCCATCATCATACATATACCATCCCCCGACTGCTCCTCTCACCAGTGTCTCTAATACCTGTGACTGCCCAGCTCCACCATAGTAATGGCAGACACTGCATGTGTCCCTGCCCTGTCCTATCATACATAAACCCAGAACTCATGAAGACTCTGTATAATACAGCAGTAATGTGGTAGATCAGAAATGTCTGCAGGGTGGTCACACAAAAGCTGCCTCAGCAATAAGTGAGGGAACATGGCGGCTACAGGAATTTCTGAGGTAATCTTGACCCCAGATATGATGTAGGAGCTGATACTACCTTAGTACACACTACACCATGTCTGAGGTGAATGCAGAGTAGTATATGAAACATGTCTGCAGGGAGGTCACACGGAAGATCACAGTCTGTGAGGAAAATGTAGCATGCACATGAGGGACATGGCAGCTACATGAATCGCTGAGGTAATATTGGTCCCATACATAAAGAAACCACTGGAGCCATAGGCGGAGGAGGACATGACTTGGGGATGGGTGGCCCTTTACTCCTGCAGCTTTTTTGGTATAGTGGTGTAGATTTTTAAGCACGAGGGATGTTGCTTTAAGAAGAGAAAAGCCCAGTATGTCTGTGCCTGGGGGGTCACTGTGAGGAGGGTGGGATTATATAGAGCAGGAAATCTGTGTCTCTCCCTCACTTCAGACATCATGTACTAGTGTAGTATCAGCTCCTACATTATGTATGGGACCAATATTACCTCAGCGATTCATGTAGCTGCCATGTCCCTCATGTGCATGCTACATTTTCCTCACAGACTGTGATCTTCCGTGTGACCTCCCTGCAGACATGTTTCATATACTACTCTGCCTTCACCTCAGACATTGTGTAGTGTGTACTAAGGTAGTATCAGCTCCTACATCATATCTGGGGTCAAGATTACCTCAGACATTCATGTAGCGGCCATGTTCCCTCACTTATTGCAGAGGCAGCTTTTCTGTGTCCTCCCTGCAGACATTTCTGATCTACCACATTACTGCTGTATTATACAGAGTCTTCATGAGTTCTGGGTTTATGTATGATAGGACAGGGCAGGGACACATGCAGTGTCTGCCATTACTATGGTGGAGCTGGGCAGTCACAGGTATTAGAGACACTGGTGAGAGGAGCAGTCGGGGGATGGTATATGTATGATGATGAGAGGCTGCACTTCATGTCAGTGCACTGTATACTGACCCTGCTGGGTGCGGATTATCCCCCCTTCCCAGTTATGGAGTCTGATGATCTGTATGTGACCTCATCTCTGTTACACACTGTGAGGCTGGGTGTGCAGATCCCGTGTAACCAGGTTACTCACTATATATGTGGTATCTGTGTAAAGGCTCTATTCCTGTGCTGTATACTTCACCTCTACCACAGGTCTGTATACATGATATCACTCCTCACTCTGCTGTATACGGATCATGCTGTGTATAGACATCCTGTGTCTCCAGGTCATTTTCCTGGCTGTACATATAACCTGGACATGACTTCCAGCTTAGTGCTTGATTTCTGTAGCTATTGCTGCCTTTAGTCCTCCCTCTCGTATATTGCATGATCAGAGTATACCCACCAAGAGCTTATTTTATATTACCTAAGATGGTGGATAGCACAGGCCTGAATGGATTATGTTTTATCATGTGTAAAATAAATAATCGTGGAGTAACTCAGCACATTTGAGTGGGCAGTAATAACTCAGCACATGGCGGGCAGTGAGTGAGCAGTAATAACTCAGCACATGGCGGGCAGTGAGTGGGCAGTAATAACTCAGCACATGGCGGGCAGTGAGTGGGCAGTAATAACTCAGCACATGGCGGGCAGTGAGTGGGCACTAATAACTCAGCACATGGCGGGCAGTTAGTGGGCAGTAATAACTCAGCACATGACGGGCAGTGAGTGGGCAGTAATAACTCAGCACATGGCGGGCAGTGAGTGGGCAGTAATAACTCAGCACATGGCGGGCAGTGAGTGGGCAGTAATAACTCAGCACATGGCGGGCAGTGAGTGGGCAGTAATAACTCAGCACATGGCGGGCAGTGAGTGGGCACTAATAACTCAGCACATGGCGGGCAGTGAGTGGGCACTCTTAGTGTGAGGCTGCACATTGCTCTGGAGGACACATCATGGGCCCAGTTTTCAGCCCTGTCTCTCGTCTATTGTAATTGTATGTAGTAGAGTGACTGGGATACAGAACTTGCAGTTTTCTGCTCACACACCTATGGCTGCAGGCAGCTTATATTAGACCTACATATTTCTTACCATTTATGTGCAGCTGGTGATTAGAGGCTGTAACTGCTGTAAAGGAGCAGGCGGATTCTCATTTATTGTTACAGCATATAACACAGCATTGCCCATCTCTGCCTATTTCTGGACCTTATGATGGGACATTTTCCATTATTAACCTGTTGTATACCTTGGTTGTAAACCTGCATGGTTTTCACCCTCACTTATCCCACATCTTGTGTGCTTGGAGGGGTCCTTGAAGTTGGTTAAATATGGTCTGGGGATCCATTGGGATATGGTTTCCTCCTTTTGGAATTTAATATGGTTCTGGATCTGGTGAAAGGTGGAGGGGAGTTTCGGCAAGGGTTTGTCGGATCCCCAGGAAATTCAAGTGAACATTGGAACCCTTGTGGTTATGGTGCTCCCGAGCTGGTGGGGTAACGGCTGGGAGTAATTGTTGGTACATTTCATGTTCACTTTATGTTTGGTAATCACCAGATTTTTGGGAGCTTCAAGGACTCCTACCAGCGTGTTAATATTATTTATGCTTTGATGTTTTATTGTATGTTTGTTTTAATAAAGGTGTGAATAATAATTATTTAAAAAAAAAAAAAAAAAGGGATCGGTGTATACCCACCAAGTGCTTATTTTATGTTACTTAAGATGGCGGATAGCACAGGCCTGAGTGGATTACCTGGAGCCTGGTGGTTGGGGGGTCCTTGAAATTGGTTAGAAATTGGTCTGGGGGATCCATTGGGATATGGATTCCTCTTTTTGGAAGTTAATATGGTTCTGGACCTGGTGAAAGGTGGAGGGGAGTTTCGGCAAGAGTTTGTCGGATCCCCAGGAAATTCAAGTGAACATCGGAACCCTTGTGGTTATGGTGCTCCCGAGCTAGTGGGGTAACGGCTGGGAGTAATTGTTGATACATTTTATGTTTGGTAATCACCAGATTTGGGAGCTTCAAGGACTCCCCCCAGCGTGTTAATGTTATTTATGCTTTGATGTTTATTTTATGTTTATTTTAATAAGAACATGAATTTAAAATTTAAAAAAAAAAAAAAGTTATTTGTTTTCCTTTTAGTGGGTCCTTGGAAGTTATTTATAAATTGGTCAGTAGGGGTAACCATATTAAGTATGGACCTCTGGGGTGGGGTTCTTGGAGTTGACGCTGAATCAGCGAAAAGGAATTGGAAGTTAAAATTCTGGATCTGGCTTTTGGTTACGGCTCTGGACGGGTAACTCTGGACGGGGTGTTACCCGGGAGCTTTTGGTGGTTGGACTTCCCAGAACGGGATGTTTGGTGCCCTCGAGCTGGTGGTTTACGGCTGAGGGTAACGTGGATTTTTAAGTTCCTGAGTTTTTGCCAAATATTTAGCCAGAATTTTTGGGGCTCCAAGAACCCTCCCCTCATGTCATATAAGATTGTGTATTTAATACTTATTGAAAATGTTTATGCTATTTGTTAATAAACTGGCCGCTGACCCCCCCTGGGTTTGGAAGGGTAACCATTTCAGGTATGGCACCCTGGTTTTGAGGGGTAATCATCTCAGGTATGGCCCCCTGGTGTGGAGGGGGTAACCATCTCGTGTATGGCCCTCTGGTGTGGAGGGGGTAACCATCACGGTATGGCCCCCTGGTCTCCAGAAGCATTTATATTTTATAGGACCCTGTTAGGGTAAAGTCCCTGGGGTCATGGCAATCATATTTTGCATGCCTACAGAAGAAATTGGCTCCTCTGAGCCAGGAACAGCGGCTGGAGGGGAGAAGAGAACAAGGTTGTCGTCTGGACAATGCAGATATCTAGTGCATGAAACTGAAGAGCAATGTACCTCATCTGTGTGCCCTTGAGTCAGTGGGAGTGACTAAGGGTAAAGTAATCAAGTGCATTAACATGAAGGGCAATATGCCTATTCCCGATGCCGTTGAGCTGGTGGGAGCGGCTAAGGGTATAATCAAGTGCATTAACACAAAGGACAGTATGCCTACTCCCGGTGCCCTTGAGCCAATGGGAGCGGCTAAGGGTAAAGTAATCAAGTGCATTAACACAAAGGGCAATATGCCTATTCCCAATGCCTTTGACCCAGTTGGAGAGGTCAACAGTAAATGTTATCAAGCGCATGAAAAACAATTAACAATGGCGTGGCAGTTTTATTAATAATGCCTTTGTAGACTTTTTCTGCTTTAGGTTTATTTAAATTACTACTTCCAGATATTCTGAACGTTATTTTATGGTCGGTTATAATGTTGTTATATTGTGTATAGTTTTTAATTACTCCCTATTTATAATATCTTTCTATTGATATGTTCATCACTTTTCGGGTAGTGATAGTAAGTGGGTTTAAGAAATTTTGCTGCACAGCTACTGTAAATAATGGTGGTTTCTAGAACTAAAATCTGTGATTTGGTGAATTATTAGAGCTGGCTACAATACGTGCGGTATAATAGTTTTTGAGGCATGACAGATGTCATTATACAGGTATTCAGATTGTGGCTACGACCTTAATTATGGTTTACTTTCCACATTCCCCATTATGGGATCCTCATTGCAGGATGTTTAGCAACTGCTATTTTGCTGTAGTTACCGTATTATCGATCATATCTTGGTAGCATGGCATTGATAAAATTAATCTGTCTGAGCTCTGGAATTTTAATTTTATTACTTGTGTGCACAGACTTTCCATAGCATGTAGAAATGGTTGATGGCTTTGTTAGGCATGGTTGATGGGGGTCGAGTCCATTTAAGGTGTCAAATGGCCTCTCTGGTGGCGGTTTAGGAGTCAGGTGGAAGTTGCAGGCAAGTTAAGGTGGACTCATTTTAACTAATAGAGGATGTAAAACCTCATGGTGGTGAACAGGCTCGGCTTTGGTGGCCAGCCTCAAGGACGTTGTAATGGTAACGTCAATCAGGGGCGGGCACAGTGGTTAAGCACAGGAGTGAGGATAATGGGGTCATTGGTGCCCTGAAAGTTTACTGGCTCTGCTTGAATGGCAAGCCAGTGCGTGCCGCCCCTTTATGGCTGTCTGTCCTGGTTCTGTATGTCAGACAGCTGGGGATATCACAGTACTTGTGAATCCCAATGTACTAGCACTTCACCTGACTCCTAATGTGATTGTTTTAATCCTGTGATTTAAATAAAGCTGTGGCCATTTTGACAACCAAAATAATGTGTTGTGTATTTATTCTAGTGCCTAGGTTTACTGTAGTTATGGTGGTTTTAAGATGGAGTGGGGGTCCGTCCCATATCCATAAGTCATGTAGGAGCTGATACTACACTAGTACATGATGTCTGAGGTGAATGTGCTCCTATCATCTGTCCTGTGAGGTGATAACCCCAGTATTATACTCCCTGACACTGCAGACATGCTTCCTCCTGTTCATCCTGTGTAAGAAAGAGGGAGAGACACAGATTTCCTGCTCTATATAATCCCACCCTCCTCACAGTGACCCCCAGGCACAGACATACTGGGCTTCTTACTCTGAAAGCAACATCCCTCCTGCTTCACAATCTACACCACTATACCAAAAAAGCTGCAGGAGTAAAGGTCCAACCATCCCCAAGTCATGTCCTCCTCCGCCTATGGCTCCATTGGTTTCTAGAACACTAGTAAAAATTGATCAGTTGCAAAGGAAGCAAAGAAAAAAATGGAAACCAAAGTGTCTGTTTTTCTTTTTTTTTACACCTGTTTACAAAATGGAAACTGGTTTCCAATTTGCTTCTGTTTGCAACAGATCCGTCTTTATTTAATACTGGATTTATCGCAAATGGAAAACAAGTGGACAAAGCTCTAATCAGATCAGATCAGGAGCATTTTGGAGATCCAACCTGGACTGAGCAAATATGGGATGTTCCCATCTGTAATGCCTGTGCATTAGTGTTGTCTTCACGCCGGCGCTCAGCATTCCCTGCCTGGGTCTCACCGAGTTTCCTGTCTCTCTGGTATAACATATTATGCCTGCAGGTCATTTACAAAGTAGAAACTTGTGCTTGGAATTATAAAGAGAAGCCATATAATTCCCTAAGGAGACACCGGGTCCAGGACTGTCTGTATCTCTCGGAGATGGTGGAAGCTGAAGCAGCAGACAGAATGGACCCAGGGTAAAATATGAATTTTAAGTGCAGTTTCAAAAGTCCTTTCGAGGTGACAACAGAGAATTGTTGAATCAGCGAAGAAAGCTGCTCCATTACCAGGAACGTCAGTGTAAAGATTATTCTACTCCGGGGCGGCCAAAATCTATAGATGCGTATGGACCTGATGTGGTTAAAGAGGATTTGTTTGCTCTCCCAAAAGGTCTGTTTCTGTTGCAATAAATACTTTTCTCAAGAAATAATGAGACTTCAGCATCTTTCCTTAGAACTCTGCATTGTGCCGCGCTTCTGGTCTTCCTCCTGGAAATGCATGAATTCACACTTTGCAGTATGATGATAGGGAATGGCGATGCTCAGTTGGCAAGCTATTCATTTATTCATTTATTCCCAGGCGGAATAAGGTGATTTTGGCAGATCCCGCGGCCCCAAAAATTACTTTACGCCACTGCTACAACACAACATAATGCCGGCGAACAGGTTGCACCAGTACTGCAATCTCAAAAGGCAAGTCAGTAAAATTCGGAACCGATTGGATTTCTTTGTGACTTATCGGGGTCTTTTACGGTTTGTAATGTTACCACTACCATATTTTAGACTGGAGAGCAAACACATTGCAGTGGCCCACGAGTTGTGTCGGTCCATCTTATACCTGCTTACGTCAGGCTGATGGATAAAACAACAAAGGTTATCAACCCTACCATCTTCAATACATTGTCAAAATTGGGCAACTCCCTTTAATAATAAACCTACAAGGAGAATTGGAGTCTTAACGCCCCAGAATAAATCTAAACAAAGCTGTCTTTTAAATGTAAAATCTCACTTTATTGAAAAATACATATACCATAGTACAAACACATTAAAAAATGAGTGTATTATCCCAGGGTGGTACGACACAAAAAGGGATGCATCAGAAAAATTGTATAGCACACATAACTTGCATTATAATACAGGGGTAGGTTTTAGTAGATTTCATCAGGCAAAAAGAATCAAAATAATGGGCAAGCCATCCAAATCACCCAAGTAAAGGCTGCTGAAATATCACTTAAGTAACCCTATAAGTATAGGCAGCAAAAAAGTCAACACAAGTCCCTCAACAATGTGAGAAACAGATTAAAAAAGGGATATAAAGAGTGGCGTCCCCTAAATGATATCTAATGTATGTATTAAGCCAGCATAAACACTACCCACAATGTCACAGACACTAAGTGATAAAGTGCCAGGGTGCAAAAAAATCCTTACCCATGTGGGATCCTGATGCGTCTCCCTAACGCCCGACGCGTTTCGCCCAAAGGGGCTCCCTCGGGGGGTAGTGTGGTAGCTGTTTCCAGCACCTGCATCCTTTAAATAGGGACAAAGCAATGGGGAGGAAAAATGACGAGCGCCATCTTAAAATCTGCACATGCGCAGAAGAACCCGGAAGTCCCGCCGCGTCACTTCCGGCTCTCCCGGACCTCTGTGTACATCAGCGTGACGGCCATTGCCATGGTCACGCGGATACACAGCGGGGCCGTGTGGAGGCCTTTAGAAACGCGGCAGGCATGGTAACTCTGCGAATGTATTGGAAGTGTAATGATCCCACTTTGGTGTGCATCAGCGCGACGGCCGTTGCCATAGTCACGCAGATACATAGTGGGGCCATGTAAAGGCCTTTAGAGACACGGCAGGCAGAATGACCCTGCGCATGCAATAGAGATATAATAGTCCTGCAAGCAATTATTGTAGTCACGTGCTCAAGCCCAAAAAGTCAAAAGAAACTGAGATGATAACAGCAATTAATAAATCCTCCAAGCCCTATCCATGACTCCAAGGAATGTTAGTCACCCATATAAAAAGAGTATACAATGTATATAATATGATGAATTATACGCCTTATAAGGAGAACTATATCAAGTCATATATAATTAGAGGCAATATATATATATACAAATCGAATTTTAACCTTATAAGTAAAAACTGAGAACATGCACAAGCTACCAACATTAATTATGAGCACCATAACATAACAAAGTGTAGTACATATGGAAACACACTCAAGCTTACTATATACAGTATATTTATATATATACAAAATTAATTTATTTCAATTCTTCAATACAAAAAGTGACTTTCCTATATTCTATAGAGTCATTACACACAGAGTGATCTATTTCACGTGTTTATTTCTATTCTTGTTGATGATTATGGCTTACAGCCAATGAAAACCCAAAAGTCATTATCTCAGTAAATTAGAATACTTTATAACATCAGCTTGAAAAAATGATTTTTAATCCGAAATGTTGTCCTACTGAAATGTATGTTCAGTAAATGCACTGAATACTTGGTCGGGGCTCCTTTGGCATCAATTACTGCATCAATGCGGCGTGGCATGGAGGCGATCAGCCTGTGGTACAGCTGAGGGGTTATGGAAGCCCAGGTTGCTTTGATAGTAGCCTTCAGCTTGTCTGTATTTTTGGGTCTGGTGTGAGTGGACGGGGGACTGTGGAAGGTTCAAGGGGTGGAGGCACAGCTGGGGTGAAGCCTCAAGGGGGCCCAAAAATTTTGCCAGTATGGGGTCCAGAAATTCTTCTGGTGGCAGTTCTGACCCCGGAACCAGCTCTTGTCTGGACACAACGGTGCATCCATTTGCAACAAAAAGAGTCAAAAATAATAATTGTCTGTTTTTTACCTGTCAGTATTTTGAGATCCCAAAATACTATTATGCAAAGGGGACAGTTAAAAAAAACATCAGCATATAGACAGGGCTGTCTGATTTTCAGGGGTATAGTGCATGTGGGTTTTTTTTACCAATGTAGAGGAAGAATGCTACACAGCGTGAGGGCTCATGCAGACGTCCGTACAACACAGTCCGAATACGAACTGCAATGCATGGACTGGCCGCAGGTCTCCTGACCTAAGCATGCCAGCCACATAGAATTATATCAGGGTGTCATGCTCAAGTCAGGAGTCCTGCGGCCAGTCCATACTCAGACCGTGTTGCACAGATATCAGCATGAGCTCTTAGGCCGGGTTCAGACATTGCAACGTAACTGTAAAATTAAAAACGGATGCTATACCATGGCTCCATGTCGGATACATTTTTTTCTGCATACACATACAGTTGTGGCCAAAAATATTGACACCCCTGCAATTCTGTCAGATAATACTCAGTTTCTTCCTGAAAATGATTGCAAACACAAATTCTTTGGTATTATTATCTTCATTTAATTTGTCTTAAATTAAAAAACACAAAAAGAATTGTCCTAAAGCCAAATTGGATATAATTCCACATCAAACATAAAAAAAGAGGGTGGACAAAAGTATTGGCACTGTTCGAAAAATCACGTGATGCTTCTCTAATTTGTGTAATTAACAACACCTGTAACTTACCTGTGGCACCTAACAGGTGTTGGCAATAACTAAATCACACTTGCAGCCAGTTGACATGGATTAAAGTTGACTCAACCTCTGTCCTGTGTCCTTGTGTGTACCACATTGAGCATGGAGAAAAGAAAGAAGACCAAAGAACTGTCTGAGGACTTGAGAAACCAAATTGTGAGGAAGCATGAGCAATCTCAAGGCTACAAGTCCATCTCCAAAGACCTGAATGTTCCTGTGTCTACCGTGCTCAGTGTCATCAAGAAGTTTAAAGCCCATGGCACTGTGGCTAACCTCCCTAGATGTGGACAGAAAAGAAAAATTGACAAGAGATTTCAACGCAAGATTGTGCAGATGTTGGATAAAGAACCTCGACTAACATCCAAACAAGTTCAAGCTGCCCTGCAGTCCGAGGGTACAACAGTGTTAACCTGTACTATCCGTCGGCATCTGAATGAAAAGGGACTGTATGGTAGGAGACCCAGGAAGACCCCACTTCTTACCCCGAGACATTAAAAATCCAGGCTGGAGTTTACCAAAACTTACCTGAAAAAGCCTAAAACATTTTGGAAGAATGTTCTCTGGTCAGATGAGACAAAAGTAGAGCTTTTTGGACAAAGGCATCAACATAGAGTGTACAGGAGAAAAAAAGAGGCATTCAAAGAAAAAAACACGGTCCCTACAGTCAAACATGGAGGAGGTTCCCTGATGTTTTGGGGTTGCTTTGCTGCCTCTGGCACTGGACTACTTGACCGTGTGCATGGCATTATGAAGTCTGAAGACTACCAACAAATTTTGCAGCATAATGTAGGGCCCAGTGTGAGAAAGCTGGTTCTCCCTCAGAGGTCATGGGTCTTCCAGCAGGACAATGACCCAAAACACACTTCAAAAAGCACTAGAAAATGGTTTGAGAGAAAGCACTGGAGACTTCTAAGGTGGCCAGCAATGAGTCCAGACCTGAATCCCATAGAACACCTGTGGAGAGATCTAAAAATGGCAGTTTGGAGAAGGCACCCTTCAAATATCAGGGACCTGGAGCAGTTTGCCAAAGAAGAATGGTCTAAAATTCCAGCAGAGGATTGTAAGAAACTCATTGATGGTTACCGGAAGCGGTTGGTCGCAGTTATTTTGGCTAAAGGTTGTGCAATTAAGTATTAGGCTGAGGGTGCTGTGAGAATCATGTGGGAATAGTGGATGAGGGCAGGTATATCTCACCCAGATTCCTTTCCTATGTGGCCTAGTCTGGTCAGTATCGCACCTGCTTGCTAATGAATAATGGGAGGTGGATATAAAAGGATGCCAGGTGGTTGTGTGAGTGTCTCAGCCTGGGAACACAGAGAGCCTGTCTGTGTGAGAGACACACGTGAGTGAAAGCAGTGCCCACTGCAACTGTGGTTTGGCTGGACGGGAGAAGCCTGCCAGTTGGTAGTTAGGTTGTCCATTGTTTAGTTAGTGCCGGACAGGCAAGGATTTGTTTTATGTTTTATTTCCTTTTGCATTGCTTTCACCGTTAATAAACCTGACCCAGGGTCAGTTATACACGAATCCCAGCTCTGCGCCTGAGTTTCATGCTGAACGCACGTGACCTTTGACCCCAGCAAAGGCGATCCCGGAGTGTTTTATCACATTGTGGTGGAGAACCCGGGCATCACATTGCAAGCATGAGCATGGAGGACGTGGTGAAAGTGCTGGTACAGTCCACCGCCGACCAGCAAGAAGCTAATCGGGTGATGATGGCCCAGCTGAAGAAGTTGGTGGACATGTCAGCTACCGATCGTTCGCTTCTCAAGCAGGTGGCGCAGCGCCTGGCAAGCTTACCTGAGGTTAACCTGGAAGCAGAGTCGAGAGTGATTCACATGAGTCGGTACTGGCAGAAGATGACGACCGAAGATGACGTCGAGGCATACCTGACCACGTTTGAACGGACGGCGGTGCGAGAAAAATGGCCGAAGGCACGATGGGCCGGCCTGATTGCCCTGATTCTTTCCGGTGAGGCCCAAAAGGCGTATTATGACTTGGAACCTGAAGCTGCGCAGGACTTTGACAAATTGAAAGCCGAGATCTTGGCCCGGCTGGGAGTGACGACCGCTGTCCGTGCACAGAGAGTGCATCAATGGACTTATCAGCCGGATAAACCACCGCGGTCACAGATGTTCGACCTGATCCACGTGACGAAGAAGTGGCTACAACCCGAGGTGTTGACAGCGCCAGAGATAATCCAGAGAGTCGTCATGGACAAGTACCTGAGAGCTCTACCGCCAGCCCTGAGGAAGTGGGTAAGCCATGGAAATCCTACGACGGCAGATCAACTGGTGGATCTGGTTGAACGTTACTCCGTGGCGGAAGGACTCCGAGACGACGCTACCCCACCTCGTTCTTCATCATCTCCACGTGGAACCGGTAAGACTGTTCCAGGGAGATGGGGAGATGGAAAAATCCCTAAGACAGTGGGGGAGGAAAACGGGACTGCCCGCACTGCGAGGCCGAGAGTAACGAACTATGGTCTAAGCAAGGGGCCCGTTGGGTGTTTCCGCTGCCAAGAGATGGGACATATTGCTGTGAACTGTCTGGTCACTACTGAACCCATGCAGTGCGACGTCACAGACTCTAAAAACCGTATGTCTATGGTTGCACGGGTAGTGAGTGTGAATGCCGGTCAAAAGGATGTGGAAAAACACTTGTGTGATTTAACTGTTGATGGCAAAAATGTGGTGGCATTGTTAGACTCGGGAAGTGTGGTGACTCTGGTGAAGGCCAGTCTGGTGTCAGCCCCGACTGGACCATCAGACAAATTTTCTGTAACGTGTGTGCATGGAGACACCTGTTCGTACCTCACCACTGTCATATGCATTACTACTTCCTATGGGTCTGTGCAACATAAAGTGGGACTCGTCCCGGCGTTATTGCATGATGTTATCCTGGGCCGGGATTTTCCCCACTTCTGGCAATTGTGGGAGAGTCAGTTGATGCCCTCGGGTAATAGTGTACATGATTCTTCTCCCAGGGCGCGTGTGGGTCCCGAACCCCTGGAAGAGGTCTCCCCGGAAGACTCGGGGGAAGAGTCTGCGGGAAATGACCTGCAGTTCCCGTTTTCAGTCATGGCGGGTGATACGGAGGAGACCGGGGAAGAGGAGGAGGCCGACAGCCGTCCACCTCCCAGTTTGCCGGATTAAGAAGTTCAGAAAGATGACTTCCAATGCGAGCAAATAAAGGATCCTACCCTTTCTCAGGCTAGGACAAATGTAAAAGTGATAAATGGGGTACCTGTAGAACCTGGCTCTAGGCTGGCATATCCTTACATGGTTCTGGAGAATGATTTACTCTATCAGATAGAGAAAAAGGGGGAAGATACGGTGCAACTATTAGTCGTGCCAAAACCCTACCGGCGGCAGGTGCTGGACCTGGCCCACGGACATGTGATGGGAGGTCACCTGGGTGTCCAGAAAACCACCGAAAGGATATTACACTGTTTTGTTTGGCCAGGCATGCATCACGATGTTCGTGTATATTGTGAGTCTTGTCCTGACTGCCAAGCCTCTGCACCTAAGCCCCGGTTCTGTAGCCCTTTGGTACCCCTACCTATTATTGAAGTCCCGTTTGAGAGGATTGGGATGGATTTAGTTGGGCCCCTTCCACGGTCTGCACGTGGACACCAACATATCCTGGTCATCTTGGATTATGCCACTCGTTACCCGGAGGCCATACCTTTGCGTAACACGGCCACCAAGACGATTGCCAAGGAACTGGTGCATGTGTTTAGTCGGGTCGGTATACCAAAACAGATACTCACCGACCAGGGGACCCCCTTTATGTCCAGGGTAATGAAGGAGCTCTGCCGATTGTTACAAATCGAACCGTTACGCACATCCGTGTATCACCCTCAAACAGACGGGTTGGTCGAACGGTTCAATAAAACTCTGAAGCAGATGCTGAGAAAGGCGATAGACAAGGATGGGAAGAACTGGGACTATTTACTTCCGTATTTGCTTTTTGCCATCAGGGAAGTGCCCCAGTCTTCCACGGGGTTCTCGCCTTTCGAGTTATTGTACGCCCGACGTCCTCGCGGACTGTTAGACGTTGCAAAAGAAACCTGGGAGGGTCAGGTCACTCCGTTTAAAACGGTGATAGATCACGTCACACAAATGCAGGACCGTATTGCGGCTGTTATGCCTATCGTCAAAGAACACATGATGCAGGCTCAAGGAGCCCAAAAAAGAATCTATGATAGGGGCGCCAAGATCCGTACGTTTGCACCCGGAGTTAGGGTGTTGATCCTGGTTCCCACGGTGGACAGTAAGTTCCTGGCAAAGTTGCAGGGCCCCTTTGAGATTAAGGAAAGAGTTGGTGAAGTAAACTACAAAGTATACCAGGCAGGTAAACGGAAACCTGAACAGATTTATCATGTAAATCTGATAAAACCCTAGAAAGATCGGTCTGCCTTGTCAGCGGAGCTGGCCCGTCCCGTCTGCTCGCATACCGTACTGGAGGTACGGGTTGCAGAGACTCTCTCGGAGCGGCAAAAGACTGAGGTCAGGCAGTTTCTACTTCACAACCAAAAGTTTTTCTTAGAAAAACCCGGGCAGACTACGCTAATGAAACATGACATCGTAACGGAACCTGGTGTCACAGTTCACGTAAAGCCCTACCGAATCCCGGAAGCGCGCCGTGAAGCCGTTTCCCGAGAAGTGAAGGCAATGTTAGAGTTAGGTGTCATTGAGGAATTGCACAGTGCTTGGTCCAGCCCGATTGTGCTAATTCCTAAACCGGGCAGCACCATCCGGTTCTGCAATGACTTCAGGAAACTGAATGCGGTCTCAAAATTTGATGCCTACCCTATGCCCAGGATCGACGAGTTAATAGATCGGTTAGGAAAAGCCCGGTATATTACGACCCTAGACCTAACAAAGGGGTACTGGCAGATCCCTCTGGCGGAGGCTGCCAGAGAAAAGACGGCATTTGCTACCCCAGAAGGTCTAATTCAGTATGTGTATATGCCGTTTGGACTGCACGGAGCACCGGCGACCTTCCAGAGACTGATGGATCGAGTCCTGAGGCCACATAGGCAGTACGCTTCGGCCTATTTGGACGACATTGTCATTTACAGCTTGGACTGGGAGACTCATCTCCAGAAAGTGCAAACTGTGATTGACAACCTGTGGGAGGCAGGTCTAACCGCGAACCCCAAGAAATGTCACATCGGGCTAGAAGAAGCCCGGTATTTGGGGTATGTAATTGGGAGGGGTGTTGTTAAACCCCAGGTTGATAAGATTCAGGCGGTTCAGGACTGGCCACAACCTGTCAACAAGAAGCAGGTGCAAGCCTTCCTGGGGATCGCCGGCTATTATCGCCGGTTCATACCCAATTTTGCAGCCATCACTACCCCCCTGACGGATCTTACAAAAGGGAAAGACTCCGTCATGATTAAATGGAGTTTAGCGGCTGAAGAAGCCTTCCATAGCCTAAAACAGGCACTTTGCTCTCAGCCCGTACTGGTGACTCCGGACTTCCGCAGCGAGTTTGTGGTACAAACGGATGCTTCTGATACCGGTATCGGGGCCGTACTCTCACAAGTGAGGGACGGAGTGGAACACCCAGTCCTCTATCTCAGCAGGAAGCTGAATAAACAAGAGCAAAGGTATGCAGTCGTAGAAAAAGAGTGCCTCGCCATTAAGTGGGCTCTAGAGACCCTCAAATATTACCTGGTGGGCCGAAAGTTCAGGCTGATCACTGACCATGCCACTCTCAAGTGGATGCACTTGAACAAGGAACGGAATAGCCGGGTGACCCGGTGGTTCCTTGCCCTGCAGGCCTACACTTTTACGGTGGAGCACCGCCCAGGGGTACAGATGGGAAATGCAGATGCCCTGTTTGGCGGGTGTCATTGCTCGACCGGAGTGGTCTGAGCAGAGGGGGGATATATGTGAGAATCATGTGGGAATAGTGGATGAGGGCAGGTATATCTCGCCCAGATTCCTTTCCTATGTGGCCTAGTCTGGTCAGTATCGCACCTGCTTACTAATGGATAATGGGAGGTGGATATAAAAGGATGCCAGGTGGTTGTGTGAGTGTCTCAGCCTGGGAACACAGAGAGCCTGTCTGTGTGAGAGACACACGTGAGTGAAAGCAATGCCCACTGCAACTGTGGTTTGGCTGGACGGGAGAAGCCTGCCAGTTGGTAGTTAGGTTGTCCATTGTTTAGTTAGTGCCGGACAGGCAAGGATTTGTTTTATGTTTTATTTCCTTTTGCATTGCTTTCACCGTTAATAAACCTGACCCAGGGTCAGTTATACACGAATCCCAGCTCTGCGCCTGAGTTTCATGCTGAACGCACGTGACCTTTGACCCCAGCAAAGGCGATCCCGGAGTGTTTTATCACAGTGCCAATACTTTTGTCTGGCCCATTTTTGGAGTTTTGTGTGAGACGATCAATGTTTTGCTTTCTGCTTCATTCTCTTTTGTGTTTTTTAATTTAAGATAAATTAAATGAAGATAATAATACCAAAGAATTTGTGTTTGCAATCATTTTCAGGAAGAAACTGCGTATTATCTGACAGAATAGCAGGGGTGTTAATACTTTTGGCCACAACTGTAGACTTGAATGGGTCTAAAATACAGTGTACTCATGTGAACATGCCCTTGGCCAAACATTTTTTATGCATTCAGTTGAAACAAAGTGCAATGATAGCATTATATCTGCATGCAACGATCGCCCCCTAGGGGTGGATGCAGACATTACATTTTATTATCAAATGTAGAACTTGAGATCAGAAAAACAGAACTCTGAGGATAAATATGTGCACTAACTTGGAATTAAGATGAGAGTAAATGTCATTTTATTTATCTATTTTTTTTTTGATAAATCATTAGTACATATGAGAGTAAACTTGGCAAACTGTCGTATTACAGAAATCTGCTTCTTTCTCCTCCTGGACTGATCTTTCTTCTTAATTCACAGGTAAAATCTGTCTTCAATAATGGGAAAATCTGTATTCTCTGAGATAGGATATGACAGTTAGTGCTTATAAAGTTCTATGGAGATCTGCAACCGAAGTCTGAGCAGAAAGTCTGTCTCCGCCTCCAACTCCTCCATAAACCTTTAAAGCACCAACTGTCATCTCCTATCTCAGTAATGTAAATCTGTCTGTCTCAGCACGGCCCCACTTACTTTGCACAGGTCCCCTGTATAGTGGATTGCTCTGTACAGAAATGCTATGAAGCTATTTCAGTGCAGACCTCAGCCCCTTGTCCCCAGGACTGGTTTGGCACCCGCTGATTCTAAAGTGATGGCAATAACCATCCAGTTGCTCTAGGAAGAGGCTCTATAGTGGCAACATATTCTGTACGGAGTTCACTAATTCCTGACTCCTCTGGGGTTCACAACCAGCGTTCCCCATCTCAATCACAGGCTTATGGGTCAGTTCTTCAGAACCACAGAAGATTGACAGTTTGGGCCTGTGACACTGATGAGCCTCTGGGCTACACTAAGCACTTCCCCATGCTGTAAGCAGAGGCAGCGTTACCTCTGTAGCATCAGAATAGCACAGAGACTCTGAAGCAGGTTGGCTCCAGAGGTCCGGGAAGCTACAGAACAGCACTTGCCAGATCTATAGTAAAGAGCTCGTAAGTGCTGCGCTACTTGCCTGGGTAACCAGCCACTAATGACACAGCAGTGATCAGAGCTCGCTGAGATCGATGCTGTTTAACCACTTACAGAGACATTTAAATGGCTTGTTTGCTTGGGTGCTTGTGCAATGGCTCCCAGTGGCGATCAACCAATTCAACTGGGGTCCTGCTGAAGCCCCCACCCCCACCATGGCTGGCATCTTAGTTCTCATGTGAAGCTCAGCCTTGGGCTTTACTTTATAAGAGAACATCAGTTTTACCATAAACTTCCAAACTTCTAATACTGCAGTATCCTTTAAGGCCATGTTCACACGTTCATTATTTGGTCAGTACTTTACATCAGTATTGTGAAGGGTTAATCCTAAAATCAGAGCTGAAGTTTCGTTTTGTCCATTCTCTGAAGGTTTCGTTTCTTCATTTTTGTTGCTGTAAGATAAATTTTTATAATTGGCATGGGCTGTCATGAAACCAGACTGTTCCCATCTGTACAAGATAAGGGAGGCGGGAGTGTAAAACTCTGAAGAATATGCCATTATACTACTTTCTATTTGGATACGGACATATATGTAGTTTCCGGTTTTCTTGCAATATTATTGGCTTACAAAGTGAAATGATGCTATTGGTACTTGAGAACCTTGCATAATTAAGCAAAAGATTATAAAAGATGTGACTAAAATAAAGGGTCTTAGTGATCTGCCTCGATCCTCCCGTTCAGAGACCCCAGTCTCCGTGTGGTCATTTGAGTTGCTAGCAACACTGGAATAATTTGGACATCACTGGCTCAACCATGAAGGGTTAATTTAGCCCTCCCAAAATAGCTACCTCAACAGTGGCACGCAACGTGGGGCCCCCGAACAGGGACGCCTCTGCCCCCAGAGGACAACAACACAAAGGACCCTTGGAGCGGACACAGGTGCTGGAAAATTGGGACTGATCACCCCCCACGGCAACCACGGTAAGTTGGCAGTTATACTGTTCAGACTGACCGTTGGTGTGGTTTTCCTGTGCTTGTTGCTGCAAAGAGGATCTGAAGTTTGTCCCCTGGTGGGGTGATTCATGGGTGGAATCATATAGAGGTGTAGTCCCGTTGGGGGCCCAGTGCTCGAACCGTACCTCATAAGGGACGGACACCCTGGATTGACCAGTGATTGTGGCTCTCTTTATAGTCAAAATATCCTGAAATTCCCGATCATTATTAGTAATTGGGCGTGGTGAAGTGGTCAAAGACTGGGTAGGATACGTAACTCAGGTATATATAGATAGAGATATATAACCAGAGGTGTCCGGAGGGATAGTCTGAGACGTCCTCCTCCTTTCACTGAGTACCGCGAATTTTGGGCTTCCCAGAGGGGGTTGACCCTGTGGAACAGAGACTGAAATGGCCGCTCCAGATCTGTGCACAATTTGTCAGGATATTTAGCTCTAAAGGAGAGAATTATGTTTCTGTGGAAGAAAAAGAAAAGTTTGGAATTGTGTGAAGGATCAGATACTGTTAGTCTTATGATTCAAAGACGAGGAAAGAAATTTGTCAGGAATGCAAAAAAAAATATTTTCGATTCTGGGATTTCCTAAGGGCGGGAGGCTACAGCCTACGCAATGGGACGAAGGAGTTAAAAAAAAAAAGAAATAAAGGGAGGTTGACTGATGATGGATTACTTAAAGGCGCTGAGGAATTCCGTGGCTTGGCACATGAATTGTATAATGAAGGTTATGTGGACATTGAACAGCAAGTGAATTCTGATTGTTTCTGTTACTGCTATGTTGAAGAAGGAAAATTGTCTATTACTATGTCAGGGACGGGATGTATTGTGGTTCAAGAAAGTGACTGTGGTGTGAGAATGTGATTGATTAAAGAAGGAACTAAGATCCAGACAATGTGTCAGGCAGTCGAATAGTTAAAAGTGATGATTTGAAACAAGAAGTTTCCCTGCTAGATGATAAGGTCCCTCCCCAGGAAATCAAGCCTCTCCTCCCGACTGTAAGCTCTGTGCCCCTTAACCCTAGGGCACCGATGTATCCTGGACTAACGAAACTCAGTATGCCCCCACTCTATGATCCTGCCGGGTGGATCTGTGCTGTATGTGGAGTTACTAATCCTCAGTGGAGAGAGGTCTGTTATAATTTGTTATAATTGTGGCACAAGAAGACTGGGTGTTGCAGCCCCCACCTTTCCGTTGTTGAATGCTGACGGTACCTATTATCATCCGCAGCCAGCCTCAATCCCCGTTCACCCGATCCAGAGGAAAAAAAAAAGTTTTCAGAAGACTTTAACCTGCTCTGTTCAGGAGAGAGAGAGAGAAAGAAAAAAAAAAAAGCAATCTAGCAGCTGCAGCTGCTTCAGTACCCCCTCCCATCTTAGCCCACACCATATCCCCCTTCGCCCCCACCGCAGCTGCAAGCACACAGTGTGCCCTTCAGCCCACACAGCAAACTCTCGCCCCCCCCCAGACTTCAGCTAGTGGGAACCCTGCTCCTCAGCCCCTCCCTGCTAATTCTCGTTACTGCTCAGTTTGTGATCTCTCCCACATGTCCAGTAAATTTATTAGGGGCAGATTTATTATCACAGTTCTGCTCCAGAATACAATTCCAAGATGATGGTCAGATGGTTTTTTTGTTATATAATCCCTATGTAAAGACAGTGAGGAAATCTGTATTTTGCATGCCCTTCCTACAGTTATGATGGCCCTGATAGCCCAGATCCACCCCCAATATTGCCTGAGGATCAATGACTCACCCCATACCTCTCAGAGATACCATCTAAACTCTGGTCAAAAGGGCCAAATGATATAGGGAAAATGCCTGTAGAACCAGTAAAAGTGTTTCTCAAACCTGGTGCCTAATCCTCATACTCTTTTGTCCCAAATACCCCAGGATGCTGCTTGGTTTACAGTTATTGATCTTACCAATGCCTTCTTTAGCATTCCGTTACACCCAGGCTGCCAGTTTCTATTTGCATTCACTTAGTAGGAACGACAGTTAATATGGACAGTTATGCCACAAGGGGCCCAAAACAGTCCCAACCAGGTTGCAAAATAAATATGAGCAGGTGTCTTTTGCCATTTCTGCCACTGTTAGCCTCCTTAAGTATCTGGCAGCACTTAACTGTCGGGTTTCGGCCTCAAGACTTCAGTTCTGCCTTGGTCAAGTGATTCTTGGGTCACTGTCTCCTTCAGGGTACCAGACACCTCGCAGAACAAAGAAAAATAGCTGTCAGCTCCCTTCCTTTCCCAAAAGATGAAACTTAACTCCAGCGTTTTCTTGGACTATGCACTTATTTTTGTCAGTGGATACCAGATGCATCCCGCATAATGCAACCCCTTTACAACACTTTGAAAGACGGTATAATGAACTATAAGGAAAGATGGCAGTGATGAGGATTTTCTCCAACATGATTGTTCCCAACTTCTGACAGAAGAAACAGCTACTCCACCAAATGCCAGTGAGAATCCACTCCCAAATCCTGATCTGGTGTTATACACGGATGGTTCAAGATATGCTGATGGGTTTGATAGATTCCACACCGGATATGCTGTTACCACAGAGGACACTGTAGTGCACGCAGCTGCACTCCCGCCTTCACAGTCAGCACAAGAAGCAGAACTCCAGGCTCTGACTACTGCATGTACTTTGGCCAAGAACAGACGGGCTAATATATACACGGACTCACGGTATGCATTTGGTATTGCTCGCGATTTTGGGGCTCTATGGGCAAATCGAGGGTTTATTACTACTGCCGGAACCCCAGTGAAAAATACTGAAGCTGTTAAAACCCTCATGGACTCGATCAAATTACCTACTCAGGTGGCTATTATCAAAGGCGCACGGTCCTAGGAACAGCCCACAGACTGTTGGCAACATATTTGCGGATATGCAAGCAAAAGCCGCTGCTCTCTTACCCGTTGAACCAACCATACCAACTATGGTGACCACACGCTCTCAGCGTAAACAGTTACAAGAAGCACTGACCCTACAAGAACCTGATGATCTACAACAGACTGAAGTTTTCTGTCGGACCCCGCAAGACCGCTTAATGACGATGCAGAGAATGTCTCCAAAGGAAGAGGTGAAGCAATGGAAGACTGATGGGGCATGAATGGATAATGGTCTCTGGGAAAAGGACCGACTTGTGTGTCTCCCTAAGCGGATGTATCCTGCTATTGCCACATGGGCACATGGACCTACACATCGAGGAAAGAATCAGGCCCTCGCACTGGTGCAAAAATGCTACTGGGCCCCGGTTCTCCAGTTGGCCGGAAGCATTCCCTGTTACCAACATGACTGCAAAAACTACAGCGAAGAAACTGGTGATGGAAGTTATATGCAGATATGGGGTTCTAGAAGTTGTTGAAAGCGATCAAGGTCCGGCCTTTTCTTCTCATGTGTACCAAGAAGGTCTGACAGTGCTTGGATCCACTGTAGCCCTCCATACTCCGTACCACCCACAATCCAGTGGGAAAGATGAGAGGTTGAATGGCACACTGAAGGGACAATTGACCAAAATGATGCAGGTGACTACGGCTCCATGGCCAGAGCTCCTACCCATTGTACTATACCACATTCGTACTACCCCTATTGCAAAATATGGCCTGTCCCCATATGAGATATTGTTTGGTGCTAGGCCCCCAGTTGCAAATTTCCAGCCCCAGCAGTTATCAGAAGAAACTGATCGTGCTGTTCAATATGTTATTCTGCTTAGTAAAAATCTTGCTAATACCTATGCTCTAGTTTTCTTTTCCAGATTCAGCAGAAACCGACACCTGTTATAACCTGAAGCCAGGTGATTTGGTAGTCGTGAAGAGGCATGTCAGGAAGCACGGACTAGAACCATTGTATGACGGTCCCTATGAAGTCCTCCTCATCACCCAACAAGCCAATATCAAATAAAAGGGGCATAATGTTTTGGTTTTTCGCATTTTCCATATTAGTATTGGTAGAAGTTAAAGTTAAAGTTAGAAGATATTCAAAGACTCAGAGATCAATACGATAAAGACAATGATTGTAATAATGACAGTTGGTGGTCAGACACCTTCTCCTTTCTCAATCCAGCCAATTGGTTTAAGGGAATAGGGGGCTGGGTAGCTGGGATCGTACAAAGCTTGTTACACATTGCTGCCTGTATCCTTGTTGTATATGTGATACTAAAACTTGTTCTTTGGTGTATTTCTGTATGTATTAGGAAATTCTACACTAAGCCAGCTAATGATGATACCAAAGGCGTCGTTGCCCCTGCTCTTCTCTGCACTGATCTCAAAAGGCTACTTGATGAAGATGTTGAAGCCAAGCACATGCCTACCTACAAAAGATCCCCACCACCGTCATCAAAAATTGCTATTCGTGAACTGCAGTATACAGGGGGACGGGTGCGCCACGACAGCCATGACTGATAACACGGCATCAGCCATGTGAAGACCAGTACCCCTCAAGCTGTTAGCTTGGGATAGCACCTCTGATGCTGCATATGTGTTAAAACAATTTATCTAGGGGGAATGTGAAGGGTTAATACTAAAATCAGAGCTGAAGTTTCATTTTGTCCATTCTCTGAAGGTTTCGTTTCTTCATTTTTGTTGCTGTAAGATAAATTTTTTTCATTGGCATGGGCTGTCATGAAACCAGACTGTTCCCATCTGTACAAGATAAGGGAGGCGGGAGTGTAAAACTCTGAAGAATATGCCATTATACTACTTTCTATTTGGATACGGACATATATGTAGTTTCCGGTTTTCTTGCAATATTATTGGCTTACAAAGTGAAATGATGCTATTGGTACTTGAGAACCTTGCATAATTAAGCAAAAGATTATAAAAGATGTGACTAAAATAAAGGGGCTTAGTGATCTGCCTCGATCCTCCCGTACAGAGACCCCAGTCTCCGTGTGGTCATTTGAGTTGCTAGCAACACTGGAAGAATTTGGACATCACTGACTCAACCGTGAAGGGTTAATTTAGCCCTCCATAAATAGCTACCTCGACAGTATTTGTAAGATGAAATCAGGTGTAGGACAATCAGAAAAAGGAAAATAAAAACACGCCACCTCCTCTGTACTTTTAACCCACTCCGGATTTTGGCTTACAAATACTGATGTGAAATACTGACCGAATACTGAGCGTGCGAATGTATTCACACCCAAGCCTGTTTTCAGTTTTATGACCAGGTCAAAGTTTACAATTCTGACCAATGTCACTTTATGTGGTAATACAGGTGCTTCTCACAAAATTAGAATATCATCAAAAAGTGAATTTATTTCAGTTCTTCAATACAAAAAGTGACTCTCCTATATTCTATAGAGTCATTACACACAGAGTGATCTATTTCACGTGTTTATTTCTGGTAATGTTGATGATTATGGCTTACAGCCAATGACAACCCAAAAGTCATTATCTCAGTAAATTAGAATAATTAAGAAAAAACATCTGATTATTATGAGAATACTGGAAAAATCTCCTGCCCACAATAATTCCTCTGTGCAAGGGCCTCATTAAAGATGGTGTGTAAAATAAGGTCATTGTCTTTAGAGAGAAAACATTTTTCTCGATTAATAATCCATCTATTCCTTTATTATCATTTACCTAAAGTCCATAAAGATAAGATGGGTTCCAAAATCACACCGGCTTATGCAAATCTGTTTATAGGTGTGTATAAAGATTTATTTATCATCAACAGTCTTTGGAATTAACACATTATCATGTACAAGAGATACATTGATGATATGTTTTTTTTTATATGGGATAACACAGAAAATAATATTCTACTATTCACTAACTATAGAAATACAAATGACTGGGGATTGGTATTTTCTCCCCTTCATGATCCTCACTGTATCAATTTTCTGGACATCACCGTTTTTTGTGAGGGTAATAATATTTTACTTTTTTTAAAGAGGTTGACACCAATAGTTATATTCACTACAGGAGTGGACACGACAGTAAATAGCTCACTAATATTCCAAACAACCAATTAGGAAAAACTGCAGTCGAATAGAGGATTTTAAAATGCAAGCCTCCGTTCTGCATGAGAGATTCAAGGCCCAAAAATATCCAAAAGACCTAGTTAATAGGACATATACAAATTTATAGAAAACAAACCAGGAAATTTTACTTACTGTACATACAAGAAAAAAACAAAACAGACACAAAATATATGTCTAATTTTATCACCCAATTTAATCAAAACCGCAAAGAAATACAGGATATTTTTTAAATGAATTTGCATATCTTGCTGAATGTCTAGCGGTGGACGCCGCGTCGGTGTAGGCAACACTCTTCCTCCACTGCATTCCACAGGCATACTACAAATAGTAAATATATACTCACTTCTTCTCTTCCTCTTTAAGCAGTTGGACTGACGAAGGTCCGTGTGAGACCGAAACGTCTCATATTGATTTGACTGCACTGAAATTACTTCTGGATTCCACTAATAAGTTGAGTGCCAAGTTTTATTGTCTTTATAAACGGGCAGCATGATGGCTCAGTGATTAGATCTGTACGGTGGTTCAGTGGTTAGCATTGTAGCTTTGCATCACTGGAGTCCTGGGTCCAAATCCCACCAAGGAGTTTGTATGTTCTCACCGTGTTTGTGTGGGTTTCCTCTCACGTTCCAAAGATGTACCGATAGGGAATTCAGATTGTGAGCCACATCATGGACAGCAATGATAATGTGTGCAAAACTGTAAAGCGCTGCGGAATATACTGGCGCTATATAAAAATAAAGATTATTAACTAAAAACCACTAATTGTGTAACCTCTAATGCTACCAGAGAAAAATTCCCTATCAAACAATACTTGAATTGTAATACGGATTTTGTCATTTATGTCATAGATTGTAATTGTGGGAAATGATATGTTGGTAGGACCACCCAACCTTTACACTGCAGATTACACTCTCATAGGCATAATATATATAAAGGTTTCCTTCGGCACGGGCTATCTAGATATTGCACTCTTTTTCACGATAAAAAATCTGAGGATCAGCCTTTTAGAACAAACAAATCCCAGCAAACACACCAGATCGTATTCAAAAACTAAATAGGAAAGAAATATACTGGATTTACAGGTTAAATACTCTGAAACTGCATGGATTAAATGAAATATCAGAGGGGTTTTTTATAACTTTTTTATAACTTTTTAATTACATATATTTTATCTCTTAATTTTTTTTCCTTTATTGATTGATTAAATATTAAATAAGCGTGATTTTTTTTCCGAATATATTATTATATAAGATCATACCGATATGTGCTGTTTCATTGGTATATTCCTATAGGCTTGTGCGTATATTTGTATGTGTGTCTATTTGTAATAATTATTGTACCTCTGATTTCACTGAAAATATACCCAAAAGTTTTTTATGTTACAATAATATCTCATGTGGAATAAGCTGCACCATATTGTGATATATCCTTATTATCATGTACCAATGGTTGTTTCCACTTCTGTACCATGTCCATTATTGTTTCCCACACTGATTTGCCTTTTCTTTATCGCTTCCGATGTGGCTGTGGCTCAGAATGTTAGTGCGTGGCTCTAGCGCAGCTGTAAGGAGATAGACCGGACCACGGGTACCTGTATACCGGGTCTGGAACTATGAAGGCTGCATCCTCTGTTCCCGGGGGGAAGCCTGAGTGGGGCGGACCTTTCCCTGCTGTTTGGGGGAAGTCTGAGTGAGGAGGACCTTCCTGAGGACGGAGAAGAGTGGGGAGAGCCAGGAAAAGGCGCTCAGCGTCGGGGGCATAAAAGGAAAAAGTGCGCGAAGCGGGGCAGTCTGGCGCCGGCGGAGAGCAGCACAGAGAGCAGCACGCAGAGCGGTGAGCAACGCGCGCTGCTTACCCCACCAGAGAGTACTGGTGTGGCGACGGGCCATATAGAAGGAGTCCCCGTCGCCTGCACAGAGAGCCGTGCAGAGCAGAGCTATGCCAGCAGAGCGGAGCTGTGCAGAGCCGTGTTAGCAGAGCAGAACCGTGCAGAGCTGTGCACACAGAGTAGAGCCGAGACTGGTGTTGCAGCAGCGAAAGAGAGGAGTGCTCCGTCCGGGGAGCACCAGCCCCACACAGACCAGCAACCGCTGTCGCCTTCCTCTAACCACGGGGACCAGAGGAAGAGAGACGGGCAGTGTGTGCCCAGTGACCGACATAAAGCCAGGTGCCAGAAGCTTCAGGATCGTGAGTACCGTGCGTGTGTCACCTGAAAGAGACCGGGAGCGAGACCATAACCTACACCCTGACTGTGCTAGTAAATCTCGTACCCAGACACTTTTGACTTGACCATTGAATACTTGCAGACCCGCTTTTGCCTCGTACAGGACTCTGGCCCTCACCATTGTTTAGCCACCACAGTATATGGACTAGGGGCAGTGTAAGGTACCGGAGACCGACCACTGTCACCAGAAGACGGGATATTGTTGTGTGCTGGACCCCATTATTAAGGACACTGCGTCGGCCGTTGCCATTGAGTTCGCTGCAGGAGCTGCCGTTCAGGAACTTCCTTACTCCCGGTCTAACGAACTGCCGATATTTGAACCGTTGTTCTTCACCTCAAGTTATCCATTGTCTTTATGTACTGTTTGTCTACACTGTTTAACCCTTTACCTCCCAGCGTGGCGTATTCCCCTGAAAATAAACCTGTTAACCCTTGCTCTGCCTGCATCCCTTCACTGCATCCCGCGTTCCTGCTAGTACCTTACATGGCCTCCTGTGTGTTTTATCTATGTGGATTCCCCTTGCATCCAATTTCTAATTCTCTATACCGTTTGTTATTTTTATAGTAAACTATTTGGTCGATACTCATAAAGAAATTGTACAAACATTATATTTCTTCTCTAACCGCAGTGCACAAGCTTTTTCTAGTCTTAGAATTAATTTTTTCCCTCACTCCATTAGATTCTGAATATTTCCTCTCCCCCTTTTTTTTCCCGTGATTTTATGTCACCATATATAAAATAATACACTTTTTTTTACTCCAGAATCTTTTTATTTAATTTTTATTTCAAATAAACTTTCATACATATATACACATTTTTTATATAGTTCTCTCCTGATTATACATTTTTTTCTTTTTTTTTTCTGTTCAACACTTTTTTCTTTTCCCCTTTTTTCTTCTTGTCTTCTTAAACGTCCTATAATGTGAACAGAGATTTATACAAGTTATATTGTAATAATCATTTTCGTTTATTCCTTTTATCTTAGCACACCACATGTATGTCATGTGCCATCCCAGGTGGTACCTAACCCAACTTTGACATTTATCACATGTTCCTTTTTTTTACATTTAGCATCACATGGTTCTTTTTTTTAAATTTATCATATGATTATTTTTTTTTTTAATTTATCACACGGTTCTTTTGGCACTCACATTTGAAAAGCTGCATACTGTTTTTGCTACATTTGCTATACTTGTGGCCTTTCCTAATGAAGAAGTCTTTTGTACTTTGAAACTCGGAGAATTATTATTATTTATTTTTATAGCGCCATTTATTCCATGGCGCAGTATATAAATCTCTATCCATTTGATAATCTTGGATATACGTCTCATCATTGACCAGCAAGGGCGGAAATCATCCACTAACTGCTCCTTTCTTTCCAGGACAGCGTGTGACATCAGACAATGTGACCGGAGTCTTACGCGGAATAGAGTTCTGATCACACGACCACAATGCCCGCTGCTCTAGATACAGCTGGGGATGCAGCCTGTCCTCCTATCCCGCACATGGGCACCACCGGTAGTTCAGCACTGTATCGGCCAGAAGGGAAAACTCAGCTCAACGATAGAATGATGAAACAGGAGAAATATTATTACAGCAGCTGGCAGGACTCCTAGATGTGGAGCTCAAGAAACGAAGTTAGATCACTCCTGATACTGAATATCGCAATGTGACTGTGACGTCATCCTCCTACCTGCCCTCCTATACACCCCCTACCTGCCTTCATCAGCGTATAATTGCCTATTTTTTTCATAAGAATAAAAATCAATTTTCACCACCTGACTGTATGATAATTATTAAAAACTTATGATACGGAATAGATTTTGTAAATCTTAAAATCATTCAATAAAAAATGATTTAAAAATATTACTTACTTACCTTTTTTTTCTTTAATCTCCCATTGTGAACCCAAAGCAGCAAAAAAATGGACTGAGGACCCTAAGAGGAAGACAAAAATTTGGTAAATAGCGTTTAGAATGGAGAAGAAAGGGCGAGAGGGTTAGTGAGTTTAGAAGTCAGGAACTGAGAAGGGAAATGCTTTTCTCTCACTATGGGACGTATGGATAGACATTTATATATTGGCTTCTTCCATTAAAATATACAATATAGTATAAAGATATAAAGGGAAGACACAAAGTGTATCTACCCCTAATATCAGGAGCCTCAGTGTCACAACATGTTACATACAACAATGGGGGAAGCTTTTCCTTACTTTGGTGGACGTTGCACTTTTTTGCTGCGGACACTTCTGCTGCTGGAGAAATAGAAGAAATGATCACAAATAAATACCTTATAAAATAATTATCGGGAACAAGTCCTGGTCCCATAAGGACACAGACAATAAACATAATGTCTTTCCTACACATTTCTACATGATACAGATATATGGATAGATGTCATTACTGATTATTAGCTCATTGCATAAATATCACTTTCACAAGCATTTGCATGGGACTGATCTCCTGCCAGGACGAATGATTGAATACTTTTCCATCTAGAAGACAGCAATTAGGACATAAGGACGTGTCCATTAGTGGGGAGAGGTTAAGGTACCTACATGTTTATGACCTGGGTCCTGCTGGTTCTCCTAAAAAATTTTGGCATCCACCATTTCCGTTTGTGTCTGAAAAAAATCCAAACAAATGAATTAAGAACCAGAGAGTTCACATTATCATTGTGATCAGTCTATGAGGATATATACAGTGATATTATCCTGTGTAACGTCCTGCGCTTATGTCACAATGTGACATCATCGATCTAAAGCCCAAGGTCTCGTTAGAGTAAATGCAGCCACGATCGCTCTTATTACTTACGGGATCGGCTTTGTGTCGGCGCACGCCGTCTTTACTTCTGGCCTGTGACAAAAATAAAGTTTTCATTAGAAACAGAGATACTTGTGTTTGTGTCCTAAATAAATGCAGTGACTTAAAGAGTATCTGTCAGTAGGATCAACCCTCCTAAGCCGTCTATATGGGCATACAGGTCATGGAAAGCTGAATAAAATGATATATTGATGTCTGCGATCCGATGTCTTATTTCAGAGAAATCCATATTTTTCTTTCCTCTCCAAATTGGCCATTGGGCACTGGAAACAGTTTTCCGGATGGCCACTTTGACTACCAAGGTTGAAGATAGAAGGGCTGGTGTCTGTTTTCAGTGCCCCGTGGCCACATTGGAGCGGCATCGATAATCAGAAGAGACCAGGAGCTCAGAAAATTGTGCTTACTGTAACTCTGGTATAGGGGACCCCAAAAATCAATAGCCCCCAATATGTACATCCATGTTTTATATCCTCCTCAGTCTCTGCCCAGTGATAACAAGTCATTCATCAGTTACTAATAAATATCTAAAATCATATACAGCCCATAATATCTGTTTATGTCACTATCTCTCTACTTACAGTCTGGTGTTATCTTTGCCGCCATCTTTCTCTCCTATCTGTGGTGTTTTATGTCCCACGGACACTTCTTCCTCCTCTTCCTCACTGCTGGACACATAACATAGACTCGTTTTTTATTTGCAGTGTTTTTATAAATGAATTCAGAAAATAAAGCAAAAAAAAAAGCCCCATGCGCAGTTCGCCACATTTTGAGCAGACGTCCCATCCCCGGAACACTGAATGGTGAATAGTAAATAGTTTATTGCTCCGTGTGTGACCCTCTGTTCATTATCCCCATTTACAGGGGCAGAACTACAGCCGTGTCAGCCATATGGATTGCAAAAAGGAGAGCATGTTTGGCCTGAGAGGAGGAGCGGGGAGAGAGACGATCAGGAGGAGAGCTGCACAAGTCTCTCTCTTCTGCTGGACCCTGATCATTGCAGGAGCGGAAGCTGGAGGTCACCTGACAGGTCCGAAATAGCTCTAGGCCCCTCCCTGATGTCACATTCCCGCAAGGAATCTTATAGAACGGAGGGATAGAAATGGAAAAGAACTGTATAGACGGTGCGGAAAGGCTCATAAATAAAGGATCTGACCTCATAGGTCTTTTATTTTTGGCTCCTCCATCAGTTATCATTACGTATATGCAGCCATGTTTTATACCAAGTGACTGACAGTGCCATAACTATAAGTATATAATGCTCTATATTGTATATATATATATCCCCCAATATATTTTTAGTCTCACACTCTCCACTTACCTACTGAAACTCATACTCAAAACCTCACTCTCCCAAGATGTTTCCTCCTCACTCTCGTCTTCCTCACTATTGGACACATAAAATAAGTCATGTAAATTATATATCATCTACTTTGACATCCAGATGACACAAGGTTATATAAAGGCTGGGATACGATATGGTAAGTGAAGAGTCCCGATTAACCCCTTATTGAAGGCACACTATCTCTATATGGAGCTGGCTCAAGAGTTGAGTCTGCTCCCTGCAGCGCCGGTGATGGCTCTGTTACATAGCTGGCACCCAACAGTAACCCAACAGTAACCAGGCAATTGGAGCTAACTGTGACCACAATAGCTTAACCATTTAAATGCTGCTGTGAAGTATGATAGCAGTATTAAAAAGGGGAAACTGTCATTTTGTATGGCCCTCACCACCCACGCAAAGCGATCGTAGGGTGCTAATTGGTTTACATTGCAGTTAGAGGTCTACTGGAGGCCTCCGTGTCTGCCATGTGTGATCTCCTATGACACCCGGCCTGAGCCTTTCTTCATTCTGTACCCATAACCAGTCATTCATCGGTTACTATGAAACATCTACAGGCGTGCACATCATATAATATCTGTATATGTCACTGTCTCTCTACTTACAGTCCGATGTTCTCCTCTCTGCTGTTATCCTCTTTTATCTCTGTCACTTTATCATTGATGTCATCGTCTCCTTCCTCTTCCCCTCTACTGAAGACATAACATAACCCTTTATAAGTGAGGGTTAAAGGGGTCCACGCATTGCAATCATGGTGCATTTTTTGCAATGGTTTTTCAAAATCAATGCAAAAAAGCAGCAATGAAAATTCTAATAACTTACTTGATGGATTCCACGCTCGCCCAGGCTGATTTTGTTTTTCTACATATAAAAATGTAAGTTTTATTAGAAACATTGTGATATTTAAGAAACATACAGAAAATAACATATATACAGTGTGTCTCGTTATTAACCCCTTAACGACCGCCGATACGCCTTTTAACGGTGGTAGTTAAGGGTACTTAAAGGGAATCTGTCACCCATATTAAGTAATATCATGTAAAGATATCACTAAATTGTGCGTCCCATAAGGATTCTATAAGGGCTTTTGACTCCCCCCGACCCCGCACCTTTGAGGCATAAATAACTTTTTTAGCTTGTTGGGGATGCATGCAAATCGCCGGGGTCCGATGAGCGTGGCTTAGTAGTCTTCTCCCCCCCACCTCCTTGGCTTGCTTCACGTAATCTTCGTCTGTGAATACCACAGACGCCGTTGGTTTCCGCGCTTGCGCAATGTAAAGGCCCCGTCGCCTGCGCAGTATGCTTTGCCCAACTGTGGGTGAAGCATATAGTTGCTACTACGCAAGCGCCGGTATTTTCCAGCGCGGTCTATGCCCCGGAAGACTTCACATGCAGGACACACTTCCGGGGCATAGACCGCGTTGGAAAATGCCGAAGCTTGCACAGTAGTGATTATATGCTTCGCCCACAGTTGGGCAAAGCTTACTGCACAGGCGCCGGGGGCCTTTACATTGCGCAAGCGCAAAAACCAACGGCGTCTCTGGTATTCACAGACGAAGATTACGTGAAGCAAGCCGAGGAGGTGGGGGGGAGAAGACTACTAAGCCACGCCCATCGGACTGGACAGCAGCGATTTGCATGCATCCCCAACAAGCTAAAAAAGGTATTTATGCCTCAAAGGTGCGGGGTCGGGGGGAGTCAAAAGCCCTAATAGAATCCTTATGGGACGCACAATTTAGTGATATCTTTACATGATATCACTAAATATGGGTGACAGATTCCCTTTAAACCACAGCACGGCGCTGTGGAAAAAGTGTATCGCGCCACCCCGAGTTGGAGGTCATCAAAAAGGAAGAAAAATGTCACAAGCCTGCAAGGAATGTTATAGAACGGAGGGATAGAAATGGAGAACCACTTTGTAGACGGCACAGAAATGCTCATGAACAAAGGATCTGACCTCACTGGTCTTTTTTTTGGCTCCTCCATCAGTTTTTATTATGTATGTGCAGCCATGTTTTATATCAAGTGACTGACAGTGCCATAACTATAAATATATAATTTTCTATATTGTATGTATATAGCCCCCATAATATATTTAGTCTCACACTCTCCACTTAACCAATCACACTCCAATTCTCACTCTTCCAAGAATTTTTCCTCCTATTCCTCCTAACTCTCATCTTCCTCTCTTTTGGACACATAAAATAAGTCATATCAATCACATATCATCTACTTTGACATCCAGATAACACAGGGTTTATAAAGATTGGGGTAAGATGTGCTGAATGAAAAGTCCAGATTAACCTCTAATTGAGGGCGCACTATCTTTGTATGGAGCGGGCTCAAGAGATGAGTCTGCTCCCCGCACCGCCGGTGATGGCTCTGTTACATAGCTGGCACCCAACAGTAACTGATGCAATTGGAGCTAGCTGTGATCGCATTACATTAACCTTTAAATGCTGCTGTGAAGTATGAGACAAGTATTAAAAAGGGGCTTTCCAACAGCGACTGTCACTTTGTATGGCCACGCAATGCGATCATAGGGTGCTGATTGATTGACATTGCAGCTAGGGGTCTACCAGAGACCTCTGTGTCTGCCATGTGTGATCTCCTACGAAGTCCAGCCTGAATCTTCTTCAGTCTGTACCCATAACCAGTCATTCATCAGTTACTATGAAACCTCTACAATCATTTACATCCAATAACATCTGTATATGTCACTAATCTCTCTACATACAGTCTGATGTTCTCCTCTCTGCTGTCTTCCTCCTTTATCTCTGTCACTTTATCATAGATGTCATCGTCTCCTTCCTCTTCCTCTCTACTGAAGACATAACATAACCCTTTATAAGTGAGGGTTAAAGGGGTCCACGCATTGCAATCATGGTGCATTTTTTGGAATGGGTTTTCAAAATCAATGCAAAAAAGAAGCAATGAAAATTCTAATAACTTACTTGATGGATTCTACGCTCGCCCAGGCTGTTTTTGTTTTTCTACATATAAAAATGTAAGTTTTATTAGAAACAGTGTGATATTTAAGAAACATACAGAAAATAACATGTATTCAGTGTGTCTTGTTATTAACCCCTTAACGACTTCCGATACGCCTTTTAACGACGGTAGTTAAGGGTACTTAAACCACAGCGTCGATAATTAACGGCGGTGTGGAAAAAGTGTATCATGCCCCCCAGAGTCGGATTTTCTCCAGGGTCTCAGCTGCCGGTGGTAGCCGAGACCCCAGAGAACATGATTCGGGTTGGTTTTTACCGACCCCGCTTTTGTGATCGCCGTTATTAACCGTTTAATTGCGACTGCAAAAAAAACAAGTTTGGTGTGCCATTTAATTTCTCTCTCCTCTGATGTGTTCACACATCAGAGGAGAGAGAAATAGGGTCCCCGATCCCCCCCGGTACCTCCCGGTGGTCCTCGGCCCGCGTGCTTCCCCTCCATGGGCGCCACCATCTTCTTCTGGGAAGAAAATGGTGGGTAATGCGCAATGCGCCTAACGAGATCTGCCGGCCGGTACCCGGCAACAATAAGATTTTTCCTATTGGTTCATTTTGGTCACTGTGATAGGGTCTATCACAGTGAACAAAATAAAAAAAAATAGTAAATAAACCCCTCCTTTATCACCCCCATAGGTAGGGAAAAATAATGAAATAAAGAAAATATATTTATTTTCATTTTTCCATTAGGTTTAGGGTTAGAATTACGGTTAGGGTTGGAATTAGGGTTAGGGTTGGAATTAGGATTAGGGTGAGGGTTAGGGGTGTGTTGGGGTTAGGGTTTGAGCTAGAATTGAGGGATTTCCACTATTTAGGCACATCAGGGGGTCTCCAAACGCGACATGGCACCACCATTGATTACAGCCACTTTTGTCTTCAAAAAGTCAACTGGTTCTCCCTCCCTTCCGAGCCCAGACATGTGCCCAAACAGTGGTTTACCCCAACATATGGAGCATCGGCGCACTTAGGACAAATTGCACACCAACTTTGGGGGTCTAATTTCTCCTATTACCCTTGGGAAAATAAAAAAAATTGAGGGCTAAAAAATCATTTTTGTAGAAAAAAAATAATTTTTTATTTTCATGGCTTTGCGTTATAAACTTCAGTGAAGCAGTTGGGGGTTCAAAGTGCTCACCACACAAGCTTCTTGGGTGGTCTAGCTTCCAAAATGGGGTCACTTGTGGGGGGTTTCAACTGTTTAGGCACATCAGCGGCTCTGCAAACGCAACATGACGTCCACGGACAATTCCATCAAAGTCAGCATTCCAAAACGGTGCTCCTTCCCTTCCGAGCTCTCCCATGCGCCCAAACAGTGGTTTCCCCCACATATGGGGTATCAGTGTACTCAAGACAAATTGCACAACAACTTTTGTGGTCCAATTTCTCCTGTTAGCCTTGTGAAAATATAACATAGCGGGCTAAAAAATCATTTTTGAGGAAAAATAATTATTATAAACTTCTGTGAAGAACTCGGGGTTCAAAGTTCTCACCACACATCTAGATAAGTTCCTTAAAGGGTCTAGTTTTCAAAATGGTGTCACTTGTGGGGGGTTTCCACTGTTTAGGCACATCAGGGGCGCACCAAACGCTACATGGCGTCCAATCTGAATTCCAGCCAATTCTGCATTGAAAAAGTCAAACAGCGCTCCTTCCCTTCTGAGCTGTGCCGTGCGCCCAAACAGTGGTTTACCCCAACATATGGGGTATGGGCGTACTCAGCACAAATTGCACAACAACTATGGGGGTCTAATTTCTCCTGTTACCCTTGTAAAAATAAAAATTTGGGGGCGAAAAGATCATTTTTGTGGAAAAAATATTATTTATTTTCACGGCTCTACGTTATAAAACTTCTGTGAAGCACTTGGAGGTTCAAAGTGCTCACCACTCATTTAGATAAGCTCCTTAAGGGGTCTAGTTTCCAAAATGGGGTCACTTGTTGGGGGTTTCCACTGTTTAGGCACATCAGGGGCTCTCCAAACCCAATATGGTGTCCGATCTCAATTCCAGCCAATTCTGCATTGAAAAAGTCAAACGTCGCTCCTTCCGTTCCAAGCCCTGATGTGCGCACAAACAGTGGTTTACCCCCACATATGGGGTATCAGCGTATTCAGGAGAAATTGCACAACAAATTTTGTGGTTCATTTTTTTCCTTTTACACATGTGAAAATAACAAAAAACTGGTTCTGAAGTAAAATGTAAAAAAAAGTTAAATGTTAATTTTTTCCTTCCACATTGCTTCAGTTCCTGTGAAGCATGTAAAGGGTTAAACTTCTTGAATGTGGTTTTGAGCACCTTGAAGGGTGCAGTTTTTAGAATGGTGTCACTTTTGGGTATTTTCTGTCATATTGACCTCTCAAAGTGACTTCAAATGAGAGGTGGTCCCTAAAAAAATGGTTTTGTAAATTTTGTTGTAAAAATGAGAAATCACTGGTCAACTTTTAACTCTTATAAGTTCCTAACAAAAAAAATGTTGGTTCCAAAATTGTGCTGATGTAAAGCACACATGTGGTAAATGTTATTTATTAAGTATTTTTTGTGACATATCTCTCTGATTTAAGGGCATAAAAAATAAAATTTGAAAATTGCAAAATTTTAAAAATTTTCGCCATATTTCCATTTTTTTCATAAATAAACACAAGCCATATTGAAGAAATTTTACCACTAACATGAAGTACAACATGTCATGAAAAAACAGTCTCAGAATCAGTCAGATCCGTAGAAGCGTTCCAGAGCTATAACCTCATAAATTGACAGTGGTCAAAATTGTAAAAATTGGCCCGGTCATTAAGCTGCAAATTGGCTCCAAACCTAAGGGGTTAAACGCAATGACGTATGATAGCATTCAGGGGCATAACTATATAGATGAAATAGGAAAAAAATAGTTTGCTGGTATCCGAGATGAACATTTATATATAGCTATAGGGGGTGTAGAGCGAGCAGTCGCATTGGGACACCCTCATCTGCCACATATATATTCATCACTATTACTAATGGTTATGGTACCTGAGGGGCCCTATTACATATTTCACATTAGGGCCCAAGAAGTTCAAGTTACACCTCTGACTGCATCTATGTCTCATAGTGAAAAGTAGCGGAAGACTACAAACATTGAAATTCGTGGACCATGATTACACCAGTTACTTACGGCAATGGCACTTCAAAAAACGATGCAACTGATTCATTGGATCTTGAGCACCTGAAATGAAAAGAATAAAGTCCTGGTTAGAAGAATTGATACTTAGGAAGCCTACAGATAAAGTTATCTGCCGTGATGTGCACAAAGCAGTGCACTCTCTATCGGCAACAGAGCAGAGTGCACTGTCACTGCACATTATAAGATGAATTCCCAGCAATCAAAAGCGTAACTTGTGGGCGGTTGGTGCTCCTCTCTGCAAGCCAAGTATTCATCTTACAAGGTGAATTGACAGTGCGCTCTGATCTGTTGCCGGCTCATTGCTACTGATCTGATGTGGCGAGAAAGGGCAGTCTTTGTGCATAGAGCACAGTGCACATTGTGCAGGGAATAGCCCAGCCCCTGATATGGAGGTCACTGCTAATGCTTCATTACTGGAATAGTGCAGAGGCCGGGGCAGTGACCGCAGATTCTGCCCCCTGATGATGTCATGTCTGAGTATCCCGATATGCATTGGGATTTTCACACAAAAGGTCATCAAAAAGGAAGAGAAAAAAAAGTCACATGCCTGCAAGGAATTTTATAGAATGGAGGGATAGAAATGGAGAACCACTTTGTAGACGGTACAGAAATGCTCATGAACAAAGGATCTGACCTCACTGGTCTTTTGTATTCGGCTCCTCCATCAGTTATCATTGCATATACATAGACATATATACAGCCATGTTTTATACCAAATGACTGAAAGTGCCATAACTATAAGTATATAATGTTCTACATTGTATGTATATATCCACCAATATATATTTAGTCTCACACTCTCCACTTACCCAGTCACACTCCAATTCTCACTCTTCCATGATGTTTCCTCCTGTTCCTTCTCACTCTCATCTTCCTCACTATTGGACACATAAAATAAGTCATATAAATCTACTTTGACATCCAGATAACACAGGGTTATATAAAGGCTGGGGTAGGGGTACGATATGCTGAATGAAGAGTCCCGATTAACCCTTTATTGAGGGCGCACTATCTCTGTATGAAGCAGGCTCAAGACTTGAGTCTGTTCCCCGCACCGCCGGTGATGGCTCTGTTACATAGCTGGCACCCCACACTAACTGATGCAATTGGAGCTAGCTGTGATTGCATTACATTAACCTTTAAATGCTGCTGTGAAGTATGAGACAAGTATTCAAAAGGGGCTTTTCAACAGCGACTGTCACTTTGTATGGCCACGCAAAGCGATCATAGGGTGCTGATTGGTTGACATTGTAGCTTGGGGTCTACTAGAGGCCTCTGTGTCTGCCATGTGTGATCTCCTATATAGTCCAGCCTGAACCTTCATCAGTCTGTACCCATAACCAGTCATTCATCAGTTACTATGAAACCTCTACAATCATTTACAGCCAATAACATCTGTATATGTCACTAATCTCTCTACTTACAGTCTGATGTTCTCCTCTCTGCTGTTTTCCTCCTTTATCGCTATCACTTTATCATTGATGTCATCTCCTCCTTTCTCTTCTTCTCTACTGAACACATAATATAACCCTTTATAAGTGAGGTTTAAAGGGGTCCATGCATTGCAATCATGGTGCATTTTTTGCAATGGTTTTCCAAAATCAATGCAAAACTGCAGTGTTTTTACTGTGATTTTGGAAAAAACAAGTAAGAAATATACTGTGACTGAACCAATTAACTGACTCTAGTGAAGATTAATACACCATTCCTGAACAGGGGAGATTTTACAGATTAATTTTAGAGTTTTACAGCTGAGCACACAGTTCTGCACAGCTCCAGGAGGTGGCCATCAGTTCTGCACAGCTCCAGTAGGTGGTGTTCAGTTCTGCACAGCTCCAGTAGGTGGCGCTCTGTTCTGTACAGCTCCAGTAGGTGGCGCTCCTAAGCACAAGGACACTGCGGCTTGTATCGTAAATAATGTTACAGATCTGCGCAATTATGACATCACGCCGGTCAGTATCCGCTGTCAGGAGTTAGGGCGTGGAACGGACAACTGCAGCAGCCTTCCCCTTCTCTGGCACTGGGGCCGAGAGGTGGAACGAATACCAAACCTAAGTCAGCCATTGTAAGCCTTAGGAGAGTACAGTAAACAGCGGCACCCGGACAGAGAACAGAAATAAATGGCCTCCTTAGTGTCCGCTTGTCACTTGCTCATTTCTTAGTGCTCTTCTCTGCCATTTGGACGCTATAGGAGCAATAAATTGGAAAATGGGCATCCAGCGGGCACCGCACAGAATGATACTAACTGGGCAAACGGGCGCTTAGGAGACGTTGAATTCACCGGCCATTTTCCATTTATTGTCCCTTTTCTCTCATTCTCGTCATTACCTCCTTTCTGACATATATTTACCCCTTTAAACAGACAAGTGAAGGGTGCGGGGCAGAAATTGTGTAATGGGAACCAATGTGTTACGACACAGAGAGGCATGAAATGAACAATGGATTAACCCTGGAAACGTGCTAATTCTCTGAACAGAAAAAAGTGTTAAATTATTTTAAAGTTAGTTTATCACACTAATTATAACTTTTATATTCATTTCTTCCAGGATTTCCAAAGTCCTGGTCTATGGGTTCCATTAATGCAAATGCAGCGATGAAAGTTCTAGTCACTTACTTGATGGATTCCATGCTCGCCCAGGCTGTTTTTATTGGTCTTATTGGCCTATAAAAATGTAAGCTTTGTTAGAAACCGTGTGATACTTAAGAAACATACAGAAAATATCATCTATACAGTGTGTCTCGTTAGTAAATGCAATGACATATGATAGCATTCAGGGGCATAACTATATAGAGTCAAAATAGATTCTGGTATCCGAGATGAACATTTCCATATAGCTATAGTGTAGAGCGAGCAGTCGCATCGGGACATACATATTCATCAATATTACTAATGGTCATGGTACCTGAGGGGCCCTGTTGCATATTTTGCAATGGGGCCCAAGAAGTTCAGGTTACACCTCTGACTGCATCTATATCTCATAGTAAAAAGAAACTTAGGACTACAAACATTGAAAGTCGTGGACCACGATTATACCAGTTACTTACGGCAGTGACTCTTCATTATCCCATGCGATCATTCTCTGGGATTCAATGGGCCTGATATGAAAAAATACAACGCTGATTAGAAGAATTGATACTTAGGAAGGCTACGGATAAAGTTATCTGCCGTGATGTGCACAAAGCAGTGCGCTCTCTTGTCGGCAACAAAGCAGAGCGCATTGTCAGTTACTGTCATTGCGCATTCCCAGCATGTGGAGACCAGCGCCACTTCTGCAATTCACAACATTTGTGAAGATCGTTGCTCCCCTCTACAAGCTGTGTATTCTTCTTACAAGGCGAACTGACAGTGCGCTCTGCTCTGATCCAGGCTCATTGCTAGTGATCTGAGCCGGCGAGTAAGCGCACTGTCTTTGTGCACATTGCCGAGGACTAGCCAAGCCCCTGAAATGAAGGTCACTGCTGACACTTCATTTCATGAAGAGGGTAA
>NW_027361738.1:79810000-79967500 GCF_039654945.1 Dendrobates tinctorius
AATACTTACATATCAAGGAAATAACTTCTTCAGAGAGGAAGGGGATAGGAGCTCTAGTGCCACCCATTGGAGGTAGAAATCCTAAAAGTCAAGATCGACCCTTTATGGGGCCTCGTCTCATCACTTAGGATAGTAAACAAAACCAGAAACTTTATTTGCAGACAAGTGTTTGAGGCTTTTTGCTTCTCATCAGTGAAAAGATCCATCCAATAGTTGGCACTAGAGCTCCTGTCCTCTTCCTGGACAAACTACATGCATATTTAAATTCCTAGGGAAGCACTTTATGGCCTATAAGTCTCCCTACACCAACTTGGCACTCTCTTCAAGGAGAAACTTTACCCCTTACCATCTAAATATTACATAACTGTGATTAAAATGGTAATAGATAAAGATTTATGGCAGTTACTATATATTCTTAATTAAACCTAATCTATGCATTGCTCTGTATTGTACCCACGTATGGATAGTGGATACAAAGACAGAAGGCTGGTTGCATAAATTACACATTTTGCTCATCAGCTAAATCAAAGTTCAAATATTATTAGAGAATGAGGGAAATGAGGAGGGGAAGTCACAGACACAAGGGATAGGATAGCACATAAATCAGGAGATAATAAAAGCATACTCACACTCCACTAACTGTAACCCTCAGAGGAGAGTTCCGCTCGGCAGTTCCTTTTATATCACCGGCACAACATTCCGTGACCTCATAATCGGCAATCACAGACAATGCCCAATACATGGAATGGGCTTCTAGCCTCTTATGGACACAACTGGATTTAGACCATTTTGCTTTATTTATGTTTTTATCATTGCATTGCATTCTTTTTCTATAATTTAATTATTAATTTAATATAATTTAATTTAATTTTGTGACTTTTTTTTCTTATTTGGCATTAAGGAAGGAGTGAAATTATCCTCAGAAACGCATTTAGCGAATACTATATCCATCTAAATTTATCCAGCCGTTAAACTACAAGTTACAACATCTCCGAGTGTTCCATTATCTAATTGTAAGCATTCTGTGTGCACTGTGGAGCCACGAGCTTCAGTAAGTTCAGGTGCATCACATAAAATGTTTATAAAAATATGTAAATAATAAAATATAAAAATTCTAAATCACCACTTTTCCTCCAATAATAATTTAAAAATTAAAACAAAAATATAATAAATATATTTGGTATGGTAAACAGATTAAAGGTGAACTTCCAGCTCAAGGAACATCAGTGTCAGATAGCACCATCTGTCGTTGTATGAGCCAAAGTGGACTTCATGGGAGACGACCAAGGAGGACACCATTGTTGAAAAAAAAACATAAAAAAGGCCAGACTGGAATTTGCCAAACTACATGTTAAAACAGATATAGACCACAATGCACAGGATATTGCAGTAAGGAACACCTGTTCCCATGCAGGGACTGAGATATAAAAAGTTCAGTGTAAGGAAAACTAAAGACCCAACTCAGAAAAGATGGCACATAATAGATCCAAGGTACTATACAAGATTATAATTTTATTGAAAATATTTAAAAACATATAACCATATTGTGAATAGGAATTACTAAGATGGTGAAAAAAATACCAAAATATGGCAGGAAAGAGATAAATATAAGCTATATAGCAAAACTGCTTCAAACATCCCAATATTACATATATTATAGTGATCTGTGTCACACCGCCAAAGACCAATTGAATCAAGTAATAGGACAAATAATATTCAATTACCTCAGACCTGCTGGTGCCACAACCCCTACGCGCATTTCGACTGAATGTGCCATCTTCATTGTAGACGACCAAGGATGACACCATTGTTGGAAAAAAAAATCATAAAAAAGGCAGACTTGAATTTGCCAAACTACGTGTTGACAAGCCGCAAAGCTTCTGGGAGAATGTCCTATGGACAGATGAGATAAAAATTGAACTTTTTGGCAAGGCACATCAGCTCTATGTTTACAGATGGAAAAATGGAGCATGTCAAGAAAAAACACTGTCCCTACTGTGAAACATGGAGGAGGCTGTTATGTTCTGGGGCTGCTTTGCTGCATCTGGCACAGGGTGTCTAGAATCTGTGCAGAGTACAATAAAATCTCAAGACTATCAAGGGATTCTAGAGAGAAATGTGCTGCCAAGTGTCAGAAAGCTTGGCCTCAGTCGCAGGTCATGGGTCTTGCAACAGGATAATGACCCAAAACACACAGCTAAAAACACCCAAGAATTGCTAAGAGGAAAATATTGGACTATTCTGAAGTGGCCTTCTATGAGCCCTGACCTAAATCCTATTGAGCATCTTTGGAAAGAGCTGAAACATGGCGTCTGGACAAGGCAACCTTCAAACACGAGACAAATGGAGCAGTTTGCTCTTGAGGAGTGGGCCAAAATACCTGACGAGAGGTGCAGAAGTCTCATTGACAGTTACAGGAATCGTTTGATTGCAATAAAGTACACTGCTCAAAAAAATAAAGGGAACACTTAAACAGCAGAATATAACTCCAAGTAAATCAAACTTCTGTGAAATCAAACTATCCACTTAGGAAGCAACACTGATTGACAATCAATTTCACATGCTGTTGTGCAAATGGAATAGACAACAGATGGAAATTATTGGCTCGGGTAGTGCAGCTCATCCAGGATGGCACATCAATGCGAGCTGTGACAAGGTTTGCTGTGCGGCCCTCCAAAGAAATGCCACCCCACACCATTACTGACCCACTGCCAAAAACCGGTCATGCTGAAGGATGTTGCAGGCAGCAGATCACTCTCCACGGCATCTCCAGACTCTGTCACATGTCCTCAGTGTGAACCTGCTTTCATATGTGAAGAGCACAGGGCGCCAGTGGCGAATTTGCCAATCCTGGTGTTCTGTGGTAAATGCCAAGCGTCCTGCACGGTGTTGGGCTGTGAGCACAACCCTCATCTGTAGACGTCGGTCCCTCAGACCATCCTCATGCAGTCGGTTTCTAACCATTTGTGCAGACACATGCACATTTGTGGCCTGCTGGAGGTCATTTTGCAGGGCTCTGGCAGTGCTCCTCCTTTCACAAAGGTGGAGGTAGCGGTCCTGCTGCTGGGTTGTTGCCTCCTACTGCCCCCTCCACGTCTCCTGGTGTACTGACCTGTCTCCTGGTAGCGCCTCCAGCCTCTTGACACTACACTGACAGACACAGCAAACCTTCTTGCCACAGCTCGCATTGATGTGCCATGCTGGATGAGCTGCACTACCTGAGCCACTCGTGTGGGCTGTAGAGTCTGTCTCATGCTACCACGAGTGTGAAAGCACAGTCAACATTCAAAAATGACCAAAACATCAGCCAGAAAGCATTGGTACTGAGATGTGGTCTGTGGTCCCACCTGCAGAACCACTCCTTTATTGAGGTGTCTTGGTAATTGCCAATAATTTCCATTTGTTGTCTATTCCATTTGCACAACAGCATGTGAAATTGATTGTCAATCAGTGTTGCTTCCTAAGTGGACAGTTTGATTTCACAGAAGTTTGATTTACTTGGAGTTAGATTCTGTTGTTTAAGCGTTTATTTTTTGAGCAGTATGTTAAGTTAAGGGTACCATCTTCTGTCCAGGCCTATTTCATGAGTTTTATTTTTTAAACAATTCTGTGGAAGCTTGGATAAAAAGAAAAATCTGACTTTCATTTGTTCATTTTCATAGATTTTTTATTTATTATTACTTTTGTAAGATTCATGTTATTTCTGTCACCATTGTGGGTTTTTCTGTCTTTAAACGAGGGGTATCAACAATTTTGACCACTTGTCTTTATTTATGGGTACAATATACAGGCGCTTCTCACATAATTAGAATATCATCAAAAAGTGAATTTATTTCAGTTCTTCAATACAGAAAGTGACTCTCCTATATTCTATAGCGTCATTACACACAGAGTGATCTATTTCACGTGTTTATTTCTGGTAATGTTGATGATTATGGATTACAGCCAATGACAACCCAAAAGTCATTATCTCAGTAAATTAGAATACTTTATAACAACAGATTGAAAAATGATTTTAACTCCTTAATGACCAGTTATTTTTGGTTTTGCTTTTCATTTTTTCTCCCCTTGTTCCCAAAGCCATAACTTTTTTATTTTTTGGTCAATATGGTTATGTGAGGGCTTGTTTTTTTTCTTTCCAGGACGAGTTGTATTTTTGATCAACACTATTAGTTTAAAAATATCGTGAACTGGAAAACGGTAAAAAAAAAATCCAAGTGCGGAAAAATGGCAATTAAGTGCAATGCCACAGTTGTTTTTTGTTTTGCTTTTTTACTATGTTCACTAAATGCTGAAATAGCACAAAAAGAGGACTTAAAAATCCTCCAATAATACAAGAAAACAGCAAAAAAGCAGAGAGGTTTACCCGTCCAGGCCTCCAGACAAATGAACTATCAGGATGCAGTGGACCCATATAATTAAGATGGCAAAACAGGTGCAAGAATACCGATGAGACAACCGCCCACAGCCTACCAATACATGGAGGGGGCGGTTGCTTGGTATATAAATGCACAATAAAAACTTGTATGCGGCGCTGTTCACACTATGGCAATGCACGGAATTCAGGTTAACAGCCTAGTAGTGACACCCTTCTATTAGATCAGGCGGGCTGCTTCATGTGTTTTTTTTGCACTTTTTATTCAGGGTGCAGTTGGGTCCATTTGGTCTTGTAAACTGCGGTGTCTGTTCACATGGCATGCATTTTGATAGGCGGGCTGCCCAGCGCTGAGCTAATAGAAGGGTGTCACTACTAGGCTGTTAACCTGGATGCCGTGCATTGCCATAGTGTGCACAGCGCCACATACAAGTTTTTATTGTGCATCAATATACCAAGCAACCTCCCCCTCCATGTATTGGTGGGCTGTGGGCGGTGGTTTCATCGGTATTCTTGCACCTGTGTTGCCGTCTTAATTATATGGGTCCACTGCATTTGTCTGGAGGCCTGGATGGGTAAACCTCTCTGATTTTTTGCTGTTTTCTTCTCTTATGTTCACTAAATGCTAAACCTGACCTGCCATTATGATTCTCCAGGTCATAATGAGTATATAGACACCAAACATGTTTAGGTTCTTTGTTATCTAAGTGGTGAAAAAAAATTCCAAACTTTGTTAACCCCTTACTGACCGCTGACAGGATAGTACATCAGCGGTCAGTATTCCTCGCTTTGAAGTGGGCCCGCCTCAAAGCAGCGACATGTCAGCTGTTTTAAACAGCTGACATATGCCCGGAAAAGGCACTAGCGGAATCGCGACCCGCCCGTGCCTATTAACTAGTTAAATCCTGCTGTCAAATGCTGACATTGGGCATTTAACTAGAACTTCTGGCGCACGGCCGGAAATGAGTGCATCGCCGACCCCGTCACGTGATCGGGGGTCAGCGACGCATTGCCATAACTACCTGAGGTCTCCTCGAGACCTCTATGGTTGTTGATGACAGATTGCTATGAGCGCCACCCTGTGGTTGACACTCATAGCAATGCTGCTATTATACTACATAGAGGCAATCTGATCATTGCCTCTATGTAGCAGAGCCTATGGAGGCTATTGAAGCATGCCAAAAGTAAAAAAAAAAAAAAAAAAAAGGGTTTAAAAATAAAAAAACCATAAAAGTTTAAATCACCCCCCTTTCGCCCCAATCAAAATAAAACAATAAAAAAATCAAACCTACACATATTTGGTATCGCCACATTCAGAATCGCCCGATCTATCAATAAAAAAAGGATTAATCCGATTGCTAAATGGCGTAGCGATAAAAAAAATCAAAACGCCAGAATTACGTTTTATTGGTCACCGCAACATTGAATTAAAATGCAATAATGGGCGATCAAAAGACCATATCTGCACAAACGTGGTATCATTAAGAACGTCATCTCGGCACGCAAAAGATAAGCCCTCACCCAACCCCAGATCACGAAAAATGGAGACACTACGGGTCTCGGAAAATGGTGCAATTATTTTTTTTTGCAAACTTCGGAATTTTTTTTCACCACTTAGATAAAAGAGAACCTAGACATGTCTGGTGTCTATGAACTCGTAATGACCTGGAGAATCATAATGGCAGGTTAGATTTAGCATTTAGTGGACCTAGCAAAAAATCTAAACAAAAAACAAATGTGGGATTGCACTTTTTTTTTGATATTTCACCACACTTGGAATTTTTTTCCCATTTTCAAGTACAAGACATGGTAAAACCAATGGTGTTGTTCAAAAGCAAAACTCGTCCCACAAAAAATAAGCCCTCACACGGCCATATTGATGGAAAAATAAAAAAGTTATGGCTCTGGAAAGAAGGGGAGCGAAAATAAAAAAAAGCTCCGGTCATTAAGGAGTTAAAAAAAGTTTGCACCATAATCCGATCCCCGTAGCGTCTCCATTTTTCACGATCTCGGGTTTGGTGAGGACTTTTTTTTGCGCACTGAGTTGACGTTTTTAATGAAACCATTTTGATGCAGATATGTTCTTTTGATTGTCCGTTATTGCATTTTATAATAATACAGCCCAGCACGGTATAATACAACCCAGCATGTTATATAGCCCCCCAGAATGGTATAATACAGCCCAGCATGGTATAATACAGCCCAGCATGGTATCATACAGCCCAGCATGTTATATAGCCCCCCCAGAATGGTATAATACAGCCCAGCATGGTATATAGCCCCCCCAGAATGGTATAATACAGCCCAGCATGTTATATAGCCCCCCCAGAATGGTATAATACAGCCCAGCATGGTATAATACAGCCCAGCACGGTATAATACAGCCCAGCATGTTATATAGCCCCCCCAGAATGGTATAATACAGCCCAGCATGGTATAATACAGCCCAGCATGGTATCATACAGCCCAGCATGTTATATAGCCCCCCCAGAATGGTATAATACAGCCCAGCATGGTATATAGCCCCCCCAGAATGGTATAATACAGCCCAGCATGGTATAATACAGCCCAGCATGGTATTATACAGCCCAGCATGTTATATAGCCCCCCCAGAATGGTATAATACAGCCCAGCATGGTATATAGCCCCCCCAGAATGGTATAATACAGCCCAGCATGTTATATAGCCCCCCCAGAATGGTATAATACAGCCCAGCATGGTATAATACAGCCCAGCACGGTATAATACAGCCCAGCATGTTATATAGCCCCCCGAGAATGGTATAATACAGCCCAGCATGGTATAATGCAGCCCAGCATGTTATATAGCCCCCCCCAGAATGGTATAATACAGCCCAGCATGGTATATAGCCCCCCCAGAATGGTATAATACAGCCCAGCATGTTATATAGCCCCCCCAGAATGGTATAATACAGCCCAGCATGGTATATAGCCCCCCCCAGAATGGTATAATACAGCCCAGCATGTTATATAGCCCCCCCAGAATGGCATAATACAGCCCAGCATGTTATATAGCCCCCCCCAGAATGGTATAATACAGCCCAGCATGTTATATAGCCCCCCAGAATGGAATAATACAGCCCAGCATGGTATATAGCCCCCCAGAATGGTATAATACAGCCCAGCATGGTATAATACAGCCCAGCATGTTATATAGCCCCCCCCCCAGAATGGCATAATACAGCCCAGCATGGTATATAGCCCCCCCAGAATGGTATAATACAGCCCAGCATGTTATATAGCCCCCCCAGAATGGAATAATACAGCCCAGCATGGTATATAGCCCCCCCAGAATGGTATAATACAGCCCAGCATGTTATATAGCCCCCCAGAATGGTATAATACAGCCCAGCATGGTATAATACAGCCCAGCATGTTATATAGCCCCCCCCCCAGAATGGCATAATACAGCCCAGCATGGTATATAGCCCCCCCAGAATGGTATAATACAGCCCAGCATGTTATATAGCCCCCCCAGAATGGAATAATACAGCCCAGCATGTTATATAGCCCCCCCAGAATGGAATAATACAGCCCAGCATGTTATATAGCACCCCGAGAATGGAATAATACAGCCCAGCATGGTATATAGCCCCCCAGAATGGTGTAATACAGTCCAGCACGGTATAATACGGCCCAGCATGGTATATAGCCCCCCAGCATGGTATGATATAGCCGAGCATGGTATATAGCCCCCCAACATGGTATAATACAGGCCAGCATGGTATATAGAACCCCCAGAGTGCCCCCACAGTCCAGTACTCACACTGATTTAAAAAAAACTCCTCACCCTCTCCTCGTACCCGCGCTGCTGGCTGCTCCTGTCTCCTCCTGCTCTGTCTGGCACACAGTGAGAGCGCGATGACGTCATCGCGCCCCCGCTGTGTCAGAGGCAGAGCGGGGAATGATGGGAGAGGGAGCGTCAGCTCACACTCTCTCCTCCATCATTGCCTCCTTCAATGTGGCGGCGGCGGTGGGAGTCGGTGCCGGGGGCAGGCGGGCCCCCCTCCCTCACAGGGGCCCCATAGCGGCTGTGTGATGTGCCGCTGGCTGGGGGCCCCTGGGGGAGCGGGGGCCCTAGGCAGCTGCCTGGTCTGCCTGCCCCTAACGCCGACCCTGGCTGGGAGAAGTCCATAGCATGTTTCATTTACAGTGTCTTATAAAAGTATTCAAACCTGTGAACTGTTCCACATTATTTCACATTACAACCACAAGCTTAGATGTATTTTACTTGGATTTTATGTGATACTAACACAAAGTAACAAGTACTGGTGATGTATAACGAAATGATAGACAGTTTTCTAATTCTAGTAAAAAAAAAAATATAAATCTGAAAATTGTGACGTGCCTTTGTATTCAGCCCCCCAGTAGTCTGATACCCCTAAATATAATCCTGGGTGAACAACTGCCTCCGGAAGTCACATACAGCTCTGGCAAAAATTAAGAGACCACTGCAAAATTTTTAGTTTGTCTGATTTTTCTATTTATAGGTATATTTTTGAGTAAAATGTAAATTGCTCTTTTATTCTATAAATTACTGACAACATGTCTCCGAAATTTAAAGCTAAAAATTTTGTATTTATTTGCAGCAAATGAGAAATAATAAAAAAGAAACAGTGCTTTCAGACCTCAAATAATGCTAAGAAAACAAGTTCATAATCATTTAGAAACAACAATATTAATGTTTTAACTCAGGAAGAGTTCAGAAATCAATATTTTGTGGAATAACCATGATTGTTAATCACAGCTTTCATGCGTCTTGGCTGCTTTCCACCAGTCTTTCACACTGCTTTTGGGTGACCTTATGTCACTCCTGGTACAAAAATGTAAGTAGTTCTTCTTTGTTTGATGGCTTGTGACAATCCATCTTCCTCTTGATTACATTCCAGAGGTTTTCAATGGGGTTCAGGTCTGGAGATTGGGCTGGCCATGACAGGGATTTGATGTGGTGGTCCTTCATCCACACATTGATTGACCTAGCTGTGTGGCATGGCGCATTGTCCTGCTGGAAAAAACAGTCCTCAGAGTTCAGGAACATTGCCTGAACAGAAGGAATCAACTGTTTTTCCAGGATAACCTTGTATGCGGCTTGATTCATACGTCCTTGGCAAAGATTAACCTGCCCAATTCCAGCCTTGCTGAAGCATCCCCAGATCATCACCGATCCTCCACCAAATTTCACAGTGGGTGCAAGACACTGTGGCTTGTACACCTCTCCAGGTCTCCGTCTAACCATTAGACAACCAGGTGTTGGGCAAAGCTGAAAATTAGTCTCATCAGAGAAGATTACCTTACTCCGGTCCTCTATGGTCCAATTCTTATGGTCTTTGGCAAACTTCAGCCTTGCTCTCCTGTGCTTCCCATTGATGAAAGGCTTTTTTCTAGCTTTACATGACTTGAAATTAGTAAATTGAGTCCACCCATGTGTAATTTACTCTCAGTATAACTACAGCTGTTCTATGAAAGCCTCAGAGGTTTGTGTGAGAACATTAGGGACCAAACTGCATCATGAAAGCCAAGGGAGGCCAGGGATAAAGTTGTAAAGAGTAAAGCAGGGTTGGGTTATAAAAAAAATTGCCCAAGCTCTGAATATTTCACAAAGAACTGTTTAATCTATCATCCAAAAATGGCAGAACTGCAAACCTACCAAGAAATGGCTGTCCACCTAAATTAACATCCCAAGCAAGCAGAGAACTAATTAAGCAGGTAAGAGGTTCATGGTCACTCCAGAGATGTTGCAGAGATCAACAGTTCACGTGAGAGAATCTGTCCATAGGAAACTATTAGTCATACATTCCACGAATCTGGCCTTTATGGAGGAGTGGCAAGAAGAAAGACATTTTTTAAACCAAACCATGAGAAGTCCCATTTACAGTTTACAAAAAGTTATGTAGGGGACACAGCGAGCATGTGGAAGAAGTTGCTCTGGTCAGATGAGACCAAAATAGAACTTTTTAGACTAAATGCAAAACACTGTGTATGGCGGAAATCTAATACTACACATCACCCTAAACACACCATCCCCACCATAATACATAGTGGGGGATACATCATACTGTGGGGAGGCTTTTCTCCAGCAGGGACAGGAAAGCTGGTCAGAGGTGATGGCAAGATAGATGGAGTTAAATACAGGCCAATACCGAAGAAAAACCTATTAGAGGCTGCAAAAGACTTGAGACTGGGGCTTAGGTTCACCTTCCAGCAGAACAACGACCCCAAACATCCTGCCAGAGCTAGAAGAAGGGGAAAAATGTCACGTCTAGATGTGCAAAGCTGGTAGAGACAGACCCAAAAGACTTGCAGCAGTAATTGCAGCAAAAGTATGAACTCGGTGGGCTGAATATAATGCACCTCACAATTTTCAGACTTATATTTTTAAAATATTTAGAAAACCCTATATCATTTCCTTTCCAATTTACAAATACTTGCTAGTTTGTGTTGATAGATCACATAAAATCCCAATAAAAACATTTTAAGTTTGTGGGTATAAAAAATGTGGAAACGTTCATGGGGTATAAATACTTTTTCATACTTTTTGTATCATGACTTTAACCACCTTAACCTAAGGACTGTGTATTTCTTCCTCTCCGCCTTGGCCCACAGGAAACAATATAGCTCACCATACATGTACTGGTGGCAGATGTGATGCACCTGCAGATGATTCAATATTTTCACTACTTTACCGTCCATCCTCATACGATGTAAAATGTTTTATAAAAAATCATACTAAAATAACGTAAAATATATTACGTGCAGGGAAACTCCCATTGGAACCATTTTTCTTCCTCTCGCAAAATCTCCTGCCATGTTTTCCACTGTTTAAGGTCTCCAGTTCCTCATAAAAATCTGAATTGTGTTTTCCCCAATAAATCACGCGCCGAGGTTCTCAAGTTTATTTTGATAGAGTAAAATTTCTTGACTCCATAAATATCTTGAAAAATAAAGCAATTTTATAAACTGCCGGTGGAAATCTGGTGGGTGAGTTGGAGGAGAGATTCTTATGATTGGCAGGGAGTAAAACACTACTAAAGAAAAAAAAATGCCTGGAATAGCTGGAGCCAGGCGCCATGGCATACTGCTACCATTAGTAATAATGGAATCAGATCACTAAGTATCAGCGCGGTTTTATTATTTATTTTCACACTTTTGGAAGTAGGAAAAAAAATGTTCCCCAAGAAATCAAAGCTATTTCCTGGAAAGGGTTAGAAAAGGATAAGCAGAAGGCAAGGAAAAAAAAACTTTTTTCGTGCAAACCCAAACTTTACTCAGTGCCTCGTTGGCACTGGAACTATAAGAATTGTTAGGGATGCCGTTACCAATAGACGTGTCGAGAGAATGACGGAAATGGGAATAAGATCTAGCGCCAATGTGGAAAATACAGTTGTATATGTCTTCATTAAAAAAACCATGCCAGCTTACGCGTTTCAAACCAAGGACTCCATCATATTCACATTCAACAGGGACAGGGTTCAGCTTCGGCACGCTTACTTGTTTTTGATGACACAGAAAGCCGCATTGCTCTTCATGGAGCAATTCTATAGCGACTTCCCACAAGTGTCTAACGGCATTGAAAGCCCATGAAGCTTTTCAATCCTTGGACCACTTCTTGTAGGTACTAGCCACTGTGTACACTCAAAAAGACCCTCCGTTTTGGAGATACTCTGACCTACAATTTGATCCCTATCAAAGTTGCTCAGATCCTTACATGTGCCCATTTTTTCCTGCTTCTAACACATCAACAAACAACAAACTGTTCACCTCCTGCCTCTTCTATCCCATCTCTTGACTAGTGTCATGGTCAGAAGATAATCGATGTTATTCACTTCTCCTATCAGTGGATTTAATGTTATGTGCTGGCTGTGGTGGTGGCACAATATCTGAGTATTTAGGTAGCTGGGGGCCTCGCTTTTAGGGCATCATTCTGCTCTGTGAGGCACCAGATCTGCTCTGCTCTGCTACATTGCTGGACTCTGCTATAAAATTTCTGTAAGTCACGGGACTTACTCTGTTAATTTGTTCGGCTCTTCTACATCACCACCATGAGTCTCCTGGTCAACTCAAATCTTTTACTCATTACTATAAGACAGCTAACCTACTCTACTCTGCTACATTGCTGGGTTCGGCTACTTAATTACCATACACCTGCCCTACTGAACCCTGCCATAATGCTACCATATGTCTCCTGACCTACTCAATTCTGTCACAGAGCTACTAGAAGTCTCTGTCCTGATCTACTCAATTCTGCTACATCACTGGGCTCTGCTACATCTCTACAGTGAGTCTACTGAGGCACCCGGCTCTACTACATCACGAGTCTATGCTAAATCGCTGTATAATTGCTATTCAGTGCTATGTGATGTACTCCGCTCTGCCAAACCTACAAGTCTTCTCTACCCCGCTTCATCGGTTTCCCCTCACTGAGTTTTCAGCTCTTCCTTGTGATCTCTTATTTGTCACTTTCAGCTGTCGTCCAGCCATTACTGTCTCCATTGCTCATTCCAGTGGATCTCGTTGCACTAATGTCATATCTCTGTGCTGTACTCATCCGGTCCATGGGCCTTGAGAAGCCACATAAGTCCCAGTGCACTGAGTTCCCCCTAATGGTGTCCGGACTCTGGCAGAACTGTGTAACTAGAGCTATAAGAAAGGGAGTCGGGATTTGCAGCTGTGTCAGATAAACATCACTCTGATCACTATTATAGTTACATTATAGGTCCATTTCTTTGACATTAACATCCTCCCACAACACTTTACCTTTACAAACCACCAGGATCACTTGGTGTTACCCCATGTTACCATATATCCCCAAATTTCAAGACAGGTCATATATTGGGCTTAAGGAGCATTTTGCTATCTCCACCTTGGACACCAATGTGTTTGGTCCTTATGAGAAAAGTAGGTTACTATTTGCCTACATCATACTGTCCAATTGTCCCAAAATATCTGTGAGACTCCTGTAAAAAGGGAAAAGTTCTTAAACTTATGGAGGATTTGGCAAATTTTCTTGCACCAAACAAAGTCTTGGAGCGCATGGAACAGGCGTGGATGGACCCGGTTGACAAAAAAGCGCCTGGTTTTAATATGGGAATAACGTATTTATTATTCTTGCTTATATAGTGCCATTAATTCCACAGCGCTTTACAGACATCATCATTGTCCCCATTGGGGGTCATAAATCAGTATATCTTTGAAGTCTGGGAGGAAACCGAGAAAGAGAATTTTTTTCTTTTCATAGCAGTTTGGGAGTCCATTATTTTCAATGGGGTTCGGGCTTTGGTGGAAGTTCGGGTAGTGTTCTGGTACCCGAATTAAACTTTTTAAAAAGTTCGGGTCAGGTATCAGAACCCAAACTTCCTCCGGTCCATCCATCCCTACTAAGAATCCTTCGGCGAGTTCGTTGATTGGCTGCAGCAGGCAGGTGACAAGAACAGCACGTCATCCGAGAAACATCTAGCCACCTGACCTCTGCAGCCAATCACAGGCTTTATTGGACCTGTAACTTCAGGCATCACTTCCAAAGCCAGGACAGAACACAGTGCAGCCTGTGCCTGGTCCACAGAGCTGCTGATAAGTGATTATGCCTTAGTTTTTTTACTTTAAGAGAACGAAAGTAAAAAAAATCTTTGCGTTGGACAAACCCTTTAATCTCATTCAGAGTCCAACAATGCACAGGGAAACAAAAAAAGTCTGTAAAAACCAAGTGGCGCTAAATCTGTAATGAAACCTAAATTCAAAAGTTATTTTTCATCCAAAATGAATACATTTCCGTGAAAAAAATAAATAAATAAATTATATATATATATATATATATATATATATATATAAATATATATATAAATATATATATATACATACACTGTATATATACATGTGTGTCCAAGAATATATCCATAAGGTTATTCAAAAGGTGAGCAAAAACATTAGATATTAATAGACTTGATAAAAGCAACACATCGCCGCGTCGGTATAGTAGTAGAACTCTATGGACATCAGGAGCATTTCCTCTTATATGTAACTTATCTATGCCGAATATAGGGCCAAGTGTGATATATATATATATATATATATATATATATATATATATAAAAAGCCATCACCACCATCTAGTGGAGAAATGTTATAAATTGACATATTGTGGGGAAGGTTAATTTGAACCTAAACTTTCAGAAAACCTGATTTCATTTGATGAAAAAAAAATTATTTAAAGATTGTAATTTTTGTTGTATTACTTCCTAAAAATTACAAGCAACCAGGGCCAAGATAAGGTGTTTTGGTGCCCACTGGCAGATGAAAACAATGGTGTCCTCACCCTCCGATGAACCTTCAGCTTCCAAGTAAAGGAATAGAACAGAGACTGAGGTCAAGGTTACATATAGCATAATTCATTGTTTGGGAACCATTTACACAATTCACGAGCCAAATTCATCCCTGACACCCCATAATTTATATGTCAGACACAATGATGGTCAGGGAAACTAATTTAACTTATCTGTAATAGGGACAAATTAAGGTGTCCAATATTTGGCGGGTACCGTAATGGAAACTAAACAGACCCCATTATAGATAAATGGACAGGTACTGTATTATGGTTTTTACATCCGTCATGCGACAAATTCCAGTTGGCCACAAAACTGATGGTGGTTCTGGTGCCGTATTTCTGTACTGATGATGGTTATTGTGTTTTATTTCTGTATTGATCATGGTTCTGATGCTGTATTCATGTAGTGATGGTTGGTCTGGTGCTATATTTATGTACTACTGATGGCTCTGGTGATTGTATTCACGTAGTGATGATAATTCTGGTGCCGTGTTCATTCACGGAACCATCATCAGTACATTAACAAGAAACCAAAATCATCATCAGTATATAAATAGAACAACAGAGCCATCAACAGTACATTAATACAGAACTAGAACCATAATCAGCAAATAAATAGGTCACTAGTACCACCATCAGCACATGAATACATCACCAGAACCTCCATCAATACATTAATGAGTCGCAAGAACCTCAATCAGTAAATGAATACATCATGAGAATCACTGTAAATATATAAATACAACACCAGAACCATCATCAGTACAAGTATACATCACCAGAACAGCCACCGGTACATGAATATTGTACATCACCACGCTTCATACAGCAATCAATTGTAATAATAAGTCAGGCCCATATACATTTGTATCTCATGAACCTGCAACTCCCAGAATGTCTTTACCAATGATAAGGTGATGCTGGGAGTTGTTGTTATCAGTGTTTATCAGACTGCAGACCATACAGGAACCACAGCACTGATGAGACATAGTCAGTATCAACAAACATTTGCATCCAGGTACCTTACAGGTTATATCTTCTCTGAGTCTTTCCTTTCTTTTCATCTCTATCTTTTGTGGCACCCCTGAGGCTCAGTTGCCACAGAGGTACTGCACCTCCTCCTAAGGTGTGGTGCCCCACCATCCAGGTAAGCTGGGGGCTCCTGACCACGCTCCAACACTCGCACCCCACACAATAGAGTAGTTCAGCAAAACCACATTGCGGCTCCTTGCTTAGAGAGAAGCAGAGCACCTTTGGTGGTTCTCTACTTGGAACACTAGACGTGCTGGGAGGTGGCTGGAGTTGAGAATACATAAAACAGTGGGATGGTTTAGGATTACAGGTCAGTCAGTGAGTGAGTCAGAAGGAGTAGGAGAGAGGAAGCCACTTGGAGAGGAGTGGGGATCCCTGGAAGAGGGATGGAGGAAGGAGTGCTGCAGCTGCCTCAGTGACCTGAGCCAGCTGGCATGGGAAAGGAAAGAAGGAGAAAGACATTGAACTGAAGCGTGAGCTACCATAGGAGAGAAAGACAAGTACTGAATGTAAGAGTAAAAGGGAACACAGAGGACGTGGGTTAGAGGAAGAACCCTGCCTAGAAGTTCTAAGCGCAAGGCCGGGGCCCGGTCCCCGAGGTTGTATGGACACGAATGGTTCTGCAGCAGAAACCGGCGGAGTAGTGGGCTGTAAATGCACTACTCCCATCTAAGACTTGAGGGCACAACAGCAACACGGATAGAGAGCCGGGACTTAGGAGTAGAGAGTCCCCGAAGCAGGCTACAGCTGTCTGCTGTACAAGTAGAGTTCTTGGGAACATCTGTCAGGAGGAACTCCAGTGTAACACAGTACTAGGAGATCTTCACACTTAAAGGCGCTATAGAGGAGATGTTCAGAAAAAGGCACCTAAGTTGGCGGAGCATGGAAGGGAGCCTGTCATCTTGCCTGGGGGTTGACTGAGTCCCTGACCCGGAGGATTCGGCACAGAAGCGGGCACTACAGACTGTGAGTAAAGCTTTGGAACTATATGCCCTGGTGTCCTCCATTCCTTCCTGTGTCCATCCGCCTGGCACTGCTACATCCCCTGCGCCAAACACTACACCATCTAAGTGTCTCCACATCTACACTGCCCTGGGACAACAGCCCTGCCTGTGGAGGACTATAACATCATTGCTGCACCACACCATCTGTCCCGGAGGATCTGTCTGCAGCGTCGGCTTAACATCTCCCTTGCCGAACACCACAGGTGGCGTCACAAACTATTCAACTACATTCTACCATTCACAACATCTTCCTATTACTTGGGCGCCCAGGGCCACGGTCCGGGTCACCGCTTCTGTGACACATCCCACTGATACTGGCCCGGTACCGAGTACCCCACGGCCCTGGGAGGGCGACCCACTTTTCCAGATGCCACAATGCCTTTTCATGTACACAGCTCTTCTCTCCAGATTCCCTATTCTCCAGTCTTCTGCAGCACAATGCCCTTAAAAATAATATTGTTATTAAAATGCCCTTAGCATAAAAACATTTGTCTATATTATGATCTAAATAAGCCTTCTATGGTAAATGGCCCCCACTTTCCATGTAATGATCTATAACCACCTCAATTACTGCCATTATCAGCTATAACCACCACACCGTCCACCCTTACGAACCACAGCCTTTTCCATGGTTGTCCCCTCCCCACAATCTATATCTCCACATTGTCCCCCCGCCATGCTAACTTATCTTCTTAATGAGTTCCCTTTTCACACTATGCCCCCATACTGCACACCACGTTGTCTTCTCCAAACTGTACTTCCCCTACATGGTATGGTCACTACAGCCGCCCATACAGTATGATTTCCACAATTGACCTTCAATATACAAAATTATCCAACATAGCCGTCCATGCCGTATGATGTCCATCAAAGCCCCCAAATATACAGCATGAATTCCACCACAGCCCCTTGTACAGTATAATGTCCTCAACATCCCCAATACAGTATGGTCACCACAGGCCCCTTTACAGTATGATGTTTACACAGCCACGTATATAGTATGATCCCCCATGTAAGTCCCCACAGCCAGTTGCATGTATGTCCTCACAGTCAGCCCAATGTATGTCACTATATCCAGATCTATCTATGTGCCCACAGTCAGTCCCATGTATTTCCTAACAGTCAGCCCGACATATGGCCCCACAGCCAGCCCCACGTATGTCCCCACAGCCAGCCCCTCTTATGTCCCCACAGCCAGCCACTCGATTGTCCCAACAGCGAGCCCCTCATATGTACAGCAGTGGCCGTTGGATGCCATGATGGCGTCACTGCATCGCATCATCTCACGTCCTCTGCGTGCACCATCTCCACAGGCCGGAAGTGACCTGTGTTCTGCTGGAGTTCCTGGAGGAGCAGGGGTCTGATTACAGCTCCACTTCTCCTATGCTGGTGGCGCCCACATCGCTTCAATTGTATCAACGTCTTATAGACGTGAATACAATGTGATGAAATCAACTGAGGGAGCAATAATAAGAAAATGTAAGACATACAAGACCACTGATAATCTCCCTCGATCTGGGGCTCCACGCAAGATCTCACCCCATGGGGTCAAAATGATCTCAAGAACGGTAAGCAAAAATCCCAGAACCACACATGGGGACCTAGTGAATGACCTGTATAGAGCTGGGACCACCGTAACAAAGGCTACCACCAGCAACACACTACGCCGCCAGTGACTCAGATATTGCAGTGCCAGACATGTCCCCATGCTTAAGCCAGTACATGTCCGGGCCCATCTGAAGTTTGATAGAGAGTTTTGGATTATCCAGAAGACTGTTGGGAGAATATCAGATGGTCTGATGAAACCAAAGTAGAAATGTTTGATAGAAACAAAACTTGTTGTGTTTGTAGGAGACAGAAAGCTGAGTTGCATTCAAAGAACACCATACCTACTGTGAAGCATGGTGGTGGCAACATCATGCTTTGGGGCTGTTTCTCTGCAAAGGGACCAGGATGACTGATCCGTGTACATGAAAGAATGAATGGGGCCACGTATTGTTAGATTTTGAGTGCAAACTTCCTTCCATCAGCAAGGGCATTGAAGATGAAACATGGATAGGTCATTCAGCATGATAATGATCCCAAGCACACCGCCAGGGCAATGAAGGAGTGGCTTCGTAAGAAACTTATGAACGTCCTGGAGTGGCCTAGCCAGTCTCCAGATCTCAACCCCATAGAAAACCTTTAGAGGGATTTGAAAGTCTGTGTTGCCCAGCGACAGGCCCAAAACATCACTGCTCTAGAGGAGATCTTCATGGAGGAATGGGCCAACATACCACCAACAGTGTGTGCCAACCTTGTGAAGACTTACAGAAAATGTTTGAGCTCTGTCATTGAAAACAAAGGATATATAACAAAATATTTAGAGGAACTTTTGTTAATAACCAAATACTTATTTTCCACCATAATTTGCTAAATAAATCTTACCAAATCAAACAAGGTGATTTTCTGGATTTGTTTTCTCATTTTGACTCTCATAGTTGTGGTCTACCTATGATGTCAATTACAGGCCTCTCTCATCTTTTTATGTGGGAAAAGTGGGAAAACTTGCACAATTGGTGGCTAAATACTATTTTCCCCCACTGTATTTATCACTTATCCTGTACACTTGGTGCTACTTTAAAACCACAGATTTTCTGCAGACAAAAACAGCAGTAAAAACTGCAGCGTAAACACGAAACATCAATGAAAAGGAATGGCACATATATGTGTTGCAATGCTCTTATGGTGTACACAAAATGAATGGGGCTGTAAGGGTACAATAGATTTCAGAAAGGCTGTAAGGGTACAATAGATTTCAGAAAGGCAGATTTTAAGGGATTCAGAAAGAGAATTGGAGGGATCCAATGGCTGGATATCCTTAAAGACAAAAATGTCCAGGAAGGATGGGAAATCTTGAAAAATGAAATTCTCAAAGCACAATTGTTAACAATTCCGAAAAGAGGGAAGAATAGGAAGCATTTAAGGAAGCCAGGATGGATGAACACAGAACTTAAGCACATGCTAAAAAGGAAGAAAAAAATGTTTATAAAATGGAAAGAGGGAGGCATATCTAAAGAAGAATATAATGCTGTCTGCAGAACCTGCAGGGCACAAATCAGATTAGCTAAAGCTGACAATGAATTGAGGCTTGCAAGAGATGTCAAAAGCAATAATAAAGGATTTTGGGGATATGTCAAAAGTAAAAGAAAAGTCAAAGATGCTATAGGATTTTTACAGGTTGAAAATGATGAAATGGTAAGACAGGATGTTGAGAAGGCCGAACTTTTAAATTCCTATTTTGCATCTGTTTTCTCTCAGAAAGGAAATGTGACATCAACTGTTCTTCACTGTCCTATTAAGGGAATAGAAGAATCCAGGATATCTATAAACAGAAAGATAGTGAGGAAACACTTAGCTAACCTAAATGAATTCAAGTCTCCAGGTCCAGATGAATTACACCCCAGAGTACTGAAGGAGATAGCAGAAGAAATTTTTGAACCCCTCTCCATAATCTTTGAAAATTCTTGGAGAACAGGAGAAGTCCCAGAAGACTGGAGAAGAGCAAATGTTGTTCCTATCTTCAAAAAGGGGAAGAAGGTGGACCCAGGCAACTATAGGCCGGTGAGTCTGACTTCTATACCAGGAAAGATCTTTGAACAAATTATTAAAGAACATGTATGTCAGTACCTGGATAAGAATGAAGTGATTAAACAGAGTCAGCATAGGTTTGTAACTAGTAAGTCATGTCAGACTAACTTAATTTCCTTCTATGACGGAATCACTGATTGGGTGGATCAAGGAAATGCTGTAGATATAGTATATCTTGACTTCAGCAAAGCATTTGACAAAGTATCTCATACAATCCTTATTGAAAAAATTACTAAGTATGGAATGGACAAGGCAACTGTTAGGTGGATTCATAACTGGCTTAGTGATCGGACCCAAAGAGTGGTTGTAAATGGCTGCACATCCAGTTGGAAGAATGTCTCAAGTGGGGTACCACAGGGCTCTGTCCTGGGCCCTGTATTGTTCAACATCTTTATCAACGATTTAGATGAAGGAATTGAGGGTAAGCTGATTAAATTTGCTGATGACACAAAGCTAGGAGGGATAGCTAATACTAGAGAAGAGAGAGAGAGGATTCAAAAAGATATAAATAAACTGGAGAAGTGGGCAGCAACTAACAGAATGGTTTTTAACAGGGAAAAATGCAAAGTACTACATCTGGGCAATAAAAATGAAGAAAGCATATACAGAATGGGAGGAATAGGCCTAAGCAACAGCACATGTGAAAAAGACTTGGGTATACTAATAGATCACAGACTGAATATGAGTCAACAGTGTGATGCAGCAGCAAAAAAAGCAAATGCAATTCTAGGATGTATTAACAGAAGCATACAGTCTAGATCACGTGAAGTCATTATTTCCCTCTACTCCTCTTTGGTCAGACCTCATCTGGAATATTGTGTCCAGTTTTGGGCACCACATTTTAAAAAAGACGTCAACAAACTGGAGCAAGTTCAGAAAAGAGCGACCAGAATGGTGACTGGTCTGCAAACCCTGTCTTATGAGGAAAGGATGCAGGATTTGGGATTGTTTAGTTTGCAAAAGAGAAGACTGAGAGGAGACTTAATAGCTGTCTACAAATATCTAAAGGGCTGTCACATTGTAGAAGGATCAACTTTATTCTCATTTGCACAAGGAAAGACTAGAAGCAATGGGATGAAACTGAATGGGAGGAGACACAGATTAGAAATTAGAAAAAACTTTTTGACAGTTAGAGTGATCAATGAGTGGAACAAGCTGCCACGAGAAGTGGTGAGTCAGCATGGGTTTGTAACTAGTAAGTCATGTCAGACTAACTTAATTTCCTTCTATGACGGAATCACTGATTGGGTGGATCAAGGAAATGCTGTAGATATAGTATATCTTGACTTCAGCAAAGCATTTGACAAAGTATCTCATACAATCCTTATTGAAAAAATGACTAAGTATGGAATGGACAAGGCAACTGTTAGGTGGATTCATAACTGGCTTAGTGATCGGACCCAAAGAGTGGTCGTAAATGGCTGCACATCCAGTTGGAAGAATGTCTCAAGTGGGGTACCACAGGGCTCTGTCCTGGGCCCTGTATTGTTCAACATCTTTATCAACGATTTAGATGAAGGAATTGAGGGTAAGCTGATTAAATTTGCTGATGACACAAAGCTAGGAGGGATAGCTAATACTAGAGAAGAGAGAGAGAGGATTCAAAAAGATATAAATAAACTGGAGAAGTGGGCAGCAACTAACAGAATGGTTTTTAACAGGGAAAAATGCAAAGTACTACATCTGGGCAATAAAAATGAAGAAAGCATATACAGAATGGGAGGAATAGGCCTAAGCAACAGCACATGTGAAAAAGACTTGGGTATACTAATAGATCACAGGCTGAATATGAGTCAACAGTGTGATGCAGCAGCAAAAAAAGCAAATGCAATTCTAGGATGTATTAACAGAAGCATACAGTATAGATCACGTGAAGTCATTATTTCCCTCTACTCCTCTTTGGTCAGACCTCATCTGGAATATTGTGTCCAGTTTTGGGCACCACATTTTAAAAAAGACATCAACAAACTGGAGCAAGTTCAGAAAAGAGCGACCAGAATGGTGACCGGTCTGCAAACCCTGTCTTATGAGGAAAGGTTGCAGGATTTGGGATTGTTTAGTTTGCAAAAGAGAAGACTGAGAGGAGACTTAATAGCTGTCTACAAATATCTAAAGGGCTGTCACATTGTAGAAGGATCAACTTTATTCTCATTTGCACAAGGAAAGACTAGAAGCAATGGGATGAATCTGAATGGGAGGAGACACAGATTAGACATTAGAAAAAACTTTTTGACAGTTAGAGTGATCAATGAGTGGAACAAGCTGCCACGAGAAGTGGTGAGTTCTCCTTCAATGGATGTCTTCAAACAGAGGCTGGACAGACATCTGACTGGGATGATTTAGCGAATCCTGCTTTGAGCAGGGGGTTGGACCAGATGGCCCAGGAGGTCCCTTCCAACTCTACGATTCTATGATTCTAGGCACATGCCCCAGAGGGAAATACAGTGCACCACATATATTTTGCCATATAGAGTGGATACGAGTCTGCCTTCCCCTAAGGAACATAGCGCAGGAATAGAATAGAAATTTTGCTTTTGGCTAATTAAAAATTGTCCCATTGTGGGTTGACACCCCCCCTCAATGACACAAAATCTACCAATATGAAGTTACATCCGGTTCCTGATATTTCAGCTCTCCATCATGGAGATCGGACGGAGACATGATCTGGACAAAGCAAGCAAAGTAATCAGTGCACAAGACCCCAATTTACTTTTGTTAACTTGTCTATGTAGTAAGCTTGGTTCTGTTCCCTTATCTGTGTAGTAAATTGTTTCTGTATCTATGTAGTTAGTGTTGAATCTTTGGTGAAGATATTCCTATATATAGCCTATATTCCTATATATAGAGGGAGAGAGTGCAACATCTCCAAAAGTTATTTTTGTTTTTTTAATTCAGTTTGAGATCATAAAAAATACATAAATAAAACACCTAATTACAGGATCCATTCATTTGAATGGGAACAGAAGAGTCCTAGGATTTCTTCCATTTGCCTCCTTTCCAGCTGCATTCTCTGTTTCAAACGAAGTCTGTACTTTTTTTTTCCAGCCCAAAAAATGGTTAGCAAACCAAAGTTTAAAAAAAAAATAAAATCTATGGGAAACGGATTGTTATCCATTAACCGATCCATTCTTTTAGCACACCTCATGACCCTGACTTATGGATATGGGACGGACCCCCACTCCATCTTAAAACCACCATAACTACAGTAAACCTAGGCACTAGAATAAATACACAACACATTATTTTGGTTGTCAAAATGGCCACAGCTTTATTTAAATCACAGGATTAAAACAATCACAGTAGGAGTCAGGTGAAGTGCTAGTACATTGGGATTCACAAGTACTGTGATATCCCCAGCTGTCTGACATACAGAACCAGGACAGACAGCCATAAAGGGGCGGCACGCACTGGCTTGCCATTCAAGCAGAGCCAGTAAACTTTCAGGGCACCAATGACCCTATTATCCTCACTCCTGTGCTTAACCACTGTGCCCGCCCCTGATTGACGTTACCATTACAACGTCCTTGAGGCTGGCCACCAAAGCCGAGCCTGTTCACCACCATGAGGTTTTACATCCTCTATTAGTTAAAATGAGTCCACCTTAACTTGCCTGCAACTTCCACCTGACTCCTAAACCGCCACCAGAGAGGCCATTTGACACCTTAAATGGACTCGACCCCCATCAACCATGCCTAACAAAGCCATCAACCATTTCTACATGCTATGGAAAGTCTGTGCACACAAGTAATAAAATTAAAATTCTAGAGCTCCGACGGATTAATTTTATCAATGCCATGCTACCAAGTTATGATCGATAATACGGTAACTACAGCAAAATAGCAGTTGCTAAACATCCTGCAATGAGGATCCCATAATGTGGAATGTGGAAAGTAAACCATAATTAAGGTCGTAGCCACAATCTGAATACCAGTATAATGACATCTGTCATGCCTCAAAAAACTATTATACTGCACGTATTGTAGCCAGCTCTAATAATTCACCAATTCACAGATTTTAGTTCTGGAAACCACCATTATTTACAGTAGCTATGCAGTAAAATTTCTCAAACCCACTTACTAGCACTACTAAAGTGATGAACATGTCAATAGAAAGATATTATTATAAATAGGGAGTAATTAAAAACAACCGACCATAAAATAACGTTCAGAATATCTGGAAGTAGTAATTAAATAAACCTAAAGCAGAAAAAGTCTACAAAGGCATTATTAATAAAACTGCCACGCCATTGTTAATTGTTTTTCATGCGCTTGATAACATTTACTGTTGACCTCTCCAACTGGGTCAAAGGCATTGGGAATAGGCATATTGCCCTTTGTGTTAATGCACTTGATTATTTTACCCTTAGCCACTCCCACTGGCTCAAGGGCACCGGGAGTAGGCATACTGCCCTTTGTGTTAATGCACTTGATTATACCCTTAGCCGCTCCCACCAGCTCAAGGGCATCGGGAATAGGCATATTGCTCTTCATGTTAATGCACTTGATTACTTTACCCTTAGTCACTCCCACTGACTCAAGGGCACACAGATTAGGTACATTGCTCTTCAGTTTCATGCACTAGATAACTGCATTGTCCAGATGACAACCTTGTTCTCTTCTCCCCTCAGCCGCTGTTCCTGGCTCAGAGGAGCCAATTTCTTCTGTAGGCATGCAAAATATGATTGCCATGACCCCAGGGACTTTACCCTAACAGGGTCCTATAAAATATATATGCTTCAGGAGACCAGGGGGCCATAAGTCACCCCTCCATACCAGGGGGCCATACCCGAGATGGTTACCCCCTCCACACCATGGGGCCATACACGAGATGGTTACCCTCCACACCAGGGGGCCATACCTGAGATGATTACCCCTCAAAACCAGGGTGCCATACCTGAAATGGTTACCCTTCCAAACACAGGGGGGGTCAGCGGCCAGTTTATTAACAAATAACATAAACATTTACAATAAGTATTAAATACACAATCTTATATGACATGAGGGGAGGGTTCTTGGAGCCCCAAAAATTCTGGCAAAATATTTTGCAAAAACACAAGAACTTAAAAATCCACGTTACCCTCAGCCGTAAACCACCAGCTCGAGGGCACCAAACATCCTGTTCCGGGAAGTCCAACCACCAAAAGCTCCCGGGTAACACCCTGTCCAGAGCCGTAACCAAAAGCCAGATCCAGATTTTAACTTCCAATTCCTTTTCGTTGATTCAGCGTCAACTCCAATAACCCCAGCCCAGAGGTCCATACTTAATATGGTTACCCCTACTGACCAATTTATAAATAACTTCCAAGGACCAACTAAAAGAAAAACAGATAACTGTTTTGTTTTGTTTTTTTTTATTTTAAATTCATGTTCTTATTAAAATAAACATAAAATAAACATCAAAGCATAAATAATATTAACACGCTTGGGGGAGTCCTTGAAGCTCCCAAATCTGGTGATTACCAAACATAAAATGTACCAACAATTACTCCCAGACGTTACCCCACTAGATCGGGAGCACCATAGCCACAAGGGTTGCAATGTTCACTTGAATTTCCTGGGGATCCGACAAACTCTTGCCGAAACTCCCCTCCACCTTTCACCAGGTCCAGAACCATATTGAATTCCAAAAGGAGGAAACCATATCCCAATGGATCCCCCAGACCATATTTAACCAACTTCAAGGACCCCTCCAACCGCACAAAATGTGGGATAAATGAGGGTGAAAACCATGCCGGTTTACAACCAAGGTATGCAACAGGTTAATAATGGAAAATATCCCATCGTAAGGTCCAGAAATAGACAGAGATGGGCAATGCTGTGTTATATGCTGTAACAATAAATGAGAAGCCGCCTGCTCCTCTACAGCAGTTACAGACTCTAATCACCAGTTGCACATAAATGGTAAGAAACATGTAGGTCTAATATAAGCTGCCTGCAGCCATAGGTGTGTGAGCAGAAAACTGCAAGTTCTGTATCCGTCACTCTACTACATACAATTACAATAGACGAGAGACAGGGCTGAAAACTGGGCCCATGATGTGTCCTCCAGAGCAATGTGCAGCCTCACACTAGGAGTGCCCACTCACTGCCCGCCATGTGCTGAGTTATTACTGCCCACTCACTGCCCGCCATGTGCTGAGTTATTAGTGCCCACTCACTGCCCGCCATGTGCCGAGTTATTACTGCCCACTCACTGCCCGCCATGTGCTGAGTTATTACTGCCCACTCACTGCCCGCCATGTGCTGAGTTATTACTGCCCACTCAAATGTGCCGAGTTACTCCACGATTATTTATTTTACACATGATAAAACATAATCCATTCAGTCCTCTTCTATCCGCCATCTTAGGTAATATAAAATAAGCTCTAGGTGGGTATACTCTGATCATGCAATATACGAGGGGGAGGACTAAAAGCAGCAATAGCTACAGAAATCAAGCACTAAGCTGGAAGTCATGTCCAGATTAGAGTTGAGTGAAACGGGTCGAAAAATTTCAAAAGTCGCCGACTTTTGGCAAAGTCGGGTTTCATGAAACGAAACCCGACCCTAGGATGAGGTCGGCCACGAGGTCGGCGACTTACGCGCCAAAGTCGCGTTTCAAAAGTTTGTTTTGCGCTCTTTTTCAGCCAATCAGGATCCACGGACACTGTGGGCAACGTGATGACATAGGCAGGGGTCACCACCATCTTTCAGAAGGGCATGCAAGTGATTGGCTTGCTTTGGTGGGCGTCACAGGGGGTATAAAAGGGCGTGCACGCCGACCGCCATCTTACTTCTGCCGATCTCAGTATAGGGAGAGGTTGCTGCTGATTCTGTAGGGAGAGCGTTAGGCAGGGAAGAAGACAAAAAAACTGCTTCTGCTGCTAGCGATTTGGCCTGCACAACACACCAGTCACTGTGTGTGCAGTGCAAGGGGAGGCTATATAGTGGTGTATCAGTGGTGTTGGTTGTTGGGCTGCCTTCTAAGGCTTCCTGACATTCCTGCATTGCTGTTTACCCACTGCTCCGCAAACTGCTTTTTTAAAAGCAATCCCAATTTTTTTTTTTGTCCTGCTGAGAAGAAAAAAAAACTGCTTCTGCTGCTAGCAATTTGGCCTGCACAACACACCAGTCACTGTGTGTGCAGTGCAAGGGGAGGCTATATTGTGGTGTATCAGTGGTGTTGGTTGTTGGGCTGCCTTTTAAGGCTTCCTGACAGGCTGGCATTGCTGTTTACCCACTGCTCTGCAAACTGCTTTTTTAAAAGCAATCCAATCTCCCTTATCCTCTAGTCACTTTTGTCACAGCTGTGCCATCGAGCCTGTGACATAGCGCTCAGATATCAGTGGGCCTCACACAATCCAAAAGTGTCCAGTGTCCAAAAGTGTGTGCAGAGATTCAAAATCTCCCTTATCCTCTAGTCACTTTGGTCACAGCTGTGCCATCGAGCCTGTCACATAGCGCTCAGATATTCATTGGGCCTCACACAATCCAAAAGTGTCCAGTGTCCAAAAGTGTGTGCAGAGATTCAAAATCTCCCTTATCCTCTAGTCACTTTGGTCACAGCTGTGCCATCGAGCCTGTCACATAGCGCTCAGATATTCATTGGGCCTCACACAATCCAAAAGTGTCCAGTGTCCAAAAGTGTGTGCAGAGATTCAAAATCTCCCTTATCCTCTAGTCACTTTGGTCACAGCTGTGCCATCGAGCCTGTCACATATCGCTCAGATATTCATTGGGCCTCACACAATCCAAAAGTGTCCAGTGTCCAAAAGTGTGTGCAGAGATTCAAAATCTCCCTTATCCTCTAGTCACTTTGGTCACAGCTGTGCCATCGAGCTTGTCACATAGCGCTCAGATATTCATTGGGCCTCACACAATCCAAAAGTGTCCAGTGTCCAAAAGTGTGTGCAGAGATTCAAAATCTTCCTTATCCTCTAGTCACTTTGGTCACAGCTGTGCCATCGAGCCTGTCACATAGCGCTCAGATATTCATTGGGCCTCACACAATCCAAAAGTGTCCAGTGTCCAAAAGTGTGTGCAGAGATTCAAAATCTCCCTTATCCTCTAGTCACTTTGGTCACAGCTGTGCCATCGAGCCTGTCACATAGCGCTCAGATATTCATTGGGCCTCACACAATCCAAAAGTGTCCAGTGTCCAAAAGTGTGTGCAGAGATTCAAAATCTCCCTTATCCTCTAGTCACTTTGGTCACAGCTGTGCCATCGAGCCTGTCACATAGCGCTCAGATATTCATTGGGCCTCACACAATCCAAAAGTGTCCAGTGTCCAAAAGTGTGTGCAGAGATTCAAAATCTCCCTTATCCTCTAGTCACTTTGGTCACAGCTGTGCCATCGAGCCTGTCACATAGCGCTCAGATATTCATTGGGCCTCACACAATCCAAAAGTGTCCAGTGTCCAAAAGTGTGTGCAGAGATTCAAAATCTCCCTTATCCTCTAGTCACTTTGGTCACAGCTGTGCCATCGAGCCTGTCACATAGCGCTCAGATATTCATTGGGCCTCACACAATCCAAAAGTGTCCAGTGTCCAAAAGTGTGTGCAGAGATTCAAAATCTCCCTTATCCTCTAGTCACTTTGGTCACAGCTGTGCCATCGAGCCTGTCACATAGCGCTCAGATATTCATTGGGCCTCACACAATCCAAAAGTGTCCAGTGTCCAAAAGTGTGTGCAGAGATTCAAAATCTCCCTTATCCTCTAGTCACTTTGGTCACAGCTGTGCCATCGAGCCTGTCACATAGCGCTCAGATATTCATTGGGCCTCACACAATCCAAAAGTGTCCAGTATCTAAAAGTGTGTGCAGAGATTCAAAATCTCCCTTATCCTCTAGTCACTTTGGTCACAGCTGTACCATCGAGCCTGTCACATAGCGCTCAGATATCAGTGGGCCTCACACAATCCAAAAGTGTCCAGTGTCCACAAGTGTCTGCAGAAATTCAAAATCTCCCCTGTCCTATAGACACCTTGTACCTTGTTTTACATTACTATATAGTTTGTTGGATTTTGTCTACATTTCTACCAAAAATGAGGAAGGCTGGTGGAAGAGGCCGTGGAATTGGGCGGGGGTTGGCAGCAGGTAATGATGGTGTTGGTGGTGGATCTGATGGTAGTGGCAAGAGCAAAATAGGACCGAATGCAGGAGGTGTTGAGCCTGCGTCATCGTCTAGCTACATAAGGCCTCGAACGCTTAGTTTTCTAGGAGTTGGCAAACCGCTTTTAAAGCCAGAGCATCAGGAAAAAGTTTTGTCTTACATTGCTGACTCAGTCTCCAGCTCTATCGCCTCCTCTTCTTCAGTTGTAAAAAGTAAAAGCACTGAGTCGTCATTGGAGGCTCATGTTCATGAACCACACCTTTCCTTGTGTCCTTCACCCCAACCAAGATTGAAGGATGACGCAGGCCATACTACTGATTACTCCATGGAGCTGTTTTCACATACCATGCCTGGATTATCAAGTGAAATGGTGAATTACCCAGGCCAAGATGAATCTGACATGGAGTGCACTGATGCACAGCCGCTGATGGATGATTCTGCTGGTACATTCACTCAGAGCACTACATTGTCCTCGCAGTGTACAGAGCCAGATTCTGACCCTGATGAGACTCAGGTGCCCCTTCCCGCACACTATACCACCATACACGGTGACACAGAGGAAGGTGCACATGACATAGAAGAGGAGGTGATGGATGACCCAGTTGTTGACCCAGATTGGCATCCATTGGGGGAAGAGGGTGCTGCTTCCAATAGCTCAGATGAGGAGCATCCACAGCAGACATCGACATCGCAACAGCTGTTATCTGGCAGGCCCGGAGCACTCCAAAGACAGGTTCCAAACATCAAAAGAGTTGCTGGACAGCTTGTCCAGAGGGTCAAAAGATCACAGCGTGCTAGGCCGCAAAATGTCTGCCAAAGTAGGAAGAGTGCAGTGTGGCACTTTTTTGAACAAAATCCTCATGATCAGGCCAAGGTTATCTGTAAGAAGTGCGCAAAGACCTTTAGCCGAGGGAAAAATCTGAAAAATTTGAATACCAGTTGCATGCTTAGACATTTAACCAGCAATGCACTTGCAAGCGTGGACACAACACCAAACCTCAAGTGCCACATGTGCAACTGATCACAACGAAGGTAGTCAGCAACGCTACATTGTTTCCCCCACTGTAAGCCCACCGGTTAGCACAGCAGCAAATGTTGAGGTGTCGTTGCAAGGCCACAGCAGTCAGGGAATCCCACTGTTATATCAATGAAAGACTGATTCTAGGCCATCAGAAAGAACACCAACTCCATCACCATCATCAACCCTCTCTCAGTCCGCCCTGTCCACCGCTACTTCCACCATATGCAGCTCTCAAGTCCAGCTCACCCTCCCAGACACTATGAGTAGGTCAAGAAAGTACTCAGTCTCTCATCCGCGTACACTGGGTTTGAACGCCCACATTGCCAAACTAATCTCGTTTGAGATGATGCCCTTTCGGTTGGTGGAAAGCACAGCTTTCCGCGAACTCATGGCCTATGCAGTACCACGCTATGACCTACCCAGTCGCCACTTCTTCTCTCGCAAAGCCATCCCAGCCCTCCACCATCATGTGAAAGACCGCATTGTCCATGCACTCAAACAGTCAGTGAGCGGAAAGGTGCACCTCACAACTGATGCATGGTCCAGTCGGCATGGCCAGGGCGGTTACATGTCCATCACTGCGCACTGGGTTAATGTGGTGGATGCAGGGTCCACAGGGGACAGCGGTGGTGGGACAGTGCTGCCTAGCCCACGGTATAGGAAACAGTTGGCTGTAGGAGTTCGACCCTCCTCCTCCAGAAGAGAAAGCTCGTCCACAGAGCGCAGTCGTACGAGCACTCCATCTGCAGCTGCCACTGTTGCACACGATGTGTCCCCCTATCGAGCAGCTAGTGGAAAGCGTCAGCAGGCTGTGTTGCAGATGATGTGTTTGGGCAACAGACACACCGCCGAGGTGCTGGCCGAGTACTTGAAGCGACAAACTGAGTCATGGCTGGGCAGTGTACATCTTGAGGCAGGCAAGGTAGTTAGTGATAACGGCCGTAATTTTGTGGCAGCCATAGCCCTTTCAAAACTCAGCCATATACCTTGCTTGGCTCACACCTTGAACCTGGTGGTGCAGTGCTTCCTCAAAAATTATCCAGAGTTAACAGCCCTGCTCCAGAAGGTGCGAAGACTGTGCGCGCACATCCGCCGGTCGCCTGTACACTCCGTTCGTATGCAGAAGCTGCAGCGATTGCTCCACCTTCCCAACCACCGCCTCATTATCGACATTGCAACAAGGTGGAACTCCACCCTGCACATGGTGGAGCGGCTGTGCGAGCAGAGGCAGGCCATAATGCATTTGTGGGAGGATACACGGCCAGGCACTTTGAGAGCAGACATGGAGTTGACAGGTGTGCAGTGGTCGAAGCTGAAAGACCTCTGTAAAGTCCTTCAGTGTTTTGAGGAATGCACACGGCTGGTAAGCGCAGACGACGCCATCCTAAGCATGAGCATCCCACTTATGCGTCTGCTCATGCAAACTTTGACGCACCTTAAGGAGCAGGCGTCTGCAGCCAATGTTGATGAGGAGGAAGAGGAGGAGGGAATCCTTGATGACATTCAGCCATTGTCTGCTCAGGGACCTCTCCTGGACGAGGTGGAGGAGGAGGAGGATGATGGGGATGATTACTTAGGGGAGGAGGATGCATCTCGTGGGGCAAGTGAAAATGTTGGCGTGGCAAGGTCTGGTACAGGGTTTGTGCGTGACTGGAGGGATGTGGATTTGCCAGAAAGTGCTCCTCCAACCAGCACTCGCAGTGCATCATTGACACCGGGAACATTGGCCCACATGTCAGATTATGCCTTGCAGATCCTAAAAAGGGACCCACGCATTGCCAAAATGATGAACGATGACGACTACTGGTTAGCCAGCATCCTGGATCCACGCTATAAAGGCAAATTACAAAACATCATGCCACAGGAGAACCTTGACCTAATATTGGCTAATAAACAAGCAACTCTGGTAAATCGGTTGCTTGAGGCATTCCCAGCACACAGCAGCGGTGATGGTTCTCACACGAGCCGTACGGGCCGGGGGCAGCTTGGCAGAGGTGTTCGTGGTGCACACAGCAGAAGTGGCGTTGGAGACAGGGGTTTCATGACAATGTTGTGGACTGATTTTTCAAGTACCGCTCACACAACTGGTAATACTGCATCGATGGAAAGTGACAGGAGACAGCAGTTGTCAACTATGGTTACAAACTACTTTTCCTCCCATATCGATGTTCTCCCACACAGGTCATTCCCCTTTGACTATTGGGCCGCTAAACTGGACACCTGGCCTGAATTGGCACAATATGCCTTACAGGAGCTCGCTTGCCCAGCTGCAAGTGTGCTATCGGAAAGAGTCTTCAGTGCAGCTGGATCAATCCTGACAGAAAAAAGGACCCGTCTGTCAACCCAAAATGTGGATGATCTAACCTTCATTAAAATGAACCACGCATGGGTTTCCAAGGATTTTGTCCCACCTTCCTCTGATGACACATAGGGTGACAGAAAAATGGCTTGCTTTGGTCCACCTCTTCCTGGGACTTGACCTATTTCACCTTTTGCATCAGCTGAATGTCCAACATCAACATATGCCACTTTCTAAAACTCCCTAACTGTGCTGCCTCCCCCCCCATCGCCGGGGTCACCACCTAGCGCACGACACCGTGCGAGTGCCGTTGCCCTGGACAGGTGGGTAGGCCGACTCTTGGGCGCGGGCACTGGCACAGGGTCCCTCATAGTGCAATCAAGTGTCTCTGACGGTGGTGGTGCACACCCGCCGTCAGACACACCGCCGTACTATTGAGGGGCCCAGTGCCAGTACCGATGCCCACGAGTGGGCCCCCCTTGCTTGGGCAGGGCCCCAGCATTTGCAATCTTTACCTCTCCCTGCTGCTCCGCTGTGTAGTCTGGGCCGTCAAATCCATACTGTGCCTGACACCGTCTGAGCCTGCCTCCTGATGTATAGACATATATTTTGAATGTGTACGCTATCCATACATGTTATCCGGGGAAACGGTACCCTTTCTAACCTTTGTGCAATCACGTGCAATCCATACTGGGCCTAACACCGTCTGAGCCTGTCTCCTGAGACATATATTTTGAATGTGTACGCTATCCATACATGTTATCCGGGGAAACGGTACCCTTTCTAACCTTTGTGCAATCACGTGCAATCCATACTGGGCCTAACACCGTCTGAGCCTGCCTCCTGAGACATATATTTTGAATGTGTACGCTATCCATACATGTTATCCGGGGATACGGTACCCTTTCTAACCTTTGTGCAATCACGTGCAATCCATACTGGGCCTAACACCGTCTGAGCCTGCCTCCTGAGACATATATTTTGAATGTGTACGCTATCCATACATGTTATCCGGGGATACGGTACCCTTTCTAACCTTTGTGCAATCACGTGCAATCCATACTGGGCCTAACACCGTCTGAGCCTGCCTCCTGAGGCATATATTTTGAATGTGTACGCTATCCATACATGTTATCCGGGGATACGGTACCCTTTCTAACCTATGTGCAATCACGTGCAATCCATACTGGGCCTAACACCGTCTGAGCCTGCCTCCTGAGACATATATTTTGAATGTGTACGCTATCCATACATGTTATCCGGGGATACGGTACCCTTTCTAACCTTTGTGCCATCACGTGCAATCCATACTGGGCCTAACACCGTCTGAGCCTGCCTCCTGATGTATAGACATATATTTTGAATGTGTACGCTATCCATACATGTTATCTGGGGATACGGTACCCTTTCTCACCTTTGTGCAATCACGTGTAATCCATACTGGGCGTGAGAACGGCTGGCGAGCTGTTAAGCAAGCTACAGCACCTGTGGTTTGCACACGTAAGTTTTTCATTTTTTAAGGAATGACGGTTAGGCCTAATTCCGGAACTGCGGTTGATCTGCACTTACTGGGAAATCATTGTTCGCGGGTAATAATTGTAATCAGTGATCCCCATCACTAACGTTGTTCAGCGGGCTATCTGCACCTGTAAGCGACAAACGCTGGCCTTTTCAGTGTAGCGCACATGCAGCCACGGACATGTAAGGGCATGACACACCAGTTATTGGCCAATCTCATGTGCCAGAGCCTCACGTGTCCCTCTAGTAAGCCGGACTCGGACCGCGGGGCATGACGGAGTCTCGTTCGTTAACGGAATTAAGCTTGCAATGTGTGCATCTGTTCTGTAGCTGGCATGGTTGAGGTTTCCCAGGTGGAGTCGAATTTAACCGTAGGCTCCACTCCTGGTGGTGCCCTTCTGGACATTCCTTTAAGGTTCAGCTTTGCAACCATACTGCCCACGTAAAACAAACACTTTGCCTTCATGAACGCTGTTTGGAGGGTCATGACTCGTGGGAATAACGCCGCCCAATCAGTTAACCTGCTAGAGAGATCCTTCGTTGCTCCCAAGCATGACATCACACTCCCTAGGAAGAAGGTAATGCCACTGTGGCGACCGTACTCCTGGGGGCGACACAAGTGCACTGATGCCCAGCCACTGCTCGATGAATCTGCTGGTACATTGACCCAGACCACTACATTCCCCTCGCACGCTACACGACCTGAATCTGACCCTGATGAAACTCAGGTTACCCTTCCCATATACAGTTCCATCTTACACGGTGACAAAGAGGAAGCTGCAGATGAAAGTGCAGGTTCGGCCCACCCGCCATCAGACACACCACCGTACTATCAGGGGCCCTGTGCCAGTGCCGTCGCCAACGAGTGGGCCCCCCCTGCTTGCCCAGGATCACAGCACTTGCAAAGTTGAAATACTGTGCAGTGAGATGGAAGATGGGGACGACGAGGAATCCAGACAAGTACAGGGATTCCCTAGCGAGGAGACTTATTTGATTGTTTTCAATGTTGGGACAGCAATTTTTGGGGAGCACTATACTCTGGAGAATGATAGATGGGGCCCACCATACACTGGAACATTCCAAAGGTGGACATCAGACACTGGAGCAGCATTTACAGGGCCCATTATACACTAGAGCATTAGAAATGGGGCCCATTATGTTTGGAGCATTATTTGGGCCCATAAGACAGTGGAGCTTCATCCATGGGGACCAACATATACTGTAGCATTATGTGGAGCTCATCATATACTGTTTCAAACATTATATGGGACCAATGATTCTGTATGGAGAAATAGATGGGCCTCGTCATGAGATGTAAAAAGTGAGGTATTTTTCATTGTACTATACCGCTATTTCTCTGCCATATCGGAGCATGATGAGTTGTGGTATGTGTTAAAGGGGCGCTCTTTCACCCAGGGCACATGAAAACCTGCAGCCAGCCCTCCCCCCCCACAACTTTAGCCAAATAACCCCCATTTTTCAGTGCGTAACTTGTATTATGAAGTTAATTAAGGTTGACAAGCTTAAGTAAGAAGAATTGATGCTTTTGGCATTCAAATGGGCACTGTTGGTGTGTTTCCTGTCCTCCTCTCACTGCCGACTTTTATTCCCCATTGACTTACATTGGGTTTCGTGTTTCGGGACGACCCCGACTTTTCCCTATAATCGGACGATCTTGCTCGACCCGACTTTTGGAAAAGTCGGGTTTCGCGAAACGAAACACGACCCTAAAAAACCAAAAGTCGCTCAACTCTAGTCCAGATTATATGTACAGCCAGGAAAATGACCTGGAGACACAGGATGTCTATACCCAGCATGATCCGTATACAGCAGAGCGAGGAGTGATATCATGTATACAGACCTGTGGTACAGGTGAAGTATACAGCACAGGAATAGAGCCTTTACACAGATACCACATATATAGTGAGTAACCTGGTTACACGGGATCTGCACACCCAGCCTCACAGTATGTAATAGAGATGAGGTCACATACAGATCATCAGACTCCATAACTGGGAAGGGGGGATAATCCGCACCCAGCAGGGTCAGTATACAGTGCACTGACATGAAGTGCAGCCTCCCATCATCATACATATACCATCCCCCGACTGCTCCTCTCACCAGTGTCTCTAATACATGTGACTGCCCAGCTCCACCATAGTAATGGCAGACACTGCATGTGTCCCTGCCCTGTCCTATCATACATAAACCCAGAACTCATGAAGACTCTGTATAATACAGCAGTAATGTGGGATATCAGAAATGTCTGCAGGGTAGTCACACAAAAGCTGCCTCTGCAATAAGTGAGGGAACATGGCGGCTACAGGAATTTCTGAGGTAATCTTGACCCCAGATATGATGTAGGAGCTGATACTACCTTAGTACACACTACACCATGTCTGAGGTGAATGCAGAGTAGTATATGAAACATGTCTGCAGGGAGGTCACACGGAAGATCACAGTCTGTGAGGAAAATGTAGCATGCACATGAGGGACATGGCAGCTACATGAATCGCTGAGGTAATATTGGTCCCATACATAAAGAAACCACTGGAGCCATAGGCGGAGGAGGACATGACTTGGGGATGGGTGGCCCTTTACTCCTGCAGCTTTTTTGGTATAGTGGTGTAGATTTTTAAGCAGGAGGGATGTTGCTTTAAGAAGAGAAAAGCCCAGTATGTCTGTGCCTGGGGGGTCACTGTGAGGAGGGTGGGATTATATAGAGCAGGAAATCTGTGTCTCTCCCTCACTTCAGACATCATGTACCAGTGTAGTATCAGCTCCTACATTATGTATGGGACCAATATTACCTCAGCGATTCATGTAGCTGCCATGTCCCTCATGTGCATGCTGCATTTTCCTCACAGACTGTGATCTTCCGTGTGACCTCCTGCAGACATGTTTCATATACTACTCTGCATTCACCTCAGACATTGTGTAGTGTGTACTAGGGTAGTATCAGCTCCTACATCATATCTGGGGTCAAGATTACCTCAGACATTCATGTAGCCGCCATGTTCCCTCACTTATTGCAGAGGCAGCTTTTGTGTGACCGCCCTGCAGACATTTCTGATATCCCACATTACTGCTGTATTATACAGAGTCTTCATGAGTTCTGGGTTTATGTATGATAGGACAGGGCAGGGACACATGCAGTGTCTGCCATTACTATGGTGGAGCTGGGCAGTCACAGGTATTAGAGACACTGGTGAGAGGAGCAGTCGGGGGATGGTATATGTATGATGATGAGAGGCTGCACTTCATGTCAGTGCACTGTATACTGACCCTCCTGTGTGCGGATTATCCCCCCTTCCCAGTTATGGAGTCTGATGATCTGTATGTGGCCTCATCTCTGTTACACACTGTGAGGCTGGGTGTGCAGATCCCGTGTAACCAGGTTACTCACTATATGTGGTATCTGTGTAAAGGCTCTATTCCTGTGCTGTATACTTCACCTCTACCACAGGTCTGTATACATGATATCACTCCTCGCTCTGCTGTATACGGATCATGCTGTGTATAGACATCCTGTGTCTCCAGGTTATTTTCCTGGCTGTACATATAACCTGGACATGACTTCCAGCTTAGTGCTTGATTTCTGTAGCTATTGCTGCCTTTAGTCCTCCCCCTCGTATATTGCATGATCAGAGTATACCCACCAAGAGCTTATTTTATATTACCTAAGATGGCGGATAGCACAGGCCTGAATGGATTATGTTTTATCATGTGTAAAATAAATAATCGTGGAGTGACTCAGCACATTTGAGTGGGCAGTAATAACTCAGCACATGGCGGGCAGTGAGTGAGCAGTAATAACTCAGCACATGGCGGGCAGTGAGTGGGCAGTAATTACTCAGCACATGGCGGGCAGTGAGTGGGCACTAATAACTCAGCACATGGCGGGCAGTGAGTGGGCAGTAATAACTCAGCACATGGCGGGCAGTGAGTGGGCAGTAATTACTCAGCACATGGCGGGCAGTGAGTGGGCACTAATAACTCAGCACATGGCGGGCAGTGAGTGGGCACTAATAACTCAGCACATGGCGGGCAGTGAGTGGGCAGTAATAACTCAGCACATGGCGGGCAGTGAGTGGGCAGTAATAACTCAGCACATGGCGGGCAGTGAGTGGGCACTAATAACTCAGCACATGGCGGGCAGTGAGTGGGCAGTAATAACTCAGCACATGGCGGGCAGTGAGTGGGCACTAATAACTCAGCACATGGCGGGCAGTGAGTGGGCAGTAATAACTCAGCACATGGCGGGCAGTGAGTGGGCAGTAATAACTCAGCACATGGCGGGCAGTGAGTGGGCACTAATAACTCAGCACATGGCGGGCGGTGAGTGGGCAGTAATAACTCAGCACATGGCGGGCAGTGAGTGGGCAGTAATAACTCAGCACATGGCGGGCAGTGAGTGGGCAGTAATAACTCAGCACATGGCGGGCAGTGAGTGGGCAGTAATAACTCAGCACATGGCAGGCAGTGAGTGGGCACTCTTAGTGTGAGGCTGCACATTGCTCTGGAGGACACATCATGGGCCCAGTTTTCAGCCCTGTCTCTCGTCTATTGTAGTTGTATGTAGTAGAGTGACTGGGATACAGAACTTGCAGTTTTCTGCTCACACACCTATGGCTGCAGGCAGCTTATATTAGACCTACATATTTCTTACCATTTATGTGCAGCTGGTGATTAGAGGCTGTAACTGCTGTAAAGGAGCAGGCGGCTTCTCATTTATTGTTACAGCATATAACACAGCATTGCCCATCTCTGCCTATTTCTGGACCTTATGATGGGACATTTTCCATTATTAACCTGTTGTATACCTTGGTTGTAAACCTGCATGGTTTTCACCCTCACTTATCCCACATCTTGTGTGCTTGGAGGGGTCCTTGAAGTTGGTTAAATATGGTCTGGGGGATCCATTGGGATATGGTTTCCTCCTTTTGGAATTTAATATGGTTCTGGATCTGGTGAAAGGTGGAGGGGAGTTTCGGCAAGGGTTTGTCGGATCCCCAGGAAATTCAAGTGAACATTGGAACCCTTGTGGTTATGGTGCTCCCGAGCTGGTGGGGTAACGGCTGGGAGTAATTGTTGGTACATTTCATGTTCACTTTATGTTTGGTAATCACCAGATTTTTGGGAGCTTCAAGGACTCCTACCAGCGTGTTAATATTATTTATGCTTTGATGTTTTATTGTATGTTTGTTTTAATAAAGGTGTGAATAATAATTATTTAAAAAAAAAAAAAAAAGGGATCGGTGTATACCCACCAAGTGCTTATTTTATGTTACTTAAGATGGAGGATAGCACAGGCCTGAGTGGATTACCTGGAGCCTGGTGGTTGGGGGGGTCCTTGAAGTTGGTTAGAAATTGGTCTGGGGGATCCATTGGCATATGGATTCCTCTTTTTGGAAGTTAATATGGTTCTGGACCTGGTGAAAGGTGGAGGGGAGTTTCGGCAAGAGTTTGTCGGATCCCCAGGAAATTCACGTGAACATCGGAACCCTTGTGGTTATGGTGCTCCCGAGCTAGTGGGGTAACGGCTGGGAGTAATTGTTGGTACATTTTATGTTTGGTAATCACCAGATTTGGGAGCTTCAAGGACTCCCCCCAGCGTGTTAATGTTATTTATGCTTTGATGTTTATTTTATGTTTATTTTAATAAGAACATGAATTTAAAATTTAAAAAAAAAAAAAAAAAGTTATTTGTTTTCCTTTTAGTGGGTCCTTGGAAGTTATTTATAAATTGGTCAGTAGGGGTAACCATATTAAGTATGGACCTCTGGGGTGGGGTTCTTGGAGTTGACGCTGAATCAGCGAAAAGGAATTGGAAGTTAAAATTCTGGATCTGGCTTTTGGTTACGGCTCTGGACGGGTAACTCTGGACGGGGTGTTACCCGGGAGCTTTTGGTGGTTGGACTTTCCAGAACGGGATGTTTGGTGCCCTCGAGCTGGTGGTTTACGGCTGAGGGTAACGTGGATTTTTAAGTTCCTGTGTTTTTGCCAAATAGTTAGCCAGAATTTTTGGGGCTCCAAGAACCCTCCCCTCATGTCGTATAAGATTGTGTATTTAATACTATTAAATAATTTAATATTGTGGCAGGGCTAAGGGTCGTGTAATCGATGGGAGATATGTGCCTCATAAATGGCTTGTCTCTATAATGTAAGGCATAAGTAAAGCGTACCAGATATTATTATTGTTGTTGTTTGAAGGACCTGTGGTGAGGTCACAGTCAGGTGACCAGTCAGCTGCTGAGTTCGTGGGTGTGGCTACAGCCTTATAATGTGGCCTGCTCCTGAACCAGGGAGCTGTATGTGGGGAGGACTAAGCCTCCCATGTGTGCTGAGACTCCTGCTCTGAGTCTATAACCACGGACATTTTGTGTTATTTTGCCTGAGCTAAAGGCTACTTTTTGGTGTTACGCTGCCTTGTGCGTCTATGACGTGAATAAACCGCAAGCACTGTTGAAGAACCTGTCTCATATTTGTCTCCCGCTGCACCTAAGCGAGTCACATCCCCACAATTGGTGGTACACGTGCGGGCAGCGGTCCCAGCAGAGACTTGAGACAGTTGCTGCATGTCCTGGGTGAAGTTTGCAGCGGGGCAACAAGCACTGCCTGGAATCATGGAGGACCTGCTGAAACACCTGGTCCAGTCCCAGGCTCTGCAGCAGGAAACCAACAAGCTGTTGTTACAGCAGATCCAGCAAAGCCAGCAGGAGCAGCGGCAGCAGTTCCAGCAGAGCCAGCAGGAACAACGGCAGCAGATGCAGCTTCTGGCAACCGCCATCCAGGAGGGCAGGACGAGCGCCCCAACCCCAGGTCGGGCTGATGCCACCGACGTCGAGAAGGCGGTAAGACGCGCGTTGCGTAACAAAAAATGACCCCTGAGGATGATGTTGAGGCCTTCCTGACGGTGTTTGAAAGGGTGGCTGAGAGGGAAAAACTTCAGCCAGAGCGGTGGGCGGAGGTACTGGCCCCATACCTAACGGGGGAGCCCCAGAAGGCGTACTTTGACCTGACGGTACAAGATGCCAGAGAGTATCCCAAATTAAAAGCGGAAATTCTCGCCCGCTTGGGGGTAACAATGACTACCAGGGCACAGAGAGTTCATCGTTGGGCCTATTACCGGGACAAACCCCCGCGCTCCCAAATGTTTGACCTGTTGCACCTGGTCCAGAAATGGCTGCAGCCAGAGTCGGCTTCCCCTGCACAGATGGTAGAGCGAGTTGTGATGGATCGGTTTGTGCATTCCCTGCCGAGACCTCTACAGACTTGGGTTGCCCAGGGTGATCCCCAAAATGCTGATGAACTGGTTGGGCTGGTCGAGAGATACCAGGGGATGGAAGGTTCCTTGGGGAAGCAGCCCATTCCGTATTGGGGGTCCCAGCAGGGGGCAGAGTCACAAAAAGGGGTGGTGTGTCCAAGGTCAAAAGGGGCGGGGGAGGCGGTGCCCAAGGTCCCCTCGGGTGATATTATTTGCTGGAAGTGTCATGGGCCAAGACATATAGCGGCCCGTTGTCACCAGACCACCGAGAAGATGGACTGCAGCATGGGATGCCGTAGTTCATACTACGCATATCCAGCTTGCAGTGTGAACTCGCTACCTAACAAGGGGCCACAAGCGTGTCCCGTGAAGGTGAACGGTCGAGCAGTAATGACGCTTCTGGACTCCGGGAGCTTGGTGACCCTTGTGAGGGCCAGTTTTTCTCTAAACATACTCCCGGGTAAAAAGATTGGTGTTCGGTGCATACGTGGCGATGCCATGGACTACCCTATGGCTAGGGTGAAGATTGAAACGGCACATGGTACCGAGTCGCATGAAGTTGGCGTTGTTCGAGACTTGTTGCATCCCATAATTATTGGCCGGGATTTCTGTCTGTTTTGGGATCTGTGGGGGATGGGTTCTGAGTGTGCTAGCAAGAGCAGGGAACCAATCCACCCCACTGAGGTAGCGCCACCACCAGACGCAGACGAGTTTCCTTTAAGTGTCCTTGTGGGGGATGAAGAGGAAGGGTCCCCTGTACCTGACATCCCGGAGTTAGGGGTGCCGGGGAGAATTTTGGGACTGCCCATCATAGGGACCCCACACTAAGGGAAGCCTTTAACAATGTCACCGTCATTAATGGGGTTGCACAAGAGCCGGGAGCAGACACAAGGTTTCCCCATTTTATGTTGAGTGGGGAATTGTTGTACCGGGTCACGAAAATAAGGGAGGAGGTGGCAGAGCAGATAATAGTACCAGGCCCCTATAGACGAAAAGTGTTGGACATGGCCCATTCACACATCTTGGGGGGACACCTGGGGGTGGAAAAAACCCAGGAACGGATTGTACAGAGGTTCTATTGGCCTGGGTGTCACCGGGAAATAGTAAACTATTGCAGGTCCTGCCCGACATGTCACTTAACTGCCCCCACATCTCATTTTCGGAACCCTCTTGTGCCACTGCCCATTACTGAAGTGCCATTTGAGAGAATTGCCATGGACTTGGTCGGTCCCTTAGTTAAATCAGCTCAGGGCCATCAGTATATATTAGTCATCCTGGACTATGCCACACGCTATCCTGAGGCCATTCCCCTGAGAAACTCCTCCGCGAAGAGTATAGCCCGTGAGCTGGTCCATGTGTTTTCCCGGACGGGTTTGCCGAAGGAGATCCTGACCGACCAGGGGACACCTTTTATGAGCAAGGTGATGAGAGAATTGTGCAGAGTCTTGCAAATATCCCAGTTGAGGACTTCAGTGTACCATCCGCAGTCAGATGGCCTTGTTGAGAGGTTTAACAAGACCCTGAAGAGCATGCTGAGAAAAGTCATAGAGGAAGATGGTAGAGACTGGGATTGTCTCTTACCATATTTACTATTTTCTATCCGTGAAGTTCCCCAGGCCTCCACGGGGTTCTCCCCCTTCGAGCTTCTGTACGGCCGGCATCCGCGAGGTCTCCTAGATATAGCTAAGGAAACCTGGGAAGCCGAAGTCACGCCCCACAGAAGCATCATTGAGCATGTGGCACTGATGCAGCAGAGGGTTGCGAAGGTGATGCCCATTGTTAAAGAACATCTCCGCCAGGCACAAGAGGCTCAGGCCAGGGTCTACAACCGGTCAGCCAGAGTGAGGCAGTTCAATCCGGGAGACCGAGTTCTCGTGCTAATCCCGACGGTGGAAAGTAAGTTCTTGGCCAAGTGGCAAGGGCCATATGAGGTGGTGGAGAAGCTGGTAGATGTAAACTACAAGATCCACCAACCCGGAAGACGGAAGCCATACCAGGTTTACCATGTTAACCTTATCAAGCCATGGCAAGATAGAGAGCCAGCGGTAACTCCGTGCTTGCTGGGCAACCTAGAAGGGGAGGTTGGAGCCGTTACCATAGCGGAGACTCTATCGAAGGCCCAGAAACAGCAGTGCCGGGAGTTACTCCAGAAAAACAGCGACCTGTTTTCAGAGTTGCCGGGGTGCACAAAGGTGGTGGAGCACGAAATTCTGACCGAGCCACATGTGCGGGTGAACGTGAAACCCTATCGTATTCCTGAGGCCCGGCGAGAGGTAATCTCCAAGGAAGTGCAGCGTATGTTGAAGCTCGGGGTCATTGAGGAATCCAAGAGCGGCTGGTCGAGCCTGATTGTCCTGGTCCCAAAACCTGATGGTGAATGGAGGTTCTGCAACGATTACCGAAAGCTGAATGAGGTCTCCAAGTTCGACGCTTATCCCATGCCACGCGTTGATGAGCTCATCGAGAGACTTGGACCGGCCAGGTACATAACCACTTTGGATCTGACAAAGGGATATTGGCAGATTCCCATGGCACAGGAAGCCAAGGAGAAGACGGCATTCTCCACACCAGACGGGTGCTTCCAGTATGTCCGGATGCCGTTTGGCCTACAGGGAGCTCCGGCAACCTTACAGAGGGCGATGGATAGAATCCTTGCGCCTCTTAAGCTATATGCTGCCGCATATCTGGATGATATCGTCATCTTTACCCCAGACTGGGAGACTCACCTGGAAAAGGTCCAAGCAGTGTTTGACGCTCTAAGAGAGGCGGGGTTTACAATAAACCCGAAGAAGTGTGCCTTGGGGAGAGAAGAAGCCAAGTACCTTGGATATGTAGTGGGGCGTGGCGAGATCAAACCCCAAATCAATAAAGTGGAGGCAATTCAAACATGGCCGAGACCTCTGTCAAAGAAGCAAGGTAAAGCCTTCCTGGGGATTGTGGGATATTACAGGAGGTTCATCCCAAACTTCGCCACAATGGCTGCCCCTCTAACTGATCTGCTTAAGGGGACAAAGTCAGTAATGGTCAGCTGGTCCGAAGAAGCAGTCAGCCTTCCAAGAAATGAAGGGAGCTCTTTGCAAGCAACCCGTTTTGGTGCCCCCAGACTTTAAACGTGAATTTGTCCTCCAGACAGATGCCTCAGATGTCGGGGTAGGAGCAGTCCTCTCCCAAGAGATACGTGGGGAGGAGCATCCTGTTCTCTACTTGAGTAGGAAGTTGACTTCTTGTGAGAGAAATTACTCAGTTGTAGAGAAGGAGTGTTTGGCCATAAAATGGGCAGTGGACACATTACGGTACTACCTGGTGGGACGGAAGTTTAGGTTAATATCCGACCATGCCCCACTCAGGTGGATGAGGGAAACAAAGGGCAAGAATGCTAGGGTCACCCGCTGGTTCTTAGCCCTACAAGACTTCAGCTTCCATGTAGAGCATAGGGCCGGGAAGCTACATGGGAATGCCGATGCCCTCTCCAGAATCCCTTGCCTGGTAGGTGAAAGTGCCAAGCCCCACGGCTTTAGGCAGAGGGGGGAGGTATATGGCAGGGCTAAGGGTCGTGTAATCGATGGGAGATATGTGCCTCATAAATGGCTTGTCTCTATAATGTAAGGCATAAGTAAAGCATACCAGATATTATTATTGTTGTTGTTTGAAGGACCTGTGGTGAGGTCACAGTCAGGTGACCAGTCAGCTGCTGAGTTCGTGGGTGTGGCTACAGCCTTATAATGTGGCCTGCTCCTGAACCAGGGAGCTGTATGTGGGGAGGACTAAGCCTCCCATGTGTGCTGAGACTCCTGCTCTGAGTCTACAACCATGGACATTTTGTGTTATTTTGCCTGAGCTAAAGGCTACTTTTTGGTGTTACGCTGCCTTGTGCGTTTATGACGTGAATAAACCGCAAGCACTGTTGAAGAACCTGTCTCATATTTGTCTCGCGCTGCACCTAAGCGAGTCACATCCCCACTATATATATATACAAAATTAATTTATTTCAATTCTTCAATACAAAAAGTGACTCTCCTATATTCTATAGAGTCATTTCACATGTTTATTTCTGTTCTTGTTGATGATTATGGCAACCAATGAAAACCCAAAAGTCATTATCTCAGTAAATTAGAATACTTTATAACACCAGCTTGAAAAAATTATTTTTAATCCGAAATGTTGTCCTACTGAAATGTATGTTCAGTAAATGCACTCAATACTTGGTCAGGGCTCCTTTGGCATCAATTACTGCATCAATGCGGTGTGGCATGGAAGCAATCAGCCTGTGGCACAGCTGAGGGGTTATGGAAGCCCAGGTTGCTTTGATAGTAGCCTTCAGCTTGTCTGCATTGTTGGGTCTGGTGTGAGTGGACGGGGGACTGCGGAAGGTTCAAGGGGTGGAGGCACAGCTGGGGAGGAGCCTCAAGGGGGCCCCAAAATTTTGCCAGTATGGGATCCCGAAATTCTTCTGGTGGCAGTTCTGACCCCGGAACCAGCTCTTGTCTGGACACAACGGAGCATCCATTTGCAACAAAAAGAGTCAAAAATAATAATTGTCTGTTTTTCACCTGTCAGTATTTTGAGATCCCAAAATACTATTATGCAAAGGGGACAGTTAAAAAAAAAAACATCAGCATATATAGACAGGGCTGTCTGATTTTCAGGGGTATAGTGCATTTGTTTTGTTTTTTTACCAATGTAGAGGAAGAATGCTACACAGCGTGAGGACTCATGCAGACGTCCATGCAACACAGTCCGAATACGAACTGCAACGCATGGACTGGCCGCAGGTCTCCTGACCTAAGCGTGCCAGCCACATAGAATTATATCAGGGTGTCATGCTCAAGTCAGGAGTCCTGCGGCCAGTCCATTCTCAGACCGTGTTGCACAGACATCAGCATGAGCTCTTAGGCCGGGTTCACACATTGCAACGTAACTGTAAAAAAAAAAACGGATGCTATACCATGGCTCCATGTCGGATAAATTTTTTTCTGCATACACATACAGCTGTGGCCAAAAGTATTGACACCCCTGCAATTCTGTCAGATAATACTCAGTTTCTTCCTGAAAATGATTGCAAACACAAATTCTTAGGTATTATTATCTTCATTTAATTTCTCTTAAATGAAAAAACACAAAAAGAATTGTCCTAAAGCCAAATTGGATATAATTCCACATCAAACATAAAAAAGAGGGTGGACAAAAGTATTGGCACTGTTCGAAAAATCACGTGATACTTCTCTAATTTGTGTAATTAACAACACCTGTAACTTACCTGTGGCACCGAACAGGTGTTGGCAATAACTAAATCACTCTTGCAGCCAGTTGACATGGAATAAAGTTGACTCACCCTCTGTCCTGTGTCCTTGTGTGTTCCACATTGAGCATGGAGAAAAGAAAGAAGACCAAAGAACTGTCTGAGGACTTGAGAAACCAAATTGTGAGGAAACATGAGCAATCTCAAGGCTACAAGTCCATCTCCAAAGACCTGAATGTTCCTGTGTCTACCGTGCGCAGTGTCATCAAGAAGTTTAAAGCCCATGGCACTGTGGCTAACCTCCCTAGATGTGGACGGAAAATAAAAATTGACAAGAGATTTCAACGCAAGATTGTGCGGATGTTGGATAAAGAACCTCGACTAACATCCAAACAAGTTCAAGCTCCCTGCAGTCCGAGGGTACAACAGTGTCAACCCGTACTATCCGTCGGCATCTGAATGAAAAGGGACTGTATGGTAGGAGACCCAGGAAGACCCCACTTCTTACCCCGAGACATAAAAAAGCCAGGCTGGAGTTTACCAAAACTTACCTGAAAAAGCCTAAAACGTTTTGGAAGAATGTTCTCTGGTCAGATGAGACAAAAGTAGAGCTTTTTGGGCAAAGGCATCAACATAGAGTTTACAGGAGAATAGAAGAGGCATTCAAAGAAAAAAACACGGTCCCTACAGTCAAACATGGAGGAGGTTCCCTAATGTTTTGGGGTTGCTTTGCTGCCTCTGGCACTGGACTGCTTGACCATGTGCATGGCATTATGAAGTCTGAAGACTACCAACAAATTTTGCAGCATAATGTAGGGCCCAGTGTGAGAAAGCTGGGTCTCCCTCCGAGGTCATGGGTCTTCCACCAGGACAATGACCCAAAACACACTTCAAAAAGCACTAGAAAATGGTTTGAGAGAAAGCACTGGAGACTTCTAAGGTGGCCAGCAATGAGTCCAGACCTGAACCCATAGAACACCTGTGGAGAGATCTAAAAATGGCAGTTTGGAGAAGGCACCCTTCAAATATCAGGGACCTGGAGCAGTTTGCCAAAGAAGAATGGTCTAAAATTTCAGCAGAGCATTGTAAGAAACTCATTGATAGTTACCGGAAGCGGTTGGTCGCAGTTATTGTGGCTGAAGGTTGTGCAACCAAGTATTAGGCTGAGGGTGCCAATACTTTTGTCTGGCCCATTTTTGGAGTTTTGTGTGAAACGATCAATGTTTTGCTTTTTGCTTCATTCTCTTTTGTGTTTTTTAATTTAAGACAAATTAAATGAAGATAATAATACCAAAGAATTTGTGTTTGCAATCATTTTCAGGAAGAAACTGCGTATTATCTGACAGAATTGCATGGGTGTCAATACTTTTGGCCACAACTGTAGACTTGAATGGGTCTAAAATACAGTATACTCGTGTGAACATGCCCTTATCCAAACATTTTTTATGCATTCAGTTGAAACAAAGTGCAATGGTAGCATTATATCTGCATGCAATGATCACCCCCTAGGGGTGGATGCAGACATTACATTTTATTATCAAATGTAGAACTTGAGATCAGAAAAACAGAACTCTGAGGATAAACATGTGCACTAACTTGGAATAAGATGAGAGTAAATGTCATTTTTTATTTTTTTTTTTTTTTTATAAATCAATAGTACATATGAGAGTAAACTTGGCAAATTGTCGTATTACAGAAATCTGCTTCTTTCTGCTCCTGGACTGATCTTTCTTCTTAATTCACAGGTAAAATCTGTCTTCAATAATGGGAAAATCTGTATTCTCTGAGATAGGATATGACAGTTGGTGCTTATAAAGTTCTATAGAGATCTGCAACCGAAGTCTGAGCAGAAAGTCTGTCTCCGCCTCCAGCTCCTCCATAAACCTTTAAAGCACCAACTGTCATCTCCTATCTCAGTAATGTAAATCTGTCTGCCTCAGCAAGGCCCCACTTACTTTGCACAGGTCCCCTGTATAGTGGATTGCTCTGTACAGAAATGCTATGAAGCTATTTCAGTGCAGACCTCAGCCCCTTATCCCCAGGACTGGTTTGGCACCTGCTGATTATAAAGTGATGGCAATAACCATCCAGTTGCTCTAGGAAGAGGCTCTATAGTGGCAACATATTCTGTACGGAGTTCACTAATTCCTGACTCCTCTGGGGTTCACAACCAGCGTTCCCCATCTCAATCACAGACTTATGGGTCAGTTCGTCAGAACCACAGAAGATTGACAGTTTGGGCCTGTGACACTGATGAGCCTCTGGGCTACACTAAGCACTTCCCCATGCTGTAAGCAGAGGCAGCGTTACCTCTGTAGCATCAGAATAGCACAGAGACTCTGAAGCTGGTTGGCTCCAGAGATCCGGGTAGCTACAGAACAGCACTTGCCAGATCTATAGTAAAGAGCTCGTAAGTGCTGCGCTACTTGCCTGGGAAACCAGCCACTAATGACACAGCAGTGATCAGAGCTCGCTGAGATCGATGCTGTTTAAACACTTACAGAGACATTTAAATAGCCTGTTTGCTTGGGCGCTTGTGCAATGGCTCCCAGTGGCGATCGACCAATTCAACTGGGGTCTTGCTGAAGCCCCCACCCCCACCATGGCTGGCATCTTAGTCCTCATGTGAAGCTCAGCCTTGGGCTTTACTTTATAAGAGAACGTCAGTTATACCATAAACTTGCAAACTTCTAATACTGCAGTATCCTTTAAGGCCACGTTCACATGTTCATTATTTGGTCAGTATTTTACATCAGTATTTATAAGACGAAATCAGGTGTAGAACAATCAGAAAAAGGAAAATAAAAACACGCCACCTCCTCTGTACTTTTAACCCACTCCTGGTTTTGGCTTACAAATACTGATGTGAAATACTGACCAAATACTGAGCGTGCAAATGTATTCACACCCGAGCCTGTTTTCACTTTTATGACCATGTCAAAGTTTACAATTCTGACCAATGTCACTTTATGTGGTAATACAGGTGCTTCTCACAAAATTAGAATATCATCAAAAACAGGATTTTTTTGTTGCTTACCGTAAAATCTGTTTCTCTGAGCCTTCATTGGGGGACACAGAAACCATGGGTGTATGCTGCTGCCACTAGGAGGCTGACACTATGCAAATAAAAAGTTTGCTCCTCCTCCGCAGTGTACACCCCACCGACAGGAAGTAGGATGTTCAGTTAGTGAGAAAGCAGTAGGAGAAGCAATCTGTAACGAGATAAAAACCACAGAAAACACAAATCCATACTGTAACAATATTATATAGTAAACTGTGCTGTTCAACTTGGGAGGGTGCTGTGTCCCCCAATGAAGGATCAGAGAAGCAGATTTTACGGTAAGCAACAAAAAATCCTGTTTTCTCTATTGCTTCATTGGGGACACAGAAACCATGGGACGTCCCAAAGCAGTCCCCAAGGGGAGGGAACAGCAAACAACTCCAATCAGAACGAGGAAGTCACCCTCGTCACCTGCAAGGTCACCTGCGAGGTCTTTTCACCCCGACCGGCACTTGCCGAAGCTAGGCATGGGCTCTGAAAAACCTCATGGACCTGTGGAGGACAAATGACCGTACTGCAGAGGAGCAAGACGAAGGCCCAAAGAGTACCGCCAGGAGGACACACACTGCCTGGGCAGTGTGCATCGTACTGAAAAGAACGCAGTCCCTCCTGGGCCGGCAACCCTACTAATGTCGACCAGATTCCGCGAGCAGATGCTGACCTGGAGGCCAGAGGACCTCTATACCTCAAGCCCGAGCTTGATAAGTACCGTTGCTTTGGTCAGGTAGCCTGATGAGAGCGCGCCATGAAGGGAAAATTCGAGGCGGATGAAAGAAAGAGAATTTAGAGAGATGTAGAGTGGACCCTTGACCCACAGGAGGTGTACCATAGCTGCTATAGAGTCTGTGAGGCTCTAGGAGTGGTGGAGAGCCTGAAAGGCAAGGCTACCAACTGAAAAGGAAAATGAACCCGTACGTTGCGAAAGCAGATATCGCCAAAGCCCTGAAGAAATCAGGACCTGGATAAGAGCTTCATGGAAAAATCATGCGATTCGCAGGAGGCAAATGCTGAACAAAGAAAAATTTCCTCCTGAGAAAAAGGATCGACTCAATCCTAGATCCCGAAAAGGCACGCTGTGGAAAATGCGCTGAAGAACGACGAGGTTCAGCCTGAGGAAGGAGAGCGCTTGTCCTTCCGGTGACCTCCTCAATAATTAAGCGATTGGAGCTACCCGGAAGAAACAGGAAGCTGGTGAGGGACTTGTTTGGAGATAATTTCGCTCGTGAAACCGAAAGCCAAATGAACCCTTTGATAGGAACGATGAGGCGAAAACCCATGTTTCCATGCAAGAGAAAATTTTTGGACAGTGAGGACGATCAAATCTTCTGACCGGTCCCCAGCAAGAATGCTCTGATGAGCAAGCTAGGCCACGTGTCTATAGAACTTTGCAACACGAGTGGAGACTAAGGCAGGACACGATAAAGCGGCGGATGGTTTCAAGGTTGACCTTGCCAACTACTGTGTGAATTTGCCATGGAATCTGAGGGATACACTTCTGGGACAGGAAGGACCGTAGTAGTGGGAGACTTGGAACCGGAGGGTTCGTAGTCAGAGAAGTAGAGATATACTAAGGCGCCCTCTTGTTTGGAAACGGCTGAAGGCCGTTCTGTGAGAAAATGACAAGGCCTGAGAACAGGCCATTGAGAACCTGCGATAGAGCCAAACACTGAAAACGTACTGAATGGAACCAGGGGATAATCTGGATCTCATCGGCGCGATGTAGGCTCAGGATGGCTATGAATAGACAACTGATTGCTCCACTAAGGAGGTAGAATGGAGACTACTGGATGACCGAGATCCAAAGGGAGATAAACCCAGCATCCCGAGATGAGTGTGGATATGGACAAAAATAGTGTAGCTGGACTTAGAAAAGTGATTAGTCGAGCAAGGAAAGTTCATGCAAAACATGGAGTATGATAACTGTAAGAAAAGTTGGCTCTAGGTAGATCAAATAGACACCAGAAGACAACTAGGCTGACGAAAGGCAGGTCAATTTGTATGATGATGTAAACGACCGAATCCATCCTGGACCCTCTGGAGCAGGGAGGGGATTATGGTGTGTAGACCCGCTAGCCTAAGTCTAAGACAAAACGCGCCTGAGGATAACAGTGAAAAGATACAATACTAGCTGAGGGAAGAAACGCGTTATCACCAGACTCATTCTTGGATCCAGGACTGGAACAGCTTTTTACCCCGGTCGATGCTTGCGCAGAGTTAGATCCCACTCCTGTCTGAGGTGGGATACTTTTTCACGGTCACGGTCAGAAGTCACATGTCTGAGCTGCTGGAGGCTTTACTCGGCGTCTGTAAGAAAGAATAGGTAAGTTGCGACAGATAAGGAGCTTATGGTAGTGTGGTAGCTCGAAGGCCCCTAAAGCAGACTAGAACTTATAAACTACTATTTGCCAAACATTAAAGATAGGCGGAACACACCGGCAGTAAAGATAGCTTCTGGCAAAAACTCCTGTGGAGCAACTCACACTTAGGGTACTGAACATGCCACAGTAAAACCGCGACCATCAGTACCTGACACGAGAGAGTCTGACCCACCTGAAGGTGGAGTATCCAGATATGTTGCTACCAAGATCCACACTGTGGGACAGAGATCCGTTCTGTTTGGACAAGGTAGTGGTTACGTTTAACTGTTAACAAACCACAGATGTTATTGACAATGAAATATGTAGCCGAGAGGTGTCTTTGACTCACCTGAAAGCGACTTGTCACCGCGGCTGTAGCCCGCTATGAGCAATAAATACCGGCACCTCACCTCGAGTGGCGATTAAACGGGAGCTTAGGCAAAAGCTGCAAAAGACCGTGAGGAACGTGAGAGAGGACGCTTCTGACTCCCCAGAAAACGGGTCAGTATAGTCGGATCGGTATAGTTGATGGCCTCGGGTACGTTTGAGTTACCAGAGAGATGGCATGTATTGACTAAACATGTCTGAAAGAGGACTATTCAAGTGCTCGATAAGGGATAGAGTACTGCTGCAATAGAACGCGAGGAACCTGAAGGCGAGAGCGTCTGACTCACCTGAATATGGTACAGAACACCAGTACCACTGAAGCAGTCAACCCCAGACACGTCTCCACAGTAATACGGCCGTTTGAACTACTGTACCTGGTAGGTGATGCGTCTGAAGCCTGGATAGCTTCAGCTGCAATCGGCTCTAAGTATCCTGTGTACAAATCAGCGTGGAGAGAACCCGGAGAAGGGTATAGGAGACCGTCATTTCTGAGTTGCGGGGCTGTCTTGGCCTGGATACCTGACATTAGGCAGAATAACGGCTTGTGTGTTGTGGTCTATGCCGGAATACCTGACGGCATTAGGCCAAATAACGGCTTCTGGCTGCGGTCTAGGTCTGAAAACCTGATGGCATTAGGCAGAATAACGGCTTCTGTGATGCGGTCTAGGTCTGGGTACCTGACGGCATTAGGCAGAATAATGGCTTCTGTATTGCGGTATAGGACTGGGTACCTGACGACATTAGGCAGAATAATGGCTTCTGTGTTGCGGTCTAGGTCTGGGTACCTGACGGCATTAGGCAGAATAATGGCTTCTGTATTGTGGTATAGGACTGGGTACCTCACGGCATTAGGCAGAATAACGGCTTCTGTGTTGCGGTCTAGGTCTGGATACCTGACGACATCAGGTAGAATAATGGCTTCACGCGTAGTAAGCCGTGCCACGAAGTCTGTAGTAAAGTAGATTCTGACCAGTCAATTCTTCTGACGGTAGAACAGTAGGCCTGGGATCAGAAAGAGACTAAACACCACTCTCTGTTGTGCGCCATGGTTCCAACTTCTGGAACAGCGAGTTGTGGTCAGCTTCTCTATTCACTGAGCCACAGCAGACAATTGCCTGATAACATGGACTTCTATTCAGCTAGAAGTCCGGCCCAAACACTGGAGACGTGAAGAGAAAGAAGCAGCACCTTGTTCTGCTTATAGCAGTATGAATCCAGCGTCCGGAGGGGGCTGCAGAAAATTGAAGGGCGAGTGCCTGTGAGCCGTAGATATTGGAGTAGTTGCTATTCCAGGACCCCAACGTCTTTATGTGAAGCAATGGTTGAGACTTGCTCTGCTGAAAATCAAGGCACCTATCCGTAATGGCCGAAAAACACAACAACCGTGTGACAAAATCAGATCTCCGACAGACATACTGATGCACTAGAGACTGCGCGGCAGAAGATTACAATTATGCCAGTAAAATACACGACTCTAGAGTACTATTACGTCTGTGACTGTACAGCTCTAGAGTACAGTTACTTCAGAGACTGTACGGCTCCAGAAAAACCATCAAGTTAGTGACTGTATTGCTCCAGAGACTGTACGACCGGGTCAACTGGGGGCTCCTGGACGGTGGGAGAGGACCACAGTGGAGGAATAGGAGGAGAACGAAGTGGCCTAGAGTTAGAGATGAGAACAATCCCACTAAGCACTGCCAGAAGGTTAGGGGACAGGAGAGCAGAGGAGGGGATCAGTCTGCAGTGCAGCTACTTACGGCAGATGTCCTGTAGGAGACTTCATGGCTGTAGAGAGACAGGCAGGTCCCATAGCTGGATGCGGTTCCCCTGTACCACAGCCGGAAAATGGCGTCTGCCAGAAGACGCAGGGCAGAACGCGTGCGCTGTGAGGGTGGCCAGAGACCGGGAAGTCCGCTCTCAGCTAAACGCGGGGCCCGGAGGAGCAATATGGCAGCGGCTCCCGTCCACAGTCTGAGGGTAGCGGGCGGAGCCTGACGCCACACAGGAAGAGGCGAGAGGAGGAACAGGCAGGAAAAAGCCCGCCCAGAGCCGAGAGGAAGGGGGCAAAGTCAGCGCTGCAACTTGGCCCAAAATGAAGCCTCGACCTAGATTACAGCCGGCGGCCGCCGGAGCGGGAGAGGGGCCCGCGGAGGACATACAATAGCGCCAAACGGGTCCCCACAGTGGCGCCAGGGTGCTAAAAGTGGCACAAACAAAGCGCCATGACGCCGCTGCACGGGGGCACAAAGAACAGGAAGCCTCTGTGTGCCAAAGCCCCCTCTCTTCCCCAAAGTATCTGCAAGGCAGTGCTGAGGCCCCCGAAACCAGTCGGAAGGTATGAACTGCGCTAGCCGCCCAAAGCACTATCTCTTTGAATAAAGGGTTTTTTTGTTTTTTTTTCCTCTCTCTTCTTCTTATCCCATTTTCTTCACCTCTTCAGTAACTGGGGAGAAAAGAGGGAAAGTACCTCCCCAATCACGAAAATCAGACGTCCGGAATCCATGTTGCGGGACGTCCGTGTCTTCTCGACCGACAGGCTCTGGTGGGCGAGTGGGTGGGAGACATAGACAGGACCAGGTATTCTTTCTCTTGCGGGATCACCTAAACACGCGTCTGTGTTAGGGATTTTGGGGTCCTGCCGTCCAGACATATGGGGTGGCAGTACACGCCGTACTCATAGTCTCTGTGTGGGAGTACAATAGTGACCATTCACACTGTATCCCTCCGGGAACCTGAAAAGAAAACGAAGCACATTGAGGTAGATAAGGGTCTAGTAAAAAACCCGTGTCCACCTCCTACTGACACTAAGCTAAACTAAACATCCTACTTCCTATCGGTGGGGTGTACACTGCGGAGGAGGAGCTAACTTTTTTATTTGCATAGTGTCAGCCTCCTAGTGGCAGCAGCATACACCCACGGTTTCTGTGTCCCCCAATGAAGCGATAGAGAAAAGTTAATGTATTTCAGTTCTTCAATAGAAAAAGTGACACTCCTATATTCTATAGAGTCATTACACACAGAGTGATCTATTTGACGTGTTTATTTCTGGTAATGTTGATGATTATGGCTTACAGCCAATGAAAACCCAAAAGTCATTATCTCAGTAAATTAGAATAATTAAGAAAAAACATCTGATTATTATGAGAATACTGGTAAAAATCTCCTGCCCACAATAATTCCTCTATGCAAGTGCCTCATTAAAGAGGGTGTGGAAAATAAGGTCCCTGACTTTAGAGAGAAAACATTTTTCTCGATTAATAATCCATCTATTCCTTTATTATCATTTACTTAAAGTCCATAAAGATAAGATGGGTTCCAAAATCACACCAGCTTATGCAAATCTGTTTATGGGTGTGTTTAAAGATTTATTTATCATCAACAGTCTTTGGAATTAAAACATTATCATGTACAAGAGATACATTGATGATGTTTTTTTTTTTAGATGGGATAACACAGAAAATAATATTCTAATATTCACTAACTATAGAAATACAAATGACTGGGGATTGGTATTTTCTCCCCTTCATGATCCTCACTGTATCAATTTTCTGGACATCACCGTTTTTTGTGATGGTAATAATATTTTACTTTTTTTAAAGAGGTTGGACACCAATAGTTATATTCACTACAGGAGTGGACACGACAGTAAATAGCTCACTAATATTCCAAACAACCAATTAGGAAAAACTGCAGTCGAATAGAGGATTTTAAAATGCAAGCCTCCGTTCTGCATGAGAGATTCAAGGCCCAAAAATATCCAAAAGACCTAGTTAATCGGGCATATACAAATTTATAGAAAACAAACCAGGAAATTTTACTTACTGTTCATACAAGAAAAAAACAAAACGGACACAAAATATATGTCTAATTTTATCACCCAATTTAATCAAAACCACAAAGAAATACAGGATATTTTTAAAATGAATTTACATATCCTGCTGAATGACTAGCGGTGGACGCCGCGTCGGTGTAGGCAACACTCTTCCTCCACTGCATTCCACAGGAATACTACAAATAGTAAATATATACTCACTTCTTCTCTTCCTCTTTAAGCAGTGGGACTGACGAAGGTCCGTGTGAGACCGAAATGTCTCATAATGATTTGACTGCATTGAAATTACTTCTGGATTCCACTAATAAGTTGAGTACCAAGTTTTATTGTCTTTATAAACGGGCAGCATGATGGCTCAGTGATTAGATCTGTACGGTGGTTCAGTGGTTAGCATTGCAGCCTTGCATCTCTGGAGTCCTGGGTCCAAATCCCACCAAGGAGTTTGTATGTTCTCACCGTGTTTGCGTGGGTTTCCTCTCACGTTCCAAAGATGTACCGATAGGGAATTCAGATTGTGAGCCCCATCATGGACAGCAATGATAATGTGTGCAAAACTGTAAAGTGCTGCGGAATATGCTGGCGCTATATAAAAATAAAGATTATTAACTAAAAACCACTAATTGTGTAACCTCTAATGCTACCAGCGAAAAATTCCCTATCAAACAATACTTGAATTGTAATACGGATTTTGTCATTTATGTCATAGATTGTAATTGTGGGAAATGATATGTTGGTAGGACCACCCAACCTTTACACTGCAGATTACACTCTCATAGACATAATATATGTAAAGGTTTCCTTCGGCACGGACTATCTAGATATTGCACTCTTTTTCATGATAAAAAATGTGATAACCTGAGGATCAGCCTTTTAGAACAAACAAATCCCAGCAAACACACCAGATCGTATTCAAAAACTAAATAGGAAAGAAATATACTGGATTTACAGGTTAAATACTCTGAAACTGCATGGATTAAATGAAATATCAGAGGGATTATTTTTATAACTTTTTTTATAACTTTTTAATTACATATATTTTATCTCTTAATTTTTTTTCCTTTATCGATTGATTAAATCTTAAATAAGCGTGATTTTTTTTCTGTATATATTATTGCATAAGATCATACCGATATGTGCTGTTTCATTGGTATATTCCTATAGGCTTGTGCATCTACTTTAGTTGTAATAATTATTGTACCTCTGATTTCACTGAAAATATGCCTAAAAGTTTTTTATGTTACAATAATATCTCATGTGAAATAAGCTGCACCATATTGTGATATATCCTTATTATCATGTACCAATGGTTGTTTCCACCTCTGTACCATGTACATTATTTTTTCCCACACCAATTTGCCTTTTCTTTATCGCTTCCGATGTGGCTGTGGCTCAGAATGTTAGTGCGTGGCTCTAGCGCAGCTGTAAGGAAATAGACCGGACCACGGGTACCTGTATACCGGGTCTGGAAGTATGTAGGCTGCATCCTCTGTTCCCGGGGTGAAGCCTGAGTGGGGCGGACCTTTCCCTGCTGTTTGGGGGAAGTCTGAGTGAGGAGGACCTTCCTGAGGACGGAGAACAGTGGGGAGAGCCAGGAAAAGGCGCGCAGCGTCGGGGGCATAAAAGGAAAAAGCGCACGAAGCGGGGCAGTCTGGCGACGGAGAAGAGTGGGGAGAGCCAGGAAAAGGTGCACAGCGTCGGGGGCATAAAAGGAAAAAGCGCGCGAAGCGGGGCAGTCTGGCGCCGGCGGAGAGCAGCGCAGAGAGCGTCACGCAGAGCGGTGAGCAACGCGCGCTGCTTACCCCACCAGAGAGTACTGGTGTGGCGACGGGCCATATAGAAGGAGTCCCCGTCACCTACAGAGAGAGCCGTGCAGAGCAGAGCTATGCCAGCAGAGCGGAGCTGTGCAGAGCCGTGTTAGCAGAGCAGAACCGTGCAGAGCTGTGCACACAGAGTAGAGCCGAGACTGGTGTTGCAGCAGCGAAAGAGAGGAGTGCTCCGTCCGGGGAGCACCAGCCCCACACAGACCAGCAACCGCTGTCGCCCTCCTCTAACCACGGGGACCAGAGGAAGAGAGATGGGCAGTGTGTGCCCAGTTACTGACATAAAGCCAGGTGCCAGAAGCTTCAGGATCGTGAGTACCGTGCGTGTGCCACCTGAAAAAGACCGGGAGCGAGACCATAACCTACACCCTGACTGTGCTAGTAAATCTCGTACCCAGACACTTGTGACTTGACTTGACCATTGTATACTTGCAGAGCCGCTTTTGGCTCATACAGGACTGTGGCCCTCACCGTTGTTTAGCCACCACAGGATATGGACTAGGGTCAGTGTAAGGTACCGGAGACCGACCACTGTCACCAGAAGACGGGATATTGTTGTGTGCTGGACCCCATTATTAAGGACACTGCGTCGGCCGTGGCCATTGAGTTCGCTGCAGGAGCTGCCGTTCAGGAACTTCCTTACTCCCAGTCTAACGAACTGACGATATTTGAACCGTTGTTCTTCACTTCAAGTTATCCTTTGTCTTTATGTACTGTTTGTCTACACTGTTTAACCCTTTACCTCCCGGCCTGGAGTATTCCCCTGTAAATAAACCTGTTAACCCTTGTTCTTCTTGCGTCCCGTCACTGCATCCCGCGTTCCTGCTAGTACATTACATGGTCTCCAGTGTGTTTTATCTATGTGGATTCCCCTTGCATCCAAGTTCTAATTCTCCATACCGTTTGTTATTTTTATAGCAAACTATTTGGTCGATACTCATAAAGAAATTGTACAAACATTATATTTCTTCTCTAACCACAGTGCACAAGCTTTTTCTAGTCTTAGAATTAATTTTTTCCCTCACTCCATTAGATTCTGAATGTTTCCTCTCCCCCTTTTTTTTTCCGTGATTTTATGTCACCATATATAAAATAATACACTTTTTTTACTCCAGAATCTTTTTATTTAATTTTTATTTCAAATAAACTTTCATACATATATACACATTTTTTATATAGTTCTCTCCTGAATATACATTTTTTTTCTTTTTTTTTTCTGTTCAACACTTTTTTCTTTTCCCCTTTTTTCTTCTTGTCTTCTTAAACAATCGTCCTATAATGTGAACAGAGATTTATACAAGTTATATTGTAATAATCATTTTCGTTTATTCCTTTTATCTTAGCACACCACATGTATGTCATGTGCCATCCCAGGTGGTACCTAACCCAACTTTGACATTTATCACATGTTCCTTTTTTTTTTTACATCTATCACATGTTCCTTTTTTTTACATTTATCATCACATGGTTCTTTTTTTTAAATTTATCATATGATTATTTATTTTTTTTTTTTAATTTATCACACGGCTCTCTTGGCACTCACATTTGAAAGCTGCATACTATTTTTGCTGCATTTGCTATACTTGTGGCCTTTCCTAATGAAGAAGTCTTTTGTACTTTGAAACTTATTATTATTTATTTTTATAGCGCCATTTATTCCATGGCGCATTATATAAATCTCTATCCATTTGATAATCTTGGATATACGTCTCATCATTGACCAGCAAGGGCGGAAATCATCCACTAACTGCTCCTTTCTTTCCAGGACAGCGTGTGACATCAGACAATGTGACCGGAGTCTTACGCGGAATAGAGTTCTGATCACACAACCACAAGGGCCGCTGCTCTAGATACAGCTGGGGATGCAGCCTGTCCTCCTATCCCGCACATGCGCACCACCGGTAGTTCGGCACTGTATCGGCCAGAAGGGAAAACTCAGCTCAACGATAGAATGATGAAACAGGAGAAATATTATTACAGCAGCTGGCAGGACTCCTAGATGTGGAGCTCAAGAAACGAAGTTAGATCACTCCTGATACTGAATATCGCAATGTGACTGTGACGTCATCCTCCTACCTGCCCTCCTATACACCCCCTACCCGCCTTCATCAGCGTATAATTGCCTATTTTTTTCATAAGAATAAAAATCAATTTTCACCACCTGACTGTATGATAATTATTAAAAACTTATGATACGGAATAGATTTTGTAAATCTTAAAATCATTCAATAAAAAATTATTTAAAAATATTACTTACCTTTTTTTCTTTAATCTCCCATTGTGAACCCAAAGCAGCAAAAAAATGGACTGAGGACCCTAAGAGGAAGACAAAAATTTGGTAAATAGCGTTTAGAACAGAGAAGAAAGGGCGAGAGGGTTAGTGAGTTTAGAAGTCGGGAACTGAGAAGGGAAATGCTTTTCTCTCACTATGGGACGTATGGATAGACATTTATATATTGGCTTCTTCCATTAAAATATACAATATAGTATAAAGATATAAAGGGAAGACACAAAGTGTATCTACCCCTAATATCAGGAGCCTCAGTGTCACAACATGTCACATACAACAATGGGGGAAGCTTTTCCTTACTTTGGTGGACGTTGCACGTTTTTGCTGCTGTAACTTCTGCTGATGGAGAAATAGAAGAAATGATCACAAATAAATACCTTATAAAATAATTATCGGGAACAAGTCCTGGTCCCATAAGGACACAGACAATAAACATAATGTCTTTCCTACACATTTCTACATGATACAGATATATGGATAGATGTCATTACTGATTATTAGCTCATTGTATAAATAGCACTTTCACAAGCATTTGCATGGGACTGATCTCCTGCCAGGATGAATGATTGAATACTTTTGCATCTAGAAGACAGCAATTAGGACATAAGGACGTGTCCATTAGTGGGGAGAGGTTAAGGTACCTACATGTTTATGACCTGGGTCCTGCTGGTTCTCCTAAAAAATTTTGGCATCCACCATTTCCGTTTGTGTCTGAAAAAAATCCAAACAAATGAATTGAGACCCAGAGAGTTCACATTATCATTGTGATCAGTCTATGAGGATATATACAGCGATATTATCCTGTGTAACGTCCTGCGCTTATGTCACAGTGTGACGTCATCGATCTAAAGCCCAAGGTCTCGTTAGAGTAAATGCAGCCACGATCGCTCTTATTACTTACGGGATCGGCTTTGTGTCGGCGCACGCCGTCTTTACTTCTGGCCTGTGACAAAAATAAAGTTTTCATTAGAAACAGAGATACTTGTGTTTGTGTCCTAAATAAATGCAGTGACTTAAAGAGTATCTGTCAGTAGGATCAACCCTCCTAAGCCGACTATATGGGCATACAGGTCATGGAAAGCTGAATAAAATGATATATTGATGTCTGCGATCCAATGTCTTATTTCAGAGAAATCCATATTTTTCTTTCTTCTCCAAATTGGCCATTGGGCACTGGAAACAGTTTTCCGGACGGCCACTTTGACTACCAAGGTTGAAGATAGAAGGGCTGGTGTCTGTTTTCAGTGCCCCGTGGCCACATTGGAGCGGCATCGATAATCAGAAGAGACCAGGAGCTCAGAAAATTGTGCTTACTGTAACTCTGGTATAGGGGACCCCAAAAATCAATAGCCCCCAATATGTACATCCATGTTTTATATCCTCCTCAGTCTCTGCCCAGTGATAACAAGTCATTCATCAGTTACTAATAAATATCTAAAATCATATACAGCCCATAATATCTGTATATGTCACTATCTCTCTACTTACAGTCTGGTGTTATCTTTGCCGCCATCTTTCTCTTCTATCTGTGGTGCTGTGTGTCCCACGAACACTTCTTCCTCCTCTTCCTCACTGCTGGACACATAACATAGACTCGTTTTTTATTTGCAGTGTTTTTATAAATGAATTCAGAAAATAAAGTTAAAAAAAAGCCCCATGCGCAGTTCGCCACATTTTGAGCAGACGTCCCATCCCCGGAACACTGAATGGTGAATAGTAAATAGTTTATTGCTCCCTGTGTGACCCTCTGTTCATTATCCCCACTTACAGGGGCAGAACTACAGCCGTGTCAGCCATATGGACTGCAAAAAGGAGAGCATGTTTGGCCTGAGAGGAGGAGCGGGGAGAGAGACGATCAGGAGGAGAGCTGCACAAGTCTCTCTCTTCTGCTGGACCCTGATCATTGCAGGAGCGGAAGCTGGAGGTCACCTGACAGGTCCAAAATAGCTCTAGGCCCCTCCCTGATGTCACATTCCCGCAAGGAATCTTATAGAACGGAGGGATAGAAATGGAAAAGAACTGTATAGACGGTGCGGAAAGGCTCATAAATAAAGGATCTGACCTCATAGGTCTTTTATTTTTGGCTCCTCCATCAGTTATCATTACGTATATGCAGCCATGTTTTATACCAAGTGACTGACAGTGCCATAACTATAAGTATATAATGCTCTATATTGTATATATATATATCCCCCAATATATTTTTAGTCTCACACTCTCCACTTACCTACTGAAACTCATACTCAAAACCTCACTCTCCCAAGATGTTTCCTCCTCACTCTCGTCTTCCTCACTATTGGACACATAAAATAAGTCATGTAAATTATATATCATCTACTTTGACATCCAGATGACACAAGGTTATATAAAGGCTGGGATACGATATGGTAAGTGAAGAGTCCCGATTAACCCCTTATTGAAGGCACACTATCTCTATATGGAGCTGGCTCAAGAGTTGAGTCTGCTCCCTGCAGTGCCGGTGATGGCTCTGTTATATAGCTGGCACCCAACAGTAACCCAACAGTAACCAGGCAATTGGAGCTAACTGTGACCACAATAGCTTAACCATTTAAATGCTGCTGTGAAGTATGATAGCAGTATTAAAAAGGGGAAACTGTCATTTTGTATGGCCCTCACCACCCACGCAAAGCGATCGTAGGGTGCTAATTGGTTTACATTGCAGTTAGAGGTCTACTGGAGGCCTCCGTGTCTGCCATGTGTGATCTCCTATGACACCCGGCCTGAGCCTTTCTTCATTCTGTACCCATAACCAGTCATTCATCGATTACTATGAAACATCTACAGGCGTGCACATCATATAATATCTGTATATGTCACTGTCTCTCTACTTACAGTCCGATGTTCTCCTCTCTGCTGTTATCCTCTTTTATCTCAGTCACTTTATCATTGATGTCATCGTCTCCTTCCTCTTCCCCTCTACTGAAGACATAACATAACCCTTTATAAGTGAGGGTTAAAGGGGTCCACGCATTGCAATCATGGTGCATCTTTTGCAATGGTTTTTCAAAATCAATGCAAAAAAGCAGCAATGAAAATTCTAATAACTTACGTGATGGATTCCACGCTCGCCCAGGCTGATTTTGTTTTTCTACATATAAAAATGTAAGTTTTTTTAGAAACATTGTGATATTTAAGAAACATACAGAAAATAACATATATACAGTGTGTCTCGTTATTAACCCCTTAACGACCGCCGATACGCCTTTTAACGGTGGTAGTTAAGGGTACTTAAAGGGAATCTGTCACCCATATTAAGTAATATCATGTAAAGATATCACTAAATTGTGCGTCCCATAAGGATTCTATAAGGGCTTTTGACTCCCCCCGACCCCGCACCTTTGAGGTATAAATAACTTTTTTAGCTTGTTGGGGATGCATGCAAATCGCCGGGGTCCGATGAGCGTGGCTTAGTAGTCTTCTCCCCCCCACCTCCTTGGCTTGCTTCACGTAATCTTCGTCTGTGAATACCACAGACGCCGTTGGATTCCGCGCTTGTGCAATGTAAAGGCCCCGTCGCCTGCGCAGTATGCTTTGCCCAACTGTGGGTGAAGCATATAGTTGCTACTACGCAAGCGCCGGTATTTTCCAGCGCGGTCTATGCCCCGGAAGACTTCACATGCAGGACACACTTCCGGGGCATAGACCACGTTGGAAAATGCCGAAGCTTGCACAGTAGTGATTATATGCTTCGCCCACAGTTGGGCAAAGCTTACTGCACAGGCGCCGGGGGCCTTTACATTGCGCAAGCGCAGAAACCAACGGCGTCTCTGGTATTCACAGACGAAGATTACGTGAAGCAAGCCGAGGAGGTGGGGGGGAGAAGACTACTAAGCCACGCCCATCGGACTGGACAGCAGCGATTTGCATGCATCCCCAACAAGCTAAAAAAGGTATTTATGCCTCAAAGGTGCGGGGTCGGGGGGAGTCAAAAGCCCTAATAGAATCCTTATGGGACGCACAATTTAGTGATATCTTTACATGATATCACTAAATATGGGTGACAGATTCCCTTTAAACCACAGCACGGCGCTGTGGAAAAAGTGTATCGCGCCACCCCGAGTTGGAGGTCATCAAAAAGGAAGAAAAATGTCACAAGCCTGCAAGGAATGTTATAGAACGGAGGGATAGAAATGGAGAACCACTTTGTAGACGGCACAGAAATGCTCATGAACAAAGGATCTGACCTCACTGGTCTTTTTTTTGGCTCCTCCATCAGTTATTATTATGTATGTGCAGCCATGTTTTATATCAAGTGACTGACAGTGCCATAACTATAAATATATAATGTTCTATATTGTATGTATATAGCCCCCATAATATATTTAGTCTCACACTCTCCACTTAACCAATCACACTCCAATTCTCACTCTTCCAAGAATTTTTCCTCCTATTCCTCCTAACTCTCATCTTCCTCTCTTTTGGACACATAAAATAAGTCATATAAATCACATATCATCTACTTTGACATCCAGATAACACAGGGTTTATAAAGATGTGCTGAATGAAAAGTCCAGATTAACCTCTAATTGAGGGCGCACTATCTTTGTATGGAGCGGGCTCAAGAGATGAGTCTGCTCCCCGCACCGCCGGTGATGGCTCTGTTACATAGCTGGCACCCAACAGTAACTGATGCAATTGGAGCTAGCTGTGATCGCATTACATTAACCTTTAAATGCTGCTGTGAAGTATGAGACAAGTATTAAAAAGGGGCTTTCCAACAGCGACTGTCACTTTGTATGGCCACGCAATGCGATCATAGGGTGCTGATTGATTGACATTGCAGCTAGGGGTCTACCAGAGACCTCTGTGCCTGCCATGTGTGATCTCCTACGAAGTCCAGCCTGAATCTTCTTCAATCTGTACCCATAACCAGTCATTCATCAGTTACTATGAAACCTCTACAATCATTTACATCCAATAACATCTGTATATGTCACTAATCTCTCTACTTACAGTCTGATGTTCTCCTCTCTGCTGTCTTCCTCCTTTATCTCTGTCACTTTATCATAGATGTCATCATCTCCTTCCTCTTCCTCTCTACTGAAGACATAACATAACCCTTTATAAGTGAGGGTTAAAGGGGTCCACGCATTGCAATCATGGTGCATTTTTTGGAATGGGTTTTCAAAATCAATGCAAAAAAGAAGCAATGAAAATTCTAATAACTTACTTGATGGATTCTACGCTCGCCCAGGCTGTTTTTGTTTTTCTACATATAAAAATGTAAGTTTTATTAGAAACAGTGTGATATTTAAGAAACATACAGAAAATAACATGTATTCAGTGTGTCTTGTTATTAACCCCTTAACGACTTCCGATACGCCTTTTAACGACGGTAGTTAAGGGTACTTAGACCACAGCGTCGATAATTAACGGCGCTGTGGAAAAAGTGTATCATGCCCCCCAGAGTCGGATTTTCTCCAGGGTCTCAGCTGCCGGTGGTAGCCGAGACCCCAGAGAACATGATTCGGGTCGGTTTTTACCGACCCCGCTTTTGTGATCGCCGTTATTAACCGTTTAATTGCGACTGCAAAAAAAACAAGTTTGGTGTGCCATTTAATTTCTCTCTCCTCTGATGTGTTCACACATCAGAGGAGAGAGAAATAGGGTCCCCGATCCCCCCCCCGGTACCTCCCGGTGGTCCTCGGCCCGCGTGCTTCCCCTCCATGGGCGCCACCATCTTCTTCTGGGAAGAAAATGGTGGGTAATGCGCAGTGCGCCTAACGAGATCTGCCGGCCGGTACCCGGCAACAATAAGATTTTTCCTATTGGTTCATTTTGGTCACTGTGATAGGGTCTATCACAGTGAACAAAATAAAAAAAAAATAGTAAATAAACCCCTCCTTTATCACCCCCATAGGTAGGGAAAAATAATGAAATAAAGAAAATATATTTATTTTCATTTTTCCATTAGGTTTAGGGTTAGAATTACGGTTAGGGTTGGAATTAGGGTTAGGGTTGGAATTAGGATTAGGGTAAGGGTTAGGGGTGTGTTGGGGTTAGGGTTTGAGCTAGAATTGAGGGATTTCCACTATTTAGGCACATCAGGGGGTCTCCAAACGCGACATGGCACCACCATTGATTACAGCCAATTTTGTCTTCAAAAAGTCAACTGGTTCTCCCTCCCTTCCGAGCCCAGACATGTGCCCAAACAGTGGTTTACCCCAACATATGGAGCATCGGCGCACTTAGGACAAATTGCACACCAACTTTGGGGGTCTAATTTCTCCTATTACCCTTGGGAAAATAAAAAAAATTGAGGGCTAAAAAATCATTTTTGTGGAAAAAAAATAATTTTTTATTTTCATGGCTTTGCGTTATAAACTTCAGTGAAGCAGTTGGGGGTTCAAAGTGCTCACCACACAAGCTTCTTGGGTGGTCTAGCTTCCAAAATGGGGTCACTTGTGGGGGGTTTCAACTGTTTAGGCACATCAGCGGCTCTGCAAACGCAACATGACGTCCACGGACAATTCCATCAAAGTCAGCATTCCAAAACGGTGCTCCTTCCCTTCCGAGCTCTCCCATGCGCCCAAACAGTGGTTTCCCCCACATATGGGGTATCAGTGTACTCAAGACAAATTGCACAACAACTTTTGTGGTCCAATTTCTCCTGTTAGCCTTGTGAAAATATAACATAGCGGGCTAAAAAATCATTTTTGAGGAAAAATAATTATTATAAACTTCTGTGAAGAACTCGGGGTTCAAAGTTCTCACCACACATCTAGATAAGTTCCTTAAAGGGTCTAGTTTTCAAAATGGTGTCACTTGTGGGGGGTTTCCACTGTTTAGGCACATCAGGGGCGCACCAAACGCTACATGGCGTCCAATCTGAATTCCAGCCAATTCTGCATTGAAAAAGTCAAACAGCGCTCCTTCCCTTCTGAGCTGTGCCGTGCGCCCAAACAGTGGTTTACCCCAACATATGGGGTATGGGCGTACTCAGCACAAATTGCACAACAACTATGGGGGTCTAATTTCTCCTGTTACCTTTGTAAAAATACAAATTTGGGGTCGAAAAGATCATTTTTGTGGAAAAAATATTATTTATTTTCACGGCTCTACGTTATAAAACTTCTGTGAAGCACTTGGAGGTTCAAAGTGCTCACCACTCATTTAGATAAGCTCCTTAAGGGGTCTAGTTTCCAAAATGGGGTCACTTGTTGGGGGTTTCCACTGTTTAGGCACATCAGGGGCTCTCCAAACCCAATATGGTGTCCGATCTCAATTCCAGCCAATTCTGCATTGAAAAAGTCAAACGTCGCTCCTTCCGTTCCAAGCCCTGATGTGCGCACAAACAGTGGTTTACCCCCACATATGGGGTATCAGCGTATTCAGGAGAAATTGCACAACAAATTTTGTGGTTCATTTTTTTCCTTTTACACATGTGAAAATAACAAAAAACTGGTTCTGAAGTAAAATGTAAAAAAAAGTTAAATGTTAATTTTTTCCTTCCACATTGCTTCAGTTCCTGTGAAGCATGTAAAGGGTTAATAAACTTCTTGAATGTGGTTTTGAGCACCTTGAAGGGTGCAGTTTTTAGAATGGTGTCACTTTTGGGTATTTTCTGTCATATTGACCTCTCAAAGTGACTTCAAATGAGAGGTGGTCCCTAAAAAAATGGTTTTGTAAATTTTGTTGTAAAAATGAGAAATCACTGGTCAACTTTTAACTCTTATAAGTTCCTAACAAAAAAAATGTTGGTTCCAAAATTGTGCTGATGTAAAGCACACATGTGGTAAATGTTATTTATTAAGTATTTTTTGTGACATATCTCTCTGATTTAAGGGCATAAAAAATAAAATTTGAAAATTGCAAAATTTTAAAAATTTTCGCCATATTTCCATTTTTTTCATAAATAAACAAAAGCCATATTGAAGAAATTTTACCACTAACATGAAGTACAACATGTCATGAAAAAACGGTCTCAGAATCAGTCAGATCCGTAGAAGCATTCCAGAGCTATAACCTCATAAATTGACAGTGGTCAGAATTGTAAAAATTGGCCCGGTCATTAAGCTGCAAATTGGCTCCATCACTAAGGGGTTAAACGCAATGACGTATGATAGCATTCAGGGGCATAACTATATAGATGAAATAGGAAAAAAATAGTTTGCTGGTATCCGAGATGAACATTTATATATAGCTATAGGGGGTGTAGAGCGAGCAGTCGCATTGGGACACCCTCATCTGCCACATATATATTCATCACTATTACTAATGGTTATGGTACCTGAGGGGCCCTATTACATATTTCACATTAGGGCCCAAGAAGTTCAAGTTACACCTCTGACTGCATCTATGTCTCATAGTGAAAAGTAGCGGAAGACTACAAACATTGAAATTCGTGGACCATGATTACACCAGTTACTTACGGCAATGGCACTTCAAAAAACGATGCAACTGATTCATTGGATCTTGAGCACCTGAAATGAAAAGAATAAAGTCCTGGTTAGAAGAATTGATACTTAGGAAGCCTACAGATAAAGTTATCTGCCGTGATGTGCACAAAGCAGTGCACTCTCTATCGGCAACAGAGCAGAGCGCACTGTCACTGCACATTATAAGATGAATTCCCAGCAATCAAAAGCGTAACTTGTGGGCGGTTGGTGCTCCTCTCTGCAAGCCAAGTATTCATCTTACAAGGTGAATTGACAGTGCGCTCTGATCTGTTGCCGGCTCATTGCTACTGATCTGATGTGGCGAGAAAGGGCAGTCTTTGTGCATAGAGCACAGTGCACATTGTGCAGGGAATAGCCCAGCCCCTGATATGGAGGTCACTGCTAATGCTTCATTACTGGAATAGTGCAGAGGCCGGGGCAGTGACCGCAGATTCTGCCCCCTGATGATGTCATGTCTGAGTATCCCGATATGCATTGGGATTTTCACACAAAAGGTCATCAAAAAGGAAGAGAAAAAAAAGTCACATGCCTGCAAGTAATTTTATAGAATGGAGGGATAGAAATGGAGAACCACTTTGAAGACGGCACAGAAATGCTCATGAACAAAGGATCTGACCTCACTGGTCTTTTGTTTTCGGCTCCTCCATCAGTTACCATTGCATATACATAGACATATATGCAGCCATGTTTTATACCAAATGACTGAAAGTGCCATAACTATAAGTATATAATGTTCTATATTGTATGTATATATCCACCAATATATATTTAGTCTCACACTCTCCACTTACCCAGTCACACTCCAATTCTCACTCTTCCATGATGTTTCCTCCTGTTCCTTCTCACTCTCATCTTCCTCACTATTGGACACATAAAATAAGTCATATAAATCTACTTTGACATCCAGATAACACAGGGTTATATAAAGGCTGGGGTAGGGGTACGATATGCTGAATGAAGAGTCCCGATTAACCCTTTATTGAGGGCGCACTATCTCTGTATGAAGCAGGCTCAAGACTTGAGTCTGTTCCCCGCACCGCCGGTGATGGCTCTGTTACATAGCTGGCACCCCACACTAACTGATGCAATTGGAGCTAGCCGTGATCGCATTACATTAACCTTTAAATGCTGCTGTGAAGTATGAGACAAGTATTCAAAAGGGGCTTTTCAACAGCGACTGTCACTTTGTATGGCCACGCAAAGCGATCATAGGGTGCTGATTGGTTGACATTGTAGCTTGGGGTCTACTAGAGGCCTCTGTGTCTGCCATGTGTGATCTCCTATATAGTCCAGCCTGAACCTTCTTCAGTCTTTACCCATAACCAGTCATTCATCAGTTACTATGAAACCTCTACAATCATTTACAGCCAATAACATCTGTATATGTCACTAATCTCTCTACTTACAGTCTGATGTTCTCCTCTCTGCTGTTTTCCTCCTTTATCACTATCACTTTATCATTGATGTCATCTCCTCCTTTCTCTTCTTCTCTACTGAACACATAATATAACCCTTTATAAGTGAGGTTTAAAGGGATCCACGCATTGCAATCATGGTGCATTTTTTGCAATGGTTTTCCAAAATCAATGCAAAACTGCAGTGTTTTTACTGTGATTTTGGAAAAAACAAGTAAGAAATATACTGTGACTGAACCAATTAACTGACTCTAGTGAAGATTAATACACCATTCCTGAACAGGGGAGATTTTACAGATTAATTTAGAGTTTTACAGCTGAGCACACAGTTATGCACAGCTCCAGGAGGTGGCCATCAGTTCTGCACAGCTCCAGTAGGTGGTGTTCAGTTCTGCACAGCTCCAGTAGGTGGCACTCTGTTCTGTACAGCTCCAGTAGGTGGCGCTCTGTTCTGTACAGCTCCAGTAGGTGGCGCTCTGTTCTGTACAGCTCCAGTAGGTGGCGCTCCTAAGCACAAGGACACTGCGGCTTGTATCGTAAATAATGTTACAGATCTGCGCAATTATGACATCACGCCGGTCAGTATCCGCTGTCAGGAGTTAGGGTGTGGAACGGACAACTGCAGCAGCCTTCCCCTTCTCTGGCACTGGGGCCGAGAGGTGGAACGAATACCAAACCTAAGTCAGCCATTGTAAGCCTTAGGAGATTACAGTAAACAGCGGCACCCGGGCAGAGAACAGAAATAAATGGCCTCCTTAGTGTCCGCTTGTCACTTGCTCATTTCTTAGTGCTCTTCTCTGCCATTTGGACGCTATAGGAGCAATAAATTGGAAAATGGGCATCCAGCGGGCACCGCACAGAATGATACTAACTGGGCAAACGGGCGCTTAGGAGACGTTGAATTCACCGGCCATTTTCCATTTATTGTCCCTTTTCTCTCATTCTCGTCATTACCTCCTTTCTGACATATATTTACCCCTTTAAACAGACAAGTGAAGGGTGCGGGGCAGAAATTGTGTAATGGGAACCAATGCGTTACGACACAGAGAGGCATGAAATGAACAATGGATTAACCCTGGAAACTTGATAATTCTCTGAACAGAAAAAAGTGTTAAATTATTTTAAAGTTAGTTTATCACACTAATTATAACTTTTATATTCATTTCTTCCAGGATTTCCCCAGTCCTGGTCTATGGGTTCCATTAATGCAAATGCAGCGATGAAAGTTCTAGTCACTTACTTGATGGATTCCACGCTCGCCCAGGCTGTTTTTATTGGTCTTATTGGCCTATAAAAATGTAAGCTTTGTTAGAAACCGTGTGATACTTAAGAAACATACAGAAAATATCATCTATACAGTGTGTCTCGTTAGTAAATGCAATGACATATGATAGCATTCAGGGGCATAACTATATAGACTCAAAACAGATTCTGGTATCCGAGATGAACATTTCCATATAGCTATAGTGTAGAGCGAGCAGTCGCATCGGGACATACATATTCATCAATATTACTAATGGTCATGGTACCTGAGGGGCCCTGTTGCATATTTTGCAATGGGGCCCAAGAAGTTCAGGTTACACCTCTGACTGCATCTATATCTCATAGTAAAAAGAAACTTAGGACTACAAACATTGAAAGTCGTGGACCATGATTATACCAGTTACTTACGGCAGTGACTCTTCATTATCCCATGTGATCATTCTCTGGGATTCAATGGGCCTGATATGAAAAAATACAACGCTGGTTAGAAGAATTGATACTTAGGAAGGCTACGGATAAAGTTATCTGCCGTGATGTGCACAAAGCAGTGCGCTCTCTTGTCGGCAACAAAGCAGAGCGCATTGTCAGTTACTGTCATTGCGCATTCCCAGCATGTGGAGACCAGCGCCACTTCTGCAATTCACAACATTTGTGAAGATCGTTGCTCCCCTCTACAAGCTGTGTATTCTTCTTACAAGGCGAACTGACAGTGCGCTCTGCTCTGATCCAGGCTCATTGCTAGTGATCTGAGCCGGCGAGTAAGCGCACTGTCTTTGTGCACATTGCCGAGGACTAGCCAAGCCCCTGAAATGAAGGTCACTGCTGACACTTCATTTCATGAAGAGGGTAAAGACTGGGACAGTGAACGCAGCCTCTGTCTCCTGATGAAGGTTTATTTGAGTATTCCAGCATGCACTGGGATTTTCAAATAAAGCGTCATCAAAAAGAAAGTAGGAAAAAAAGAAAGAAAAGCAGTCGGATAGTGTAGTTAGGGAAGTATATGGGATGAGTAACAGTATGAAGAATTCAGCGGGATCTAAAGTCTCTATTAGTGTAAGTAATGTATGTTTCATATGGAAACAGTGTAAATGCCCATGAGTGAGAGCGGTAATGCCATGATGCCATCATTATGGAGTCCTCTCCTTATTGGTACACATACCACTCCTATATGAATGTGGTAGGAAGATGGAATAAGATAAATACCTGAATACTCACTTTGCATTCTCCATTTTGTGCATCAATCTGTTAACCCCTTAATGTCCAATGACGGACACAGTCCATTATTGGACTTCTCCCCTGCTTTGATGAAGACTCCGGCGCTGAGCCCGTATCAGAGCCGGGACATGTCAGCTATTTTGGACAGCTGACATGTGCCCGCAATAGGCGCAGGTGGAATCGCGATCCACCTGCACCTATTAACCCGTTAAATGCCATTGTCAAACGCTGACAACGGCATTTAACCGGCGCTTCCGGCCGCCGGGCCGGAAATGAGGTCATCGCTGACCCCGTCACGTGATCGGGGGTCAGTGATGCGTTGGCATAACAACCAGAGGTCTCTTGGAGACCTCTATTACTGTTGATGCCGCTTTGCTATGAGTGCCACCCGGTGGTCGGCGCTCATAGCTATGCAGTAATTCTGCTACATATAGGCGATCTGCTCATCGCCTATATGTAGCAGAGCCGATCCAGTATGGCATGCTTCTAGCCTCCCATAGAGGCTATTTAAGCATGGCAACTTTAAAAAAAAAAGTATATTAAAAAATATGAAAAAAATAAAAAAATATAAAAGTTCAAATCACCCCCCTTTCGCCCTATTCAAAATAAAGCAATAAAAAGAAAATTACACATATTTGGTATCGCTGCGTTCAGAATCGCCCGATCTATCAATAAAAAAAGCATTAACAAGATCTATAAACAGCGTAGCGAGAAAAAAAATCAAAACCCCAGAATTACGTTTTTTTTATCTCTGTGACAATGCATTAAAATGCAATAACAGGCGATCAAAAGAACGTGTCTGCATAAACGTGGTATCATTAAAAATGGCAGCTTGGCATGCAAAAAATAAGCCCTCACCCGACCCCAGATCACGAAAAATGGAGACGCTACGGGTCTCGGAAAATGGTGTTGGTTTTTTTGGGGTTTTTTTTTAGCAAACTTTGGATTTTTTTTCACCACTTAGATAAAAAAAGAACCTAGACATGTTTGGTGTCTATGAACTTGTAATGACCTGGCGAATCATAATGGTGGGTCAGTTTTAGCATTTAGTGAACCTAGCAAAAACGCCAAGCAAAAAACAAGTGTGGGATTGCACTTTTTTTGCAATTTCACTGCACTTGGAATTTTTTTCCTGTTTTCGAGTACATGACATGGTGAAATCAATGGTGTTGTTCAAAAGTTCAACTCGTCCCGCAAAAAATAAGCCCTCACATGGCCATATTGAGGGAAAAACAAAAAAAGTTATGGCTCTGGGAATAAAGGGAGCGAAAAACAAAAACGCAAAAACGAAAATAACCCCGGTCCTTAAGGGGTTAAAGAAAAAACAATAAAAAATTAATAATAATACACGTACACATTTACCAAAACGGTAGGAAGAGAAATGATGCTATTGAACCTTAATATAACCAGTGCAGACATCTCTGAATTATTAAAGGGAGGATGTGGAAGAATAAACAATTGCAGTTATATCAGATACGTACATCTCACCAGATATTCCTCCTTCTCCTGTTCCTCCTCCTCTTCCTTCTCCTCCTCCTCTGCTTACTCCTCCTCTTCCTCCGCTTCCTCCTCCTCCTCTTCCTCCTCCTCTTCCTCCTTCTCCGCTTCCTCTTCCTCCTCTTCCTCTTCCTCCTCCTCCTCCTCCTTCTTCTCCGCTTCCTCCTCCTCCTCCTCCTTCTCCTCCTCTTCCCCCTCCTCCTTCTCCTCCTCTTCCTCCTTCTCCTCCTCTTCCTCCTTCTCCTCCGCTTTCTCTTCCTCCTCCGCAAACTTCCTCCTATTAAAGAGTAAGAAGACAATGAGAATTGATGTCATCTGCTCCATAGCTGATAACAGAAGATCATCAAAGGTCACTAGAGTTTTTATATTCAGATATAGACAGTAGTTATAGAATAGAGACACCGACTTATAACATAGTTATGAATATTACTGTAGCCAAAACTGGGACACATAAGCCAGCAATGTCTTCACAAGCCAACATGGCAAACCCTCCAAACAAAACCCCAAACACCGGACTTTGGGTGGAGTTTGCCCCTTTTACACTTTTTGTTGCAAATTATAACTATTCTGTTGGACTTTGTCTTTCCCTGCCCTTTATCTAGGTCATACCAACGTTTTTGAAATGTGTCATGACTGGCGTAAAAAAAGCCAAAAGGCGCTAAATTTTACTTGGGTCTCTGTTACATAAAAATATACAACTTTTGTGGCTTAGTGTTGGATGAATTACACTTATGAATGAAAATTTGGATACTATAAATCTGCCATGCCTGAACTTGGCCTTAGAGAAGAGTCGGCTGTATTAGTTAGAGGAGGATCGCTACACAATGCTTGGACTGGCCGGCGGCTTTCCTGACCTGAGCGTGTATTTCTATGCAGCTGTCATGCTCAGGTCAGGAGAGATAAAGGCCGGTCCGAGCATTGCGTTGTGATCTTCGTCCAAGTTATATGACTGTCTGATTCTTCCCTAAGGCTAATGCGCGATGGTAGCACAGAGTCATCTGCCATTCTCCTCACTCACAAGGAGCTTCTCTCTATGGGAAGAGAAGTTGCAGAAGATTATGAGTGACATGGAAGATGACTCTATGCCATCAAGTGACCCCAGTCTATCAGAGAAATGATAGATTTAGGAAAAGTAAGAACTTACCTTATTCCTCTCACAAATAACTCACTCGCAAACAACAAAATCCTAAAATAATAGGAAAAAAGTATTATAGTAGACATCACATTTTATTCCTGGTCTGATATTTGTGAAGAAATGAAGGGGGAACAGTCGGTTACTGACACCTCAGATCATTAACTAAATAAAGATTCACTTTTAAATAAGAGAATTAAAATCTATAAGGGGGAAAAGATATTCTGAACTTACAGGGTTAATACCTACAGATAAAGAAGAAAGTAACAGAACATAATAAAGGACATACAGTGTGTAACTGTACCTTGCCACAATTCTGTCTCTGAGCTCCTTGGCCAGTTCCTTTGACCTCATGATTCTCATTTGCTCTGACATGCACTGTGAGCTGTGAGGTCTTATATAGACAGGTGTGCGCCTTTACAAATCAAGTCCTCTAAGTTTAATTATACACACCTGGACTCCAGTGAAGGAGTAGAACCGTCTCAAGGAGGATCACAAGGAAATGGACAGCATGTGACTTAAATATGAGTGTCTTTTGCTTGCTGCAGCCTGCATTAGCATGTATGCTCTGGTTACATTGTGTCAATAAAATGTACTTTGCTTCGAAAACTCTACTTGATCTCTAGTTTGCTTAATAGCCTTTACATGAGATTTGGTGGTATTCCACTGTAGAAAGAGGCTAATACAAAATTGACTTAGGCTAGTTTCACACTAGCGATTTGAGGCGCAGCGCACGCTCGCCGTGAAGCTCCGCCCCAAGCCCCGCCACCTCGGGTCAGCTTCGCCTATGGGCGCATAACGCTGCATGCGACCTGCATACCCTATCTTTGCATTGGGTACGCAGACCGTGCGCAGGTATGCTTTTGCCAGCGCATGTGTCCTTTTGACGGTGCACCGACCTGCGCCAAACGCATCGTGTGGCATTTTGGTGCGGCCGGCGCACCGTCAAAAGGACGCATGCGCCGGCAAAAGCATACCTGTGCATGGTCTGCGTACCCAATGCTAAAGAGAGGGTACGCAGGTCGCATGCAGCGTCATGCGCCCATAGGCGGAGCTGACCGGAGGAGGTGCGGCAGGGGGCGGAGCTTTATGGCGAGCGTGCGCTGCGCCTCAAAACGCTAGTGTGAAACTAGCCTTACACTTCACTGCCAACTGCAGCCCTCTAGTGAGAGTCACCTTGGCAGTTACAGTAATTTCACCGTGTGATGTCATCACTTGCCATGGATTACTAATCACCAGTAACAGTAACTGTCAGAAGTGGCAAAAACATGCAACCAATCCAGTTTACATGCAACCAACAAGAGAAAGAAGTGTGTATAATGGACGCAATCAACCCCATGATCATAACAACAATATAACACAAAAATATATAAACAAATGAATAAATTTTATTAACACAAAAAATTCCACACAAAGAGTGACATTGATAGGAATAAAAAAATTAAAAAAGGCCAGGAAAAATGTGGCCGTAACACTCCAAGAAAGGTTCTAAAATAAGAACCTAATGCTCCACTCCTCCACGATGCTAAGGCAAAGGGTTTGTATAGGAATAAATATACAGTACTCTATACAGCAAAGATGCAAAAATAATTCACAAGACAAAAATTCAATAGATAAAGATGTCAAATATAATAAAGATTTGTATCATGACAAGGCATTATGTGCAAAATCAGCAAGTAATGTGCAGGTTGCTGCAAGTTGAAAAAAAAAATCCAGTTTACATGAAATTGTCCTTTAAGTGACTTGTACCAGATTAGATAACAGCTTTGTTCCAAAAAATCCCCGCGCCGCGCCGCACCTGACCACAGGATATGTGTGGTTTTGTAACTTAGCGCCATAGAAGTGAATAGAGCTGAGCTGTAATACCGGACACAGCCGACAGACAGGTGTGGCGCTGTTTTTAGTAGAAAGGAGACAATATATTTAAAATCTTGTACAACCCTCTTGGGTTCCTTCCCTTATACCAAAACTTTACACAAGAGATATCAATTTAAAATACTTACATATCAAGGAAATAACTTCTTCAGAGAGGAAGGGGATAGGAGCTCTAGTGCCACCCATTGGAGGTAGAAATCCTAAAAGTCAAGATCGACCCTTTATGGGGCCTCGTCTCATCACTTAGGATAGTAAACAAAACCAGAAACTTTATTTGCAGACAAGTGTTTGAGGCTTTTTGCTTCTCATCAGTGAAAAGATACATCCAATAGTTGGCACTAGAGCTCCTGTCCTCTTCCTGGACAAACTACATGCATATTTAAATTCCTAGGGAAGCACTTTATGGCCTATAAGTCTCCCTACACCAGCTTGGCACTCTCTTCAAGGAGAAACTTTACCCCTTACCATCTAAATATTACATAACTGTGATTAAAATGGTAATAGATAAAGATTTATGGCAGTTACTATATATTCTTAATTAAACCCAATCTATACATTGCTCTGTATTGTACCCACGTATGGATAGTGGATACAAAGACAGAAGGCTGGTTGCATAAATTACACATTTTGCTCATCAGCTAAATCAAAGTTCAAATATTATTAGAGAATGAGGGAAATGAGGAGGGGAAGTCACAGACACAAGGGATAGGATAGCACATAAATCAGGAGATAATAAAAGCATACTCACACTCCACTAACTGTAACCCTCAGAGGAGAGTTCCGCTCGGCAGTTCCTTTTATATCACTGGCACAACATTCCGTGACCTCATAATCGACAATCACAGACAATGCTCTATACATGGAATGGACTTCTAACCTCTTATGGACACAACTGGATTTAGACCATTTTGCTTTATTTATGTTTTTATCATTGCATTGCATTCTTTTTCTATAATTTAATTATTAATTTAAAATAATTAATTTAATTTAATTTTGTGACTTTTTTTCTTATTTGGCATTAAGGAAGGAGTGAAATTATCCTCAGAAACGCATTTAGCGAATACTATATCCATCTAAATTTATCCAGCCGTTAAACTACAAGTTACAACATCTCTGAGTGTTCCATTATCTAATTGTAAGCATTCTGTGGGCACTGTGGAGCCTTGAGCTGCAGCATGTTCAGGTGCATCACATAAAATGTTTATAAAAATAGGTAAAAAATAAAATATAAAAATTCTAAATCACCACTTTTCCTCCAATAATAAATCAAAAATTAAAACAAAAAAATTAATAAATATATTTGGTATGGTAAACAGATTAAAGGTGAACTTCCAGCTCAAGGAACATCAGTGTCAGATCGCACCATCTGTCGTTGTATGAGCCAAAGTGGACTTCATGGGAGACGACCAAGGAGGACACCATTGTTGAAAAAAACCCATAAAAAAGGCCAGACTGGAATTTGCCAAACTACATGTTAAAACAGATATAGACCACAATGCACAGGATATTGCAGTAAGGAACACCTGTTCCCATGCAGGACTGAGATATAAAAAGTTCAGTGCAAGGAAAACTAAAGACCCAACTCAGAAAAGATTGCACATAATAGATCCAAGGTACTATACAAGATTATAATTTTATTGAAAATATTTAAAAACATATAACCATATTGTGAATAGGAATTACTAAGATGGTGAAAAAAATACCAAAATATGGCAGGAAAGAGATAAATATAAGCTATATAGCAAAACTGCTTCAAACATCCCAATATTACATATATTATCGTGATCTGTGTCACACCGCCAAAGACCAATTGAATCAAGTAATAGGACAAATAATATTCAATTACCTCAGACCTGCCGGTGCCACAACCCCTACGCGCATTTCGACTGAATGTGCCATCTTCATTGTAGACGACCAAGGATGACACCATTGTTGGAAAAAAAAAATCATAAAAAAGGCAGACTTGAATTTGCCAAACTACGTGTTGACAAGCCGCAAAGCTTCTGGGAGAATGTCCTATGGACAGATGAGATAAAAATTGAACTTTTTGGCAAGGCACATCAGCTCTATGTTTACAGATGGAAAAATGGAGCATGTCAAGAAAAAACACTGTCCCTACTGTGAAACATGGAGGAGGCTGTTATGCTCTGGGGCTGCTTTGCTGCATCTGGCACAGGGTGTCTAGAATCTGTGCAGAGTACAATAAAATCTCAAGACTATCAAGGGATTCTAGAGAGAAATGTGCTGCCAAGTGTCAGAAAGCTTGGCCTCAGTCGCAGGTCATGGGTCTTGCAACAGGATAATGACCCAAAACCCACAGCTAAAAACACCCAAGAATTGCTAAGAGGAAAATATTGGACTATTCTGAAGTGGCCTTCTATGAGCCCTGACCTAAATCCTATTGAGCATCTTTGGAAAGAGCTGAAACATGGCGTCTGGACAAGGCAACCTTCAAACACGAGACAAATGGAGCAGTTTGCTCTTGAGGAGTGGGCCAAAATACCTGACGAGAGGTGCAGAAGTCTCATTGACAGTTACAGGAATCGTTTGATTGCAATAAAGTACACTGCTCAAAAAAATAAAGGGAACACTTAAACAGCAGAATATAACTCCAAGTAAATCAAACTTCTGTGAAATCAAACTATCCACTTAGGAAGCAACACTGATTGACAATCAATTTCACATGCTGTTGTGCAAATGGAATAGACAACAGATGGAAATTATTGGCTCGGGTAGTGCAGCTCATCCAGGATGGCACATCAATGCGAGCTGTGACAAGGTTTGCTGTGCGGCCCTCCAAAGAAATGCCACCCCACACCATTACTGACCCACTGCCAAAAACCGGTCATGCTGAAGGATGTTGCAGGCAGCAGATCACTCTCCACGGCATTTCCAGACTCTGTCACATGTCCTCAGTGTGAACCTGCTTTCATATGTGAAGAGCACAGGGCGCCAGTGGCGAATTTGCCAATCCTGGTGTTCTGTGGTAAATGCCAAGCGTCCTGCACGGTGTTGGGCTGTGAGCACAACCCTCATCTGTAGACGTCGGTCCCTCTGACCATCCTCATGCAGTCGGTTTCTAACCATTTGTGCAGACACATGCACATTTGTGGCCTGCTGGAGGTCATTTTGCAGGGCTCTGGCAGTGCTCCTCCTTTCACAAAGGTGGAGGTAGCGGTCCTGCTGCTGGGTTGTTGCCTCCTACTGCCCCCTCCACGTCTCCTGGTGTACTGACCTGTCTCCTGGTAGCGCCTCCAGCCTCTTGACACTACACTGACAGACACAGCAAACCTTCTTGCCACAGCTCGCATTGATGTGCCATCCTGGATGAGCTGCACTACCTGAGCCACTCGTGTGGGCTGTAGAGTCTGTCTCATGCTACCACAAGTGTGAAAGCACAGTCAACATTCAAAAATGACCAAAACATCAGCCAGAAAGCATTGGTACTGAGATGTGGTCTGTGGTCCCACCTGCAGAACCACTCCTTTATTGAGGGTGTCTTGGTAATTGCCAATAATTTCCATTTGTTGTCTATTCCATTTGCACAACAGCATGTGAAATTGATTGTCAATCAGTGTTGCTTCCTAAGTGGACAGTTTGATTTCACAGAAGTTTGATTTACTTGGAGTTAGATTCTGTTGTTTAAGCGTTTATTTTTTGAGCAGTATGTTAAGTTAAGGGTACCATCTTCTGTCCAGGCCTATTTCATGAGTTTTATTTTTTAAACAATTCTGTGGAAGCTTGGATAAAAAGAAAAATCTGACTTTCATTTGTTCATTTTCATAGATTTTTTATTTATTATTACTTTTGTAAGATTCATGTTATTTCTGTCACCATTGTGGGTTTTTCTGTCTTTAAACGAGGGGTACCAACAATTTTGACCACTTGTCTTTATTTATGGGTACAATATACAGGCGCTTCTCACATAATTAGAATATCATCAAAAAGTGAATTTATTTCAGTTCTTCAATACAGAAAGTGACTCTCCTATATTCTATAGCGTCATTACACACAGAGTGATCTATTTCACGTGTTTATTTCTGGTAATGTTGATGATTATGGATTACAGCCAATGACAACCCAAAAGTCATTATCTCAGTAAATTAGAATACTTTATAACACCAGATTGAAAAATGATTTTAACTCCTTAATGACCAGTTATTTTTGGTTTTGCTTTTCATTTTTTCTCCCCTTGTTCCCAAAGCCATAACTTTTTTATTTTTTGGTCAATATGGTTATGTGAGGGCTTGTTTTTTTTTTTTGCAGGACGAGTTGTATTTTTGATCAACACTATTAATTTAAAAATATCGTGAACTGGAAAACGGTAAAAAAAAAATCCAAGTGCGGAAAAATGGCAATTAAGTGCAATGCCACAGTTGTTTTTTGTTTTGCTTTTTTACTATGTTCACTAAATGCTGAAATAGCACAAAAAGAGGACTTAAAAATCCTCCAATAATACAAGAAAACAGCAAAAAAGCAGAGAGGTTTACCCGTCCAGGCCTCCAGACAAATGCACTATCAGGATGCAGTGGACCCATATAATTAAGATGGCAAAACAGGTGCAAGAATACCGATGAGACAACCGCCCACAGCCTACCAATACATGGAGGGGGCGGTTGCTTGGTATATAAATGCACAATAAAAACTTGTATGCGGCGCTGTTCACACTATGGCAATGCACGGAATTCAGGTTAACAGCCTAGTAGTGACACCCTTCTATTAGATCAGGCGGGCTGCTTCATGTGTTTTTTTTGCACTTTTTATTCAGGGTGCAGTTGGGTCCATTTGGTCTTGTAAACTGCGGTGTCTGTTCACATGGCATGCATTTTGATAGGCGGGCTGCCCAGCGCTGAGCTAATAGAAGGGTGTCACTACTAGGCTGTTAACCTGGATGCCGTGCATTGCCATAGTGTGCACAGCGCCACATACAAGTTTTTATTGTGCATCAATATACCAAGCAACCTCCCCCTCCATGTATTGGTGGGCTGTGGGCGGTGGTTTCATCGGTATTCTTGCACCTGTGTTGCCATCTTAATTATATGGGTCCACTGCATTTGTCTGGAGGCCTGGATGGGTAAACCTCTCTGATTTTTTGCTGTTTTCTTCTCTTATGTTCACTAAATGCTACACCTGACCTGCCATTATGATTCTCCAGGTCATAATGAGTATATAGACAACAAACATGTTTAGGTTCTTTGTTATCTAAGTGGTGAAAAAAAATTCCAAACTTTGTTAACCCCTTACTGACCGCTGACAGGATAGTACATCAGCGGTCAGTATTCCTCGCTTTGAAGTGGGCCCGCCTCAAAGCAGCGACATGTCAGCTGTTTTAAACAGCTGACATATGCCCGGAAAAGGCACTAGCGGAATCGCGACCCGCCCGTGCCTATTAACTAGTTAAATCCTGCTGTCAAATGCTGACATTGGGCATTTAACTAGAACTTCTGGCGCACGGCCGGAAATGAGTGCATCGCCGACCCCGTCACGTGATCGGGGGTCAGCGACGCATTGCCATAACTACCTGAGGTCTCCTCGAGACCTCTATGGTTGTTGATGACAGATTGCTATGAGCGCCACCCTGTGGTTGACACTCATAGCAATGCTGCTATTATACTACATAGAGGCAATCTGATCATTGCCTCTATGTAGCAGAGCCTATGGAGGCTATTGAAGCATGCCAAAAGTAAAAAAAAAAAAAAAAAAAAAGGGTTTAAAAATAAAAAAACCATAAAAGTTTAAATCACCCCCCTTTCGCCCCAATCAAAATAAAACAATAAAAAAATCAAACCTACACATATTTGGTATCGCCACATTCAGAATCGCCCGATCTATCAATAAAAAAAGGATTAATCCGATTGCTAAATGGCGTAGCGATAAAAAAAATCAAAACGCCAGAATTACGTTTTATTGGTCACCGCAACATTGAATTAAAATGCAATAATGGGCGATAAAAAGACCATATCTGCACAAACGTGGTATCATTAAGAACGTCATCTCGGCACGCAAAAGATAAGCCCTCACCCAACCCCAGATCGTGAAAAATGGAGACACTACGGGTCTCGGAAAATGGTGCAATTATTTTTTTTTGCAAACTTCGGAATTTTTTTTCACCACTTAGATAAAAGAGAACCTAGACATGTCTGGTGTCTATGAACTCATAATGACCTGGAGAATCATAATGGCAGGTTAGATTTAGCATTTAGTGGACCTAGCAAAAAATCTAAACAAAAAACAAATGTGGGATTGCACTTTTTTTTTGATATTTCACCACACTTGGAATTTTTTTCCCATTTTCAAGAACAAGACATGGTAAAACCAATGGTGTTGTTCAAAAGCAAAACTCGTCCCACAAAAAATAAGCCCTCACACGGCCATATTGATGGAAAAATAAAAAAGTTATGGCTCTGGAAAGAAGGGGAGCGAAAATCAAAAAAAGCTCCGGTCATTAAGGGGTTAAAAAAAGTTTGCACCATAATCCGATCCCCGTAGTGTCTCCATTTTTCACGATCTCGGGTTTGGTGAGGACTTTTTTTTGCGCACTGAGTTGACGTTTTTAATGAAACCATTTTGATGCAGATATGTTCTTTTGATTGTCCGTTATTGCATTTTATAATAATACAGCCCAGCACGGTATAATACAGCCCAGCATGGTATCATACAGCCCAGCATGGTATCATACAGCCCAGCATGTTATATAGCCCCCCCAGAATGGTATAATACAGCCCAGCATGGTATAATACAGCCCAGCATGGTATCATACAGCCCAGCATGTTATATAGCCCCCCCAGAATGGTATAATACAGCCCAGCATGGTATATAGCCCCCCCAGAATGGTATAATACAGCCCAGCATGTTATATAGCCCCCCCAGAATGGTATAATACAGCCCAGCATGGTATAATACAGCCCAGCATGTTATATAGCCCCCCCCAGAATGGTATAATACAGCCCAGCATGGTATAATACAGCCCAGCACGGTATAATACAGCCCAGCATGTTATATAGCCCCCCCAGAATGGTATAATACAGCCCAGCATGGTATAATACAGCCCAGCATGGTATCATACAGCCCAGCATGTTATATAGCCCCCCCCAGAATGGTATAATACAGCCCAGCATGGTATATAGCCCCCCCAGAATGGTATAATACAACCCAGCATGGTATATAGCCCCCCCAGAATGGTATAATACAGCCCAGCATGGTATAATACAGCCCAGCACGGTATAATACAGCCCAGCATGTTATATAGCCCCCCGAGAATGGTATAATACAGCCCAGCATGGTATAATGCAGCCCAGCATGTTATATAGCCCCCCCCAGAATGGTATAATACAGCCCAGCATGGTATATAGCCCCCCCAGAATTGTATAATACAGCCCAGCATGTTATATAGCCCCCCCCAGAATGGTATAATACAGCCCAGCATGGTATATAGCCCCCCCAGAATGGTATAATACAGCCCAGCATGTTATATAGCCCCCCCAGAATGGCATAATACAGCCCAGCATGTTATATAGCCCCCCCCAGAATGGTATAATACAGCCCAGCATGTTATATAGCCCCCCGAGAATGGTATAATACAGCCCAGCATGGTATAATGCAGCCCAGCATGTTATATAGCCCCCCCAGAATGGTATAATACAGCCCAGCATGGTATATAGCCCCCCCAGAATTGTATAATACAGCCCAGCATGTTATATAGCCCCCCCCAGAATGGTATAATACAGCCCAGCATGTTATATAGCCCCCCCAGAATGGAATAATACAGCCCAGCATGGTATATAGCCCCCCAGAATGGTATAATACAGCCCAGCATGGTATAATACAGCCCAGCATGTTATATAGCCCCCCCCAGAATGGCATAATACAGCCCAGCATGGTATATAGCCCCCCCAGAATGGTATAATACAGCCCAGCATGTTATATAGCCCCCCCAGAATGGAATAATACAGCCCAGCATGGTATATAGCCCCCCCAGAATGGTATAATACAGCCCAGCATGTTATATAGCCCCCACAGAATGGAATAATACAGCTCAGCATGTTATATAGCCCCCCCAGAATGGAATAATACAGCCCAGCATGGTATATAGCCCCCCAGAATGGTGTAATACAGTCCAGCACGGTATAATACGGCCCAGCATGGTATATAGCCCCCCAGCATGGTATGATATAGCCGAGCATGGTATATAGCCCCCCAACATGGTATAATACAGGCCAGCATGGTATATAGAACCCCCAGAGTGCCCCCACAGTCCAGTACTCACACTGATTTAAAAAAAAACTCCTCACCCTCTCCTCGTACCCGCGCTGCTGGCTGCTCCTGTCTCCTCCTGCTCTGTCTGGCACACAGTGAGAGCGCGATGACGTCATCGCGCCCCCGCTGTGTCAGAGGCAGAGCGGGGAATGATGGGAGAGGGAGCGTCAGCTCACACTCTCTCCTCCATCATTGCCTCCTTCAATGCGGCGGCGGCGGTGGGAGTCGGTGCCGGGGGCAGGCGGGCCCCCCTCCCTCACAGGGGCCCCATAGCGGCTGTGTGATGTGCCGCTGGCTGGGGGCCCCTGGGGGAGCGGGGGCCCTAGGCAGCTGCCTGGTCTGCCTGCCCCTAACGCCGGCCCTGGCTGGGAAAAGTCCATAGCATGTTTCATTTACAGTGTCTTATAAAAGTATTCAAACCTGTGAACTGTTCCACATTATTTCACATTACAACCACAAGCTTAGATGTATTTTACTTGGATTTTATGTGATACTAACACAAAGTAACAAGTACTGGTGATGTATAACGAAATGATAGACAGTTTTCTAATTCTAGTTAAAAAAAAATATAAATCTGAAAATTGTGACGTGCCTTTGTATTCAGCCCCCCAGTAGTCTGATACCCCTAAATATAATCCTGGGTGAACAACTGCCTCCGGAAGTCACATACAGCTCTGGCAAAAATTAAGAGACCACTGCAAAATTTTTAGTTTGTCTGATTTTTCTATTTATAGGTATATTTTTGAGTAAAATGTAAATTGCTCTTTTATTCTATAAATTACTGACAACATGTCTCCGAAATTTAAAGCTAAAAATTTTGTATTTATTTGCAGCAAATGAGAAATAATAAAAAAGAAACAGTGCTTTCAGACCTCAAATAATGCTAAGAAAACAAGTTCATAATCATTTAGAAACAACAATATTAATGTTTTAACTCAGGAAGAGTTCAGAAATCAATATTTTGTGGAATAACCATGATTGTTAATCACAGCTTTCATGCGTCTTGGCTGCTTTCCACCAGTCTTTCACACTGCTTTTGGGTGACCTTATGTCACTCCTGGTACAAAAATGTAAGTAGTTCTTCTTTGTTTGATGGCTTGTGACAATCCATCTTCCTCTTGATTACATTCCAGAGGTTTTCAATGGGGTTCAGGTCTGGAGATTGGGCTGGCCATGACAGGGATTTGATGTGGTGGTCCTTCATCCACACATTGATTGACCTAGCTGTGTGGCATGGCGCATTGTCCTGCTGGAAAAAACAGTCCTCAGAGTTCAGGAACATTGCCTGAACAGAAGGAATCAACTGTTTTTCCAGGATAACCTTGTATGCGGCTTGATTCATACGTCCTTGGCAAAGATTAACCTGCCCAATTTCAGCCTTGCTGAAGCATCCCCAGATCATCACCGATCCTCCACCAAATTTCACAGTGGGTGCAAGACACTGTGGCTTGTACACCTCTCCAGGTCTCCGTCTAACCATTAGACAACCAGGTGTTGGGCAAAGCTGAAAATTAGTCTCATCAGAGAAGATTACCTTACTCCGGTCCTCTATGGTCCAATTCTTATGGTCTTTGGCAAACTTCAGCCTTGCTCTCCTGTGCTTCCCATTGATGAAAGGCTTTTTTCTAGCTTTACATGACTTGAAATTAGTAAATTGAGTCCACCCATGTGTAATTTACTCTCAGTATAACTACAGCTGTTCTATGAAAGCCTCAGAGGTTTGTGTGAGAACATTAGGGACCAAACTGCATCATGAAAGCCAAGGGAGGCCAGGGATAAAGTTGTAAAGAGTGAAGCAGGGTTGGGTTATAAAAAAAATTGCCCAAGCTCTGAATATTTCACAAAGAACTGTTTAATCTATCATCCAAAAATGGCAGAACTGCAAACCTACCAAGAAATGGCTGTCCACCTAAATTAACATCCCAAGCAAGCAGAGAACTAATTAAGCAGGTAAGAGGTTCATGGTCACTCCAGAGATGTTGCAGAGATCAACAGTTCACGTGAGAGAATCTGTCCATAGGAAACTATTAGTCATACATTCCACGAATCTGGCCTTTATGGAGGAGTGGCAAGAAGAAAGACATTTTTTAAACCAAACCATGAGAAGTCCCATTTACAGTTTACAAAAAGTTATGTAGGGGACACAGCGAGCATGTGGAAGAAGTTGCTCTGGTCAGATGAGACCAAAATAGAACTTTTTAGACTAAATGCAAAACACTGTGTATGGCGGAAATCTAATACTACACATCACCCTAAACACACCATCCCCACCATAATACATAGTGGGGGATACATCATACTGTGGGGAGGCTTTTCTCCAGCAGGGACAGGAAAGCTGGTCAGAGGTGATGGCAAGATAGATGGAGTTAAATACAGGCCAATACCGAAGAAAAACCTATTAGAGGCTGCAAAAGACTTGAGACTGGGGCTTAGGTTCACCTTCCAGCAGAACAACGACCCCAAACATCCTGCCAGAGCTAGAAGAAGGGGAAAAATGTCACGTCTAGATGTGCAAAGCTGGTAGAGACAGACCCAAAAGACTTGCAGCAGTAATTGCAGCAAAAGTATGAACTCGGTGGGCTGAATATAATGCACCTCACAATTTTCAGACTTATATTTTTAAAATATTTAGAAAACCCTATATCATTTCCTTTCCAATTTACAAATACTTGCTAGTTTGTGTTGATAGATCACATAAAATCCCAATAAAAACATTTTAAGTTTGTGGGTATAAAAAATGTGGAAACGTTCATGGGGTATAAATACTTTTTCATACTTTTTGTATCATGACTTTAACCACCTTAACCTAAGGACTGTGTATTTCTTCCTCTCCGCCTTGGCCCACAGGAAACAATATAGCTCACCATACATGTACTGGTGGCAGATGTGATGCACCTGCAGATGATTCAATATTTTCACTACTTTACCGTCCATCCTCATACGATGGAAAATGTTTTATAAAAAATCATACTAAAATAATGTAAAATATATTACGTGCAGGGAAACTCCCATTGGAACCATTTTTCTTCCTCTCGCAAAATCTCCTGCCATGTTTTCCACTGTTTAAGGTCTCCAGTTCCTCATAAAAATCTGAATTGTGTTTTCCCCAATAAATCACGCGCCGAGGTTCTCAAGTTTATTTTGATAGAGTAAAATTTCTTGACTCCATAAATATCTTGAAAAATAAAGCAATTTTATAAACTGCCGGTGGAAATCTGGTGGGTGAGTTGGAGGAGAGATTCTTATGATTGGCAGGGAGTAAAACGCTACTAAAGAAAAAAAAATGCCTGGAATAGCTGGAGCCAGGCGCCATGGCATACTGCTACCATTAGTAATAATGGAATCAGATCACTAAGTATCAGCGCGGTTTTATTATTTATTTTAACACTTTTGGAAGTAGGAAAAAAAATGTTCGCCAAGAAATCAAAGCTATTTCCTGGAAAGGGTTAGAACAGGATAAGCAGAAGGCAAGGAAAAAAAACTTTTTTCGTGCAAACCCAAACTTTACTCAGTGCCTCGTTGGCACTGGAACTATAAGAATTGTTAGGGATGCCGTTACCAATAGACGTGTCGAGAGAATGACGGAAATGGGAATAAGATCTAGCGCCAATGTGGAAAATACAGTTGTATATGTCTTCATTAAAAAAACCATGCCAGCTTACGCGTTTCAAACCAAGGACTCCATCATATTCACATTCAACAGGGACAGGGTTCAGCTTCGGCACGCTTACTTGTTTTTGATGACACAGAAAGCCGCATTGCTCTTCATGGAGCAATTCTATAGCGACTTCCCACAAGTGTCTAACGGCATTGAAAGCCCATGAAGCTTTTCCATCCTTGGACCACTTCTTGTAGGTACTAGCCACTGTGTACACTCAAAAAGACCCTCCGTTTTGGAGATACTCTGACCTACAATTTGATCCCTATCAAAGTTGCTCAGATCCTTACATGTGCCCATTTTTTCCTGCTTCTAACACATCAACAAACAACAAACTGTTCACCTCCTGCCTCTTCTATCCCATCTCTTGACTAGTGTCATGGTCAGAAGATAATCGATGTTATTCACTTCTCCTATCAGTGGATTTAATGTTATGTGCTGGCTGTGGTGGTGGCACAATATCTGAGTATTTAGGTAGCTGGGGGCCTCGCTTTTAGGGCATCATTCTGCTCTGTGAGGCACCAGATCTGCTCTGCTCTGCTACATTGCTGGACTCTGCTATAAAATTTCTGTAAGTCACGGGACTTACTCTGTTAATTTGTTCGGCTCTTCTACATCACCACCATGAGTCTCCTGGTCAACTCAAATCTTTTACTCATTACTATAAGGCAGCTAACCTACTCTACTCTGCTACATTGCTGGGTTCGGCTACTTAATTACCATACACCTGCCCTACTGAACCCTGCCATACAGCTACCATATGTCTCCTGACCTACTCAATTCTGTCACAGAGCTACTAGAAGTCTCTGTCCTGATCTACTCAATTCTGCTACATCACTGGGCTCTGCTACATCTCTACAGTGAGTCTACTGAGGCACCCGGCTCTACTACATCACGAGTCTATGCTAAATCGCTGTATAATTGCTATTCAGTGCTATGTGATGTACTCCGCTCTGCCAAACCTACAAGTCTTCTCTACCCCGCTTCATCGGTTTCCCCTCACTGAGTTTTCAGCTCTTCCTTGTGATCTCTTATTTGTCACTTTCAGCTGTCGTCCAGCCATTACTGTCTCCATTGCTCATTCCAGTGGATCTCGTTGCACTAATGTCATATCTCTGTGCTGTACTCATCCGGTCCATGGGCCTTGAGAAGCCACATAAGTCCCAGTGCACTGAGTTCCCCCTAATGGTGTCCGGACTCTGGCAGAACTGTGTAACTAGAGCTATAAGAAAGGGAGCCGGGATTTGCAGCTGTGTCAGATAAACATCACTCTGATCACTATTATAGTTACATTATAGGTCCATTTCTTTGACATTAACATCCTCCCACAACACTTTACCTTTACAAACCACCAGGATCACTTGGTGTTACCCCATGTTACCATATATCCCCAAATTTCAAGACAGGTCATATATTGAGCTTAAGGAGCATTTTGCTATCTCCACCTTGGACACCAATGTGTTTGGTCCTTATGAGAAAAGTAGGTTACTATTTGCCTACATCATACTGTCCAATTGTCCCAAAATATCTGTGAGACTCCTGTAAAAAGGGAAAAGTTCTTAAACTTATGGAGGATTTGGCAAATTTTCTTGCACCAAACAAAGTCTTGGAGCGCATGGAACAGGCGTGGATGGACCCGGTTGACAAAAAAGCGCCTGGTTTTAATATGGGAATAACGTATTTATTATTCTTGCTTATATAGTGCCATTAATTCCACAGCGCTTTACAGACATCATCATTGTCCCCATTGGGGGTCATAAATCAGTATATCTTTGAAGTCTGGGAGGAAACCGAGAAAGAGAATTTTTTTCTTTTCATAGCAGTTTGGGAGTCCATTATTTTCAATGGGGTTCGGGCTTTGGTGGAAGTTCGGGTAGTGTTCTGGTACCCGAATTAAACTTTTTAAAAAGTTTGGGTCAGGTATCAGAACCCAAACTTCCTCCGGTCCATCCATCCCTACTAAGAATCCTTCGGCGAGTTCATTGATTGGCTGCAGCAGGCAGGTGACAAGAACAGCACGTCATCCGAGAAACATCTAGCCACCTGACCTCTGCAGCCAATCACAGGCTTTATTGGACCTGTAACTTCAGGCATCACTTCCAAAGCCAGGACAGAACACAGTGCAGCCTGTGCCTGGTCCACAGAGCTGCTGATAAGTGATTATGCCTTAGTTTTTTTACTTTAAGAGAACGAAAGTAAAAAAAATCTTTGCGTTGGACAAACCCTTTAATCTCATTCAGAGTCCAACAATGCACAGGGAAACAAAAAAAGTCTGTAAAAACCAAGTGGCGCTAAATCTATAATGAAACCTAAATTCAAAAGTTATTTTTCATCCAAAATGAATACATTTCCGTGAAAAAAATAAATAAATAAATTATATATATATATATAAATATATATATAAATATATATATATACATACACTGTATATATACATGTGTGTCCAAGAATATATCCATAAGGTTATTCAAAAGGTGAGCAAAAACATTAGATATTAATAGACTTGATAAAAGCAACACATCGCCGCGTTGGTATAGTAGTAGAACTCTATGGACATCAGGAGCATTTCCTCTTATATGTAACTTATCTATGCCGAATATAGGGCCAAGTGTGATATATATATATATATATATATATATATATATATATATATAAAAAGCCATCACCACCATCTAGTGGAGAAATGTTATAAATTGACATATTGTGGGGAAGGTTAATTTGAACCTAAACTTTCAGAAAACCTGATTTCATTTGATGAAAAAAAAATTATTTAAAGATTGTAATTTTTGTTGTATTACTTCCTAAAAATTACAAGCAACCAGGGCCAAGATAAGGTGTTTTGGTGCCCACTGGCAGATGAAAACAATGGTGTCCTCACCCTCCGATGAACCTTCAGCTTCCAAGTAAAGGAATAGAACAGAGACTGAGGTCAAGGTTACATATAGCATAATTCATTGTTTGGGAACCATTTACACAATTCACGAGCCAAATTCATCCCTGACACCCCATAATTTATATGTCAGACACAATGATGGTCAGGGAAACTAATTTAACTTATCTGTAATAGGGACAAATTAAGGTGTCCAATATTTGGCGGGTACCGTAATGGAAACTAAACAGACCCCATTATAGATAAATGGACAGGTACTGTATTATGGTTTTTACATCCGTCATGCGACAAATTCCAGTTGGCCACAAAACTGATGGTGGTTCTGGTGCCGTATTTCTGTACTGATGATGGTTATTGTGTTTTATTTCTGTATTGATCATGGTTCTGATGCTGTATTCATGTAGTGATGGTTGGTCTGGTGCTATATTTATGTACTACTGATGGCTCTGGTGATTGTATTCACGTAGTGATGATAATTCTGGTGCCGTGTTCATTCACGGAACCATCATCAGTACATTAACAAGAAACCAAAATCATCATCAGTATATAAATAGAACAACAGAGCCATCAACAGTACATTAATACAGAACTAGAACCATAATCAGCAAATAAATAGGTCACTAGTACCACCATCAGCACATGAATACATCACCAGAACCTCCATCAATACATTAATGAGTCGCAAGAACCTCAATCAGTAAATGAATACATCATGAGAATCACTGTAAATATATAAATACAACACCAGAACCATCATCAGTACAAGTATACATCACCAGAACAGCCACCAGTACATGAATATTGTACATCACCACGCTTCATACAGCAATCAATTGTAATAATAAGTCAGGCCCATATACATTTGTATCTCATGAACCTGCAACTCCCAGAATGTCTTTACCAATGATAAGGTGATGCTGGGAGTTGTTGTTATCAGTGTTTATCAGACTGCAGACCATACAGGAACCACAGCACTGATGAGACATAGTCAGTATCAACAAACATTTGCATCCAGGTACCTTACAGGTTATATCTTCTCTGAGTCTTTCCTTTCTTTTCATCTCTATCTTTTGTGGCACCCCTGAGGCTCAGTTGCCACAGAGGTACTGCACCTCCTCCTAAGGTGTGGTGCCCCACCATCCAGGTAAGCTGGGGGCTCCTGACCACGCTCCAACACTCGCACCCCACACAATAGAGTAGTTCAGCAAAACCACATTGCGGCTCCTTGCTTAGAGAGAAGCAGAGCACCTTTGGTGGTTCTCTACTTGGAACTAGAGTTGAGCGATACCGTCCGATACTTCAAAGTATCGTATCGGATGGTATCGGCCGATCTTTAAAAAAAGTATCGGTATCGCCGATTCCGATACCGGAAGTCCCATTCAAGTCTATGGGACTTCCGGTATCGGAATAAGAAAAACCCTTTCCTGCCCTTGTACAGCCTCTCTGGGGTCTGTACGGGCCTTTCGGGGGGCTGTGCCGGCGCTCCGGTGGTCTGTGCCGGCCTGCCGGTGGTCTGTGCAGGCTCCGGGGGGCTGTGATGGCCTGCCGGGGGGCTGTGCCGGCCTGCCGGGGGGCTGTGCAGGCTCCGGGGGGCTGTGCCGGCCTGCCGGGGGGCTGTGCCGGCCTGCCGGGGGGCTGTGCAGGCTCCGGGGGTCTGTGCAGGCATCGTCCGATGGGACTACAAGTCCCATCGGGCGATGCCTGCTACCATGACAGTGATTGACACATTAGCCAATGATGGGACAGTAGTAGTCCCATCATCCGGCTAATGTGTTAAATGTTAAAAAAAAAATAAAAAAAAAAATACTACATACATACTACATGCATGCTACATACATACTACATGCTACATACATACTACATATATACTACATACATACTACATACATGCTACATGCATACTACATGCATGCTACATACATACTACATGCTACATACATACTACATGCATGCTACATACATACTACATATATACTACATACATGCTACATACATACTGCATGCTACATACATACTACATACATACTACATACATACTACATGCATGCTACATACATACTGCATGCTACATACATACTACATACATACTACATGCATGCTACATACATACTACATATATACTACATGCATGCTACATACATACTACATATATACTACATGCATGCTACATACATACTACATGCATGCTACATACATACTACATGCATGCTACATGCATGCTACATACATACTACATGCTACATACATACCACATACATACTACATACATACTACATACTACATATATACTACATGCATGCTACATACATACTACATGCTACATACATACCACATACATACATACTACATACATACTACATGCTACATACATACTACATATATACTACATACATGCTACATACATACTACATGCTACATACATACCACATACATACTACATACATGCTACATATATACTACATGCATGCTACATACATACTACATGCATGCTACATACATACTACATGCTACATGCATGCTACATACATACTACATACATACTACATGCTACATACATACCACATATATACTACATACATACAATACATTCATACAATACATACATAGACATACAGTACATATAACATAGAGTAACATACTTACCAATACTTGTCACATTGTTCCCCGAAGCCATTGTCTTTTCCGGAATAAATATTAACATAACAAACCACAAAAATACTCACCCACGATCAGAAGCAGTCCACGAGTGTGTCCCACGACGATCTTGGGTAGAGAACTGCAGCATCAGCTGTTGCTGCCGTTCTCTACGGGCTGCAGGAATCCAATGACGGAAGGTAGGTATCCTTCCGCACTGTATTCCTCCGCCACTTAAAAAAAAAAAAGTCCCTAGTCTCTATGCCATTGCTGTGTGGGAAATTCCCACGCAGCAATGGCATAAAGTGAGACTAGGGACTTTTTTTTTTTTAAGTGGCGGAGGAATACACTGCGGAAGGATACCTACCTTCCGTCATTGGATTCCTGCAGCCCGTAGAGAACGGCAGCATCATCTGATGCTGCAGTTCTCTACCCAAGATCGTCGTGGGACACACTCGTGGACTGCTTCGGATCGTGGGTGAGTATTTTTGTGGTTTGTTATGTTAATATTTATTCCGGAAAAGACAATGGCTTCGGGGAACAATGTGACAAGTATTGGTAAGTATGTTACTCTATGTTATATGTACTGTATGTCTATGTATGTATTGTATGAATGTATTGTATGTATGTAGTATATATGTGGTATGTATGTAGCATGTAGTATGTATGTAGTATGTATGTAGCATGCATGTAGCATGTAGTATGTATGTAGCATGCATGTAGTATATATGTAGTATGTATGTAGCATGCATGTAGTATATATGTAGCATGTATGTAGTATGTATGTGGTATGTATGTAGCATGTAGTATGTATGTAGCATGTATGTAGTATATATGTAGTATGTATGTAGCATGTAGTATGTATGTAGTATGTATGTAGTATGTATGTGGTATGTATGTAGCATGTAGTATGTATGTAGCATGCATGTAGTATATATGTAGTATGTATGTAGCATGTAGTATGTATGTAGTATGTATGTAGTATGTATGTGGTATGTATGTAGTATGTATGTAGCATGCATGTAGTATGTATGTAGTATGTATGTAGTATGTATGTGGTATGTATGTAGCATGTAGTATGTATGTAGCATGCATGTAGCATGCATGTAGCATGCATGTAGTATGTATGTAGCATGCATGTAGTATGTATGTAGTATGTATGTAGTATGTATGTAGCATGCAGTATGTATGTAGCATGTATGTAGTATGTATGTAGTATATATGTAGTATGTATGTAGCATGTAGTATGTATGTAGCATGCATGTAGTATATATGTAGTATGTATGTAGCATGCATGTAGTATGTATGTAGTATGTATGTAGCATGCAGTATGTATGTAGCATGTATGTAGTATATATGTAGTATGTATGTAGCATGCATGTAGTATGTATGTAGCATGTAGTATGTATGTAGCATGCATGTAGTATGTATGTAGCATGTATGTAGTATGTATGTAGTATATATGTAGTATGTATGTAGCATGTAGTATGTATGTAGCATGCATGTAGTATGTATGTAGTATGTATGTAGTATGTATGTAGCATGCAGTATGTATGTAGCATGTATGTAGTATATATGTAGTATGTATGTAGCATGCATGTAGTATGTATGTAGCATGTAGTATGTATGTAGCATGCATGTAGTATGTATGTAGCATGTAGTATGTATGTAGTATGTATGTAGTATGTATGTAGTATATATGTAGTATGTATGTAGCATGTAGTATGTATGTAGCATGCATGTAGTATGTATGTAGTATTTTTTTTTTTTTAACATTTAACACATTAGCCGGATGATGGGACTACTACTGTCCCATCATTGGCTAATGTGTCAATCACTGTCATGGTAGCAGGCATCGCCCGATGGGACTTGTAGTCCCATCGGACGATGCTTGCACAGACCCCCGGACATCAGCACAGCCCCCCGGCAGGCCGGCACAGCCCCCCGGCAGGCCGGTACAGACCCCCACAGGGTGCACAGACCACCGGCAGGCCGGCACAGCCCCCCGGCAGGCCGGTACAGACCCCGGGCAGTCCACACAGCCCCCCGGCAGGCCGGCACAGCCCCCCGGCAGGCCGGCAGAGACCCCTGGAAGGCCCGAAATGACGGCGCATCATGATGCGCACACACCGCGCATCATGATGACATCAGGCCGTCAATCAACTGAACTTCCGATTCCGATGCCGAATTCCGATATTGAAAAAATATCGGAAGTCGGTATCGGAATTCCGATACAGCAAGTATCGGCCGATACCCGATACTTGCGGTATCGGAATGCTCAACACTACTTGGAACACTAGACGTGCTGGGAGGTGGCTGGAGTTGAGAATACATAAAACAGTGGGATGGTTTAGGATTACAGGTCAGTCAGTGAGTGAGTCAGAAGGAGTAGGAGAGAGGAAGCCACTTGGAGAGGAGTGGGGATCCCTGGAAGAGGGATGGAGGAAGGAGTGCTGCAGCTGCCTCAGTGACCTGAGCCAGCTGGCATGGGAAAGGAAAGAAGGAGAAAGACATTGAACTGAAGCGTGAGCTACCATAGGAGAGAAAGACAAGTACTGAACGTAAGAGTAAAAGGGAACACAGAGGACGTGGGTTAGAGGAAGAACCCTGCCTAGAAGTTCTAAGCGCAAGGCCGGGGCCCGGTCCCCGAGGTTGTATGGACACGAATGGTTCTGCAGCAGAAACCGGCGGAGTAGTGGGCTGTAAATGCACTACTCCCATCTAAGACTTGAGGGCACAACAGCAACACGGATAGAGAGCCGGGACTTAGGAGTAGAGAGTCCCCGAAGCAGGCTACAGCTGTCTGCTGTACAAGTAGAGTTCTTGGGAACATCTGTCAGGAGGAACTCCAGTGTAACACAGTACTAGGAGATCTTCACACTTAAAGGCGCTATAGAGGAGATGTTCAGAAAAAGGCACCTAAGTTGGCGGAGCATGGAAGGGAGCCTGTCATCTTGCCTGGGGGTTGACTGAGTCCCTGACCCGGAGGATTCGGCACAGAAGCGGGCACTACAGACTGTGAGTAAAGCTTTGGAACTACATGCCCTGGTGTCCTCCATTCCTTCCTGTGTCCATCCGCCTGGCACTGCTACATCCCCTGCGCCAAACACTACACCATCTAAGTGTCTCCACATCTACACTGCCCTGGGACAACAGCCCTGCCTGTGGAGGACTATAACATCATTGCTGCACCACACCATCTGTCCCGGAGGATCTGTCTGCAGCGTCGGCTTAACATCTCCCTTGCCGAACACCACAGGTGGCGTCACAAACTATTCAACTACATTCTACCATTCACAACATCTTCCTATTACTTGGGCGCCCAGGGCCACGGTCCGGGTCACCGCTTCTGTGACACATCCCACTGATACTGGCCCGGTACCGAGTACCCCACGGCCCTGGGAGGGCGACCCACTTTTCCAGATGCCACAATGCCTTTTCATGTACACAGCTCTTCTCTCCAGATTCCCTATTCTCCAGTCTTCTGCAGCACAATGCCCTTAAAAATAATATTGTTATTAAAATGCCCTTAGCATAAAAACATTTGTCTATATTATGATCTAAATAAGCCTTCTATGGTAAATGGCCCCCACTTTCCATGTAATGATCTATAACCACCTCAATTACTGCCATTATCAGCTATAACCACCACACCGTCCACCCTTACGAACCACAGCCTGTTCCATGGTTGTCCCCTCCCCACAATCTATATCTCCACATTGTCCCCCCGCCATGCTAACTTATCTTCTTAATGAGTTCCCTTTTCACACTATGCCCCCATACTGCACACCACGTTGTCTTCTCCAAACTGTACTTCCCCTACATGGTATGGTCACTACAGCCGCCCATACAGTATGATATCCACAATTGACCTTCAATATACAAAATTATCCAACATAGCCGTCCATGCCGTATGATGTCCATCAAAGCCCCCAAATATACAGCATGAATTCCACCACAGCCCCTTGTACAGTATAATGTCCTCAACATCCCCAATACAGTATGGTCACCACAGGCCCCTTTACAGTATGATGTTTACACAGCCACGTATATAGTATGATCCCCCATGTAAGTCCCCACAGCCAGTTGCATGTATGTCCTCACAGTCAGCCCAATGTATGTCACTATATCCAGATCTATCTATGTGCCCACAGTCAGTCCCATGTATTTCCTAACAGTCAGCCCGACATATGGCCCCACAGCCAGCCCCACGTATGTCCCCACAGCCAGCCCCTCTTATGTCCCCACAGCCAGCCACTCGATTGTCCCAACAGCGAGCCCCTCATATGTACAGCAGTGGCCGTTGGATGCCATGATGGCGTCACTGCATCTCATCATCTCACGTCCTCTGCGTGCACCATCTCCACAGGCCGGAAGTGACCTGTGTTCTGCTGGAGTTCCTGGAGGAGCAGGGGTCTGATTACAGCTCCACTTCTCCTATGCTGGTGGCGCCCACATCGCTTCAATTGTATCAACGTCTTATAGACGTGAATACAATGTGATGAAATCAACTGAGGGAGCAATAATAAGAAAATGTAAGACATACAAGACCACTGATAATCTCCCTCGATCTGGGGCTCCACGCAAGATCTCACCCCATGGGGTCAAAATGATCTCAAGAACGGTAAGCAAAAATCCCAGAACCACACATGGGGACCTAGTGAATGACCTGTATAGAGCTGGGACCACCGTAACAAAGGCTACCACCAGCAACACACTACGCCGCCAGTGACTCAGATATTGCAGTGCCAGACATGTCCCCATGCTTAAGCCAGTACATGTCTGGGCCCATCTGAAGTTTGATAGAGAGTTTTGGATTATCCAGAAGACTGTTGGGAGAATATCAGATGGTCTGATGAAACCAAAGTAGAAATGTTTGATAGAAACAAAACTTGTTGTGTTTGTAGGAGACAGAAAGCTGAGTTGCATTCAAAGAACACCATACCTACTGTGAAGCATGGTGGTGGCAACATCATGCTTTGAGGCTGTTTCTCTGCAAAGGGACCAGGATGACTGATCCGTGTACATGAAAGAATGAATGGGGCCACGTATTGTTAGATTTTGAGTGCAAACTTCCTTCCATCAGCAAGGGCATTGAAGATGAAACATGGATAGGTCATTCAGCATGATAATGATCCCAAGCACACCGCCAGGGCAATGAAGGAGTGGCTTCGTAAGAAACTTATGAACGTCCTGGAGTGGCCTAGCCAGTCTCCAGATCTCAACCCCATAGAAAACCTTTAGAGGGATTTGAAAGTCTGTGTTGCCCAGCGACAGGCCCAAAACATCACTGCTCTAGAGGAGATCTTCATGGAGGAATGGGCCAACATACCACCAACAGTGTGTGCCAACCTTGTGAAGACTTACAGAAAATGTTTGAGCTCTGTCATTGAAAACAAAGGATATATAACGAAATATTTAGAGGAACTTTTGTTAATAACCAAATACTTATTTTCCACCATAATTTGCTAAATAAATCTTACCAAATCAAACAAGGTGATTTTCTGGATTTGTTTTCTCATTTTGACTCTCATAGTTGTGGTCTACCTATGATGTCAATTACAGGCCTCTCTCATCTTTTTATGTGGGAAAAGTGGGAAAACTTGCACAATTGGTGGCTAAATACTATTTTCCCCCACTGTATTTATCACTTATCCTGTACACTTGGTGCTACTTTAAAACCACAGATTTTCTGCAGACAAAAACAGCAGTAAAAACTGCAGCGTAAACACGAAACATCAATGAAAAGGAATGGCACATATATGTGTTGCAATGCTCTTATGGTGTACACAAAATGAATGGGGCTGTAAGGGTACAATAGATTTCAGAAAGGCTGTAAGGGTACAATAGATTTCAGAAAGGCAGATTTTAAGGGATTCAGAAAGAGAATTGGAGGGATCCAATGGCTGGATATCCTTAAAGACAAAAATGTCCAGGAAGGATGGGAAATCTTGAAAAATGAAATTCTCAAAGCACAATTGTTAACAATTCCGAAAAGAGGGAAGAATAGGAAGCATTTAAGGAAGCCAGGATGGATGAACACAGAACTTAAGCACATGCTAAAAAGGAAGAAAAAAATGTTTATAAAATGGAAAGAGGGAGGCATATCTAAAGAAGAATATAATGCTGTCTGCAGAACCTGCAGGGCACAAATCAGATTAGCTAAAGCTGACAATGAATTGAGGCTTGCAAGAGATGTCAAAAGCAATAATAAAGGATTTTGGGGATATGTCAAAAGTAAAAGAAAAGTCAAAGATGCTATAGGATTTTTACAGGATGAAAATGATGAAATGGTAAGACAGGATGTTGAGAAGGCCGAACTTTTAAATTCCTATTTTGCATCTGTTTTCTCTCAGAAAGGAAATGTGACATCAACTGTTCTTCACTGTCCTATTAAGGGAATAGAAGAATCCAGGATATCTATAAACAGAAAGATAGTGAGGAAACACTTAGCTAACCTAAATGAATTCAAGTCTCCAGGTCCAGATGAATTACACCCCAGAGTACTGAAGGAGATAGCAGAAGAAATTTTTGAACCCCTCTCCATAATCTTTGAAAATTCTTGGAGAACAGGAGAAGTCCCAGAAGACTGGAGAAGAGCAAATGTTGTTCCTATCTTCAAAAAGGGGAAGAAGGTGGACCCAGGCAACTATAGGCCGGTGAGTCTGACTTCTATACCAGGAAAGATCTTTGAACAAATTATTAAAGAACATGTATGTCAGTACCTGGATAAGAATGAAGTGATTAAACAGAGTCAGCATAGGTTTGTAACTAGTAAGTCATGTCAGACTAACTTAATTTCCTTCTATGACGGAATCACTGATTGGGTGGATCAAGGAAATGCTGTAGATATAGTATATCTTGACTTCAGCAAAGCATTTGACAAAGTATCTCATACAATCCTTATTGAAAAAATGACTAAGTATGGAATGGACAAGGCAACTGTTAGGTGGATTCATAACTGGCTTAGTGATCGGACCCAAAGAGTGGTCGTAAATGGCTGCACATCCAGTTGGAAGAATGTCTCAAGTGGGGTACCACAGGGCTCTGTCCTGGGCCCTGTATTGTTCAACATCTTTATCAACGATTTAGATGAAGGAATTGAGGGTAAGCTGATTAAATTTGCTGATGACACAAAGCTAGGAGGGATAGCTAATACTAGAGAAGAGAGAGAGAGGATTCAAAAAGATATAAATAAACTGGAGAAGTGGGCAGCAACTAACAGAATGGTTTTTAACAGGGAAAAATGCAAAGTACTACATCTGGGCAATAAAAATGAAGAAAGCATATACAGAATGGGAGGAATAGGCCTAAGCAACAGCACATGTGAAAAAGACTTGGGTATACTAATAGATCACAGACTGAATATGAGTCAACAGTGTGATGCAGCAGCAAAAAAAGCAAATGCAATTCTAGGATGTATTAACAGAAGCATACAGTCTAGATCACGTGAAGTCATTATTTCCCTCTACTCCTCTTTGGTCAGACCTCATCTGGAATATTGTGTCCAGTTTTGGGCACCACATTTTAAAAAAGACGTCAACAAACTGGAGCAAGTTCAGAAAAGAGCGACCAGAATGGTGACTGGTCTGCAAACCCTGTCTTATGAGGAAAGGATGCAGGATTTGGGATTGTTTAGTTTGCAAAAGAGAAGACTGAGAGGAGACTTAATAGCTGTCTACAAATATCTAAAGGGCTGTCACATTGTAGAAGGATCAACTTTATTCTCATTTGCACAAGGAAAGACTAGAAGCAATGGGATGAAACTGAATGGGAGGAGACACAGATTAGACATTAGAAAAAACTTTTTGACAGTTAGAGTGATCAATGAGTGGAACAAGCTGCCACGAGAAGTGGTGAGTCAGCATGGGTTTGTAACTAGTAAGTCATATCAGACTAACTTAATTTCCTTCTATGATGGAATCACTGATTGGGTGGATCAAGGAAATGCTGTAGATATAGTATATCTTGACTTCAGCAAAGCATTTGACAAAGTATCTCATACAATCCTTATTGAAAAAATGACTAAGTATGGAATGGACAAGGCAACTTTTAGGTGGATTCATAACTGGCTTAGTGATCGGACCCAAAGAGTGGTCGTAAATGGCTGCACATCCAGTTGGAAGAATGTCTCAAGTGGGGTACCACAGGGCTCTGTCCTGGGCCCTGTATTGTTCAACATCTTTATCAACGATTTAGATGAAGGAATTGAGGGTAAGCTGATTAAATTTGCTGATGACACAAAGCTAGGAGGGATAGCTAATACTAGAGAAGAGAGAGAGAGGATTCAAAAAGATATAAATAAACTGGAGAAGTGGGCAGCAACTAACAGAATGGTTTTTAACAGGGAAAAATGCAAAGTACTACATCTGGGCAATAAAAATGAAGAAAGCATATACAGAATAGGAGGAATAGGCCTAAGCAACAGCACATGTGAAAAAGACTTGGGTATACTAATAGATCACAGGCTGAATATGAGTCAACAGTGTGATGCAGCAGCAAAAAAAGCAAATGCAATTCTAGGATGTATTAACAGAAGCATACAGTCTAGATCACGTGAAGTCATTATTTCCCTCTACTCCTCTTTGGTCAGACCTCATCTGGAATATTGTGTCCAGTTTTGGGCACCACATTTTAAAAAAGACATCAACAAACTGGAGCAAGTTCAGAAAAGAGCGACCAGAATGGTGACCGGTCTGCAAACCCTGTCTTATGAGGAAAGGTTGCAGGATTTGGGATTGTTTAGTTTGCAAAAGAGAAGACTGAGAGGAGACTTAATAGCTGTCTACAAATATCTAAAGGGCTGTCACATTGTAGAAGGATCAACTTTATTCTCATTTGCACAAGGAAAGACTAGAAGCAATGGGATGAATCTGAATGGGAGGAGACACAGATTAGACATTAGAAAAAACTTTTTGACAGTTAGAGTGATCAATGAGTGGAACAAGCTGCCACGAGAAGTGGTGAGTTCTCCTTCAATGGATGTCTTCAAACAGAGGCTGGACAGACATCTGACTGGGATGATTTAGCGAATCCTGCTTTGAGCAGGGGGTTGGACCAGATGGCCCAGGAGGTCCCTTCCAACTCTACGATTCTATGATTCTAGGCACATGCCCCAGAGGGAAATACAGTGCACCACATATATTTTGCCATATAGAGTGGATACGAGTCTGCCTTCCCCTAAGGAACATAGCGCAGGAATAGAATAGAAATTTTGCTTTTGGCTAATTAAAAATTGTCCCATTGTGGGTTGACACCCCCCCCTCAATGACACAAAATCTACCAATATGAAGTTACATCCGGTTCCTGATATTTCAGCTCTCCATCATGGAGAGCGGACGGAGACATGATCTGGACAAAGCAAGCAAAGTAATCAGTGCACAAGACCCCAATTTACTTTTGTTAACTTGTCTATGTAGTAAGCTTGGTTCTGTTCCCTTATCTGTGTAGTAAATTGTTTCTGTATCTATGTAGTTAGTGTTGAATCTTTGGTGAAGATATTCCTATATATAGCCTATATTCCTATATATAGAGGGAGAGAGTGCAACATCTCCAAAAGTTATTTTTGTTTTTTTAATTCAGTTTGAGATCATAAAAAATACATAAATAAAACATCTCATTACAGGATCCATTCATTTGAATGGGAACAGAAGAGTCCTAGGATTTCTTCCATTTGCCTCCTTTCCAGCTGCATTCTCTGTTTCAAACGAAGTCTGTACTTTTTTTTTCCAGCCCAAAAAATGGTTAGCAAACCAAAGTTTAAAAAAAAAATAAAATCTATGGGAAACGGATAGTTATCCATTAACCGATCCATTCTTTTAGCACACCTCATGACCCTGACTTATGGTTATGGGACGGACCCCCACTCCATCTTAAAACCACCATAACTACAGTAAACCTAGGCACTAGAATAAATACACAACACATTATTTTGGTTGTCAAAATGGCCACAGCTTTATTTAAATCACAGGATTAAAACAATCACAGTAGGAGTCAGGTGAAGTGCTAGTACATTGGGATTCACAAGTACTGTGATATCCCCAGCTGTCTGACATACAGAACCAGGACAGACAGCCATAAAGGGGCGGCACGCACTGGCTTGCCATTCAAGCAGAGCCAGTAAACTTTCAGGGCACCAATGACCCTATTATCCTCACTCCTGTGCTTAACCACTGTGCCCGCCCCTGATTGACGTTACCATTACAACGTCCTTGAGGCTGGCCACCAAAGCCGAGCCTGTTCACCACCATGAGGTTTTACATCCTCTATTAGCTAAAATGAGTCCACCTTAACTTGCCTGCAACTTCCACCTGACTCCTAAACCGCCACCAGAGAGGCCATTTGACACCTTAAATGGACTCGACCCCCATCAACCATGCCTAGCAAAGCCATCAACCATTTCTACATGCTATGGAAAGTCTGTGCACACAAGTAATAAAATTAAAATTCTAGAGCTCCGACGGATTAATTTTATCAATGCCATGCTACCAAGTTATGATCGATAATACGGTAACTACAGCAAAATAGCAGTTGCTAAACATCCTGCAATGAGGATCCCATAATGTGGAATGTGGAAAGTAAACCATAATTAAGGTCGTAGCCACAATCTGAATACCAGTATAATGACATCTGTCATGCCTCAAAAAACTATTATACCGCACGTATTGTAGCCAGCTCTAATAATTCACCAATTCACAGATTTTAGTTCTGGAAACCACCATTATTTACAGTAGCTATGCAGTAAAATTTCTCAAACCCACTTACTAGCACTACTAAAGTGATGAACATGTCAATAGAAAGATATTATTATAAATAGGGAGTAATTAAAAACAACCGACCATAAAATAACGTTCAGAATATCTGGAAGTAGTAATTAAATAAACCTAAAGCAGAAAAAGTCTACAAAGGCATTATTAATAAAACTGCCACGCCATTGTTAATTGTTTTTCATGCGCTTGATAACATTTACTGTTGACCTCTCCAACTGGGTCAAAGGCATTGGGAATAGGCATATTGCCCTTTGTGTTAATGCACTTGATTATTTTACCCTTAGCCACTCCCACTGGCTCAAGGGCACCGGGAGTAGGCATACTGCCCTTTGTGTTAATGCACTTGATTATACCCTTAGCCGCTCCCACCAGCTCAAGGGCATCGGGAATAGGCATATTGCTCTTCATGTTAATGCACTTGATTACTTTACCCTTAGTCACTCCCACTGACTCAAGGGCACACAGATTAGGTACATTGCTCTTCAGTTTCATGCACTAGATAACTGCATTGTCCAGATGACAACCTTGTTCTCTTCTCCCCTCAGCCGCTGTTCCTGGCTCAGAGGAGCCAATTTCTTCTGTAGGCATGCAAAATATGATTGCCATGACCCCAGGGACTTTACCCTAACAGGGTCCTATAAAATATATATGCTTCAGGAGACCAGGGGGCCATACCGTGATGGTCACCCCTCCATACCAGGGGGCCATACCCGAGATGGTTACCCCCTCCACACCATGGGGCCATACACGAGATGGTTACCCTCCACACCAGGGGGCCATACCTGAGATGATTACCCCTCAAAACCAGGGTGCCATACCTGAAATGGTTACCCTTCCAAACCTAGGGGGGTCAGCGGCCAGTTTATTAACAAATAACATAAACATTTACAATAAGTATTAAATACACAATCTTATATGACATGAGGGGAGGGTTCTTGGAGCCCCAAAAATTCTGGCAAAATACTTTGCAAAAACACAAGAACTTAAAAATCCACGTTACCCTCAGCCGTAAACCACCAGCTCGAGGGCACCAAACATCCTGTTCCGGGAAGTCCAACCACCAAAAGCTCCCGGGTAACACCCTGTCCAGAGCCGTAACCAAAAGCCAGATCCAGATTTTAACTTCCAATTCCTTTTCGCTGATTCAGCGTCAACTCCAATAACCCCAGCCCAGAGGTCCATACTTAATATGGTTACCCCTACTGACCAATTTATAAATAACTTCCAAGGACCAACTAAAAGAAAAACAGATAACTGTTTTGTTTTGTTTTTTTTTATTTTAAATTCATGTTCTTATTAAAATAAACATAAAATTAACATCAAAGCATAAATAATATTAACACGCTTGGGGGAGTCCTTGAAGCTCCCAAATCTGGTGATTACCAAACATAAAATGTACCAACAATTACTCCCAGACGTTACCCCACTAGATCGGGAGCACCATAGCCACAAGGGTTGCAATGTTCACTTGAATTTCCTGGGGATCCGACAAACTCTTGCCGAAATTCCCCTCCACCTTTCACCAGGTCCAGAACCATATTGAATTCCAAAAGGAGGAAACCATATCCCAATGGATCCCCCAGACCATATTTAACCAACTTCAAGGACCCCTCCAACCGCACAAAATGTGGGATAAATGAGGGTGAAAACCATGCCGGTTTACAACCAAGGTATGCAACAGGTTAATAATGGAAAATATCCCATCGTAAGGTCCAGAAATAGACAGAGATGGGCAATGCTGTGTTATATGCTGTAACAATAAATGAGAAGCCGCCTGCTCTTCTACAGCAGTTACAGACTCTAATCACCAGCTGCACATAAATGGTAAGAAACATGTAGGTCTAATATAAGCTGCCTGCAGCCATAGGTGTGTGAGCAGAAAACTGCAAGTTCTGTATCCGTCACTCTACTACATACAATTACAATAGACGAGAGACAGGGCTGAAAACTGGGCCCATGATGTGTCCTCCAGAGCAATGTGCAGCCTCACACTAGGAGTGCCCACTCACTGCCCGCCATGTGCTGAGTTATTACTGCCCACTCACTGCCCGCCATGTGCTGAGTTATTAGTGCCCACTCACTGCCCGCCATGTGCTGAGTTATTACTGCCCACTCACTGCCCGCCATGTGCTGAGTTATTACTGCCCACTCACTGCCCGCCATGTGCTGAGTTATTACTGCCCACTCAAATGTGCCGAGTTACTCCACGATTATTTATTTTACACATGATAAAACATAATCCATTCAGTCCTCTTCTATCCGCCATCTTAGGTAATATAAAATAAGCTCTTGGTGGGTATACTCTGATCATGCAATATACGAGGGGAGGACTAAAAGCAGCAATAGCTACAGAAATCAAGCACTAAGCTGGAAGTCATGTCCAGATTAGAGTTGAGCGAAACGGGTCGAAAAATTTCAAAAGTCGCCGACTTTTGGCAAAGTCGGGTTTCATGAAACGAAACCCGACCCTAGGATGAGGTCGGCCACGAGGTCGGCGACTTACGCGCCAAAGTCGCGTTTCATAAGTTTGTTTTGCGCTCTTTTTCAGCCAATTAGGATCCACGGACACTGTGGGCAACGTGATGACATAGGCAGGGGTCACCACCATCTTTCAGAAGGGCATGCAAGTGATTGGCTTGCTTTGGTGGGCGTCACAGGGGGTATAAAAGGGCGTGCACGCCGACCGCCATCTTACTTCTGCCGATCTCAGTATAGGGAGAGGTTGCTGCTGATTCTGTAGGGAGAGCGTTAGGCAGGGAAGAAGACAAAAAAACTGCTTCTGCTGCTAGCAATTTGGCCTGCACAACACACCAGTCACTGTGTGTGCAGTGCAAGGGGAGGCTATATAGTGGTGTATCAGTGGTGTTGGTTGTTGGGCTGCCTTCTAAGGCTTCCTGACATTCCTGCATTGCTGTTTACCCACTGCTCCGCAAACTGCTTTTTTAAAAGCAATCCCAATTTTTTTTTTTGTCCTGCTGAGAAGAAAAAAAAACTGCTTCTGCTGCTAGCAATTTGGCCTGCACAACACACCAGTCACTGTGTGTGCAGTGCAAGGGGAGGCTATATTGTGGTGTATCAGTGGTGTTGGTTGTTGGGCTGCCTTTTAAGGCTTCCTGACAGGCTGGCATTGCTGTTTACCCACTGCTCTGCAAACTGCTTTTTTAAAAGCAATCCAATCTCCCTTATCCTCTAGTCACTTTTGTCACAGCTGTGCCATCGAGCCTGTGACATAGCGCTCAGATATCAGTGGGCCTCACACAATCCAAAAGTGTCCAGTGTCCAAAAGTGTGTGCAGAGATTCAAAATCTCCCTTATCCTCTAGTCACTTTGGTCACAGCTGTGCCATCGAGCCTGTCACATAGCGCTCAGATATTCATTGGGCCTCACACAATCCAAAAGTGTCCAGTGTCCAAAAGTGTGTGCAGAGATTCAAAATCTCCCTTATCCTCTAGTCACTTTGGTCACAGCTGTGCCATCGAGCCTGTCACATAGCGCTCAGATATTCATTGGGCCTCACACAATCCAAAAGTGTCCAGTGTCCAAAAGTGTGTGCAGAGATTCAAAATCTCCCTTATCCTCTAGTCACTTTGGTCACAGCTGTGCCATCGAGCCTGTCACATAGCGCTCAGATATTCATTGGGCCTCACACAATCCAAAAGTGTCCAGTATCCAAAAGTGTGTGCAGAGATTCAAAATCTCCCTTATCCTCTAGTCACTTTGGTCACAGCTGTGCCATCGAGCCTGTCACATAGCGCTCAGATATTCATTGGGCCTCACACAATCCAAAAGTGTCCAGTATCCAAAAGTGTGTGCAGAGATTCAAAATCTCCCTTATCCTCTAGTCACTTTGGTCACAGCTGTGCCATCGAGCCTGTCACATAGCGCTCAGATATCAGTGGGCCTCACACAATCCAAAAGTGTCCAGTGTCCACAAGTGTCTGCAGAAATTCAAAATCTCCCCTGTCCTATAGACACCTTGTACCTTGTTTTACATTACTATATAGTTTGTTGGATTTTGTCTACATTTCTACCAAAAATGAGGAAGGCTGGTGGAAGAGGCCGTGGAATTGGGCGGGGGTTGGCAGCAGGTAATGATGGTGTTGGTGGTAGATCTGATGGTAGTGGCAAGAGCAAAATAGGACCGAATGCAGGAGGTGTTGAGCCTGCGTCATCGTCTAGCTACATAAGGCCTCGAACGCTTAGTTTTCTAGGAGTTGGCAAACCGCTTTTAAAGCCAGAGCATCAGGAAAAAGTTTTGTCTTACATTGCTGACTCAGTCTCCAGCTCTATCGCCTCCTCTTCTTCTGTTGTAAAAAGTAAAAGCACTGAGTCGTCATTGGAGGCTCATGTTCATGAACCACACCTTTCCTTGTGTCCTTCACCCCAACCAAGATTGAAGGATGACGCAGGCCATACTACTGATTACTCCATGGAGCTGTTTTCACATACCATGCCTGGATTATCAAGTGAAATGGTGAATTACCCAGGCCAAGATGAATCTGACATGGAGTGCACTGATGCACAGCCGCTGATGGATGATTCTGCTGGTACATTCACTCAGAGCACTACATTGTCCTCGCAGTGTACAGAGCCAGATTCTGACCCTGATGAGACTCAGGTGCCCCTTCCCGCACACTATACCACCATACACGGTGACACAGAGGAAGGTGCACATGACATAGAAGAGGAGGTGATGGATGACCCAGTTGTTGACCCAGATTGGCATCCATTGGGGGAAGAGGGTGCTGCTTCCAATAGCTCAGATGAGGAGCATCCACAGCAGACATCGACATCGCAACAGCTGTTATCTGGCAGGCCCGGAGCACTCCAAAGACAGGTTCCAAACATCAAAAGAGTTGCTGGACAGCTTGTCCAGAGGGTCAAAAGATCACAGCGTGCTAGGCCGCAAAATGTCTGCCAAAGTAGGAAGAGTGCAGTGTGGCACTTTTTTGAACAAAATCCTCATGATCAGGCCAAGGTTATCTGTAAGAAGTGCGCAAAGACCTTTAGCCGAGGGAAAAATCTGAAAAATTTGAATACCAGTTGCATGCTTAGACATTTAACCAGCATGCACTTGCAAGCGTGGACACAACACCAAACCTCAAGTGCCACATGTGCAACTGATCACAACGAAGGTAGTCAGCAACGCTACATTGTTTCCCCCACTGTAAGCCCACCGGTTAGCACAGCAGCAAATGTTGAGGTGTCGTTGCAAGGCCACAGCAGTCAGGGAATCCCACTGTTATATCAACGAAAGACTGATTCTAGGCCATCAGAAAGAACACCAACTCCATCACCATCATCAACCCTCTCTCAGTCCGCCCTGTCCACCGCTACTTCCACCATATGCAGCTCTCAAGTCCAGCTCACCCTCCCAGACACTATGAGTAGGTCAAGAAAGTACTCAGTCTCTCATCCGTGTACACTGGGTTTGAACGCCCACATTGCCAAACTAATCTCGTTTGAGATGATGCCCTTTCGGTTGGTGGAAAGCACAGCTTTCCGCGAACTCATGGCCTATGCAGTACCACGCTATGACCTACCCAGTCGCCACTTCTTCTCTCGCAAAGCCATCCCAGCCCTCCACCATCATGTGAAAGACCGCATTGTCCATGCACTCAAACAGTCAGTGAGCGGAAAGGTGCACCTCACAACTGATGCATGGTCCAGTCGGCATGGCCAGGGCAGTTACGTGTCCATCACTGTGCACTGTGTTAATGTGGTGGATGCAGGGTCCACAGGGGACAGCGGTGGTGGGACAGTGCTGCCTAGCCCACGGTATAGGAAACAGTTGGCTGTAGGCGTTCGACCCTCCTCCTCCAGAAGAGAAAGCTCGTCCACAGAGCGCAGTCGTACGAGCACTCCATCTGCAGCTGCCACTGTTGCACACGATGTGTCCCCCTATCGAGCAGCTAGTGGAAAGCGTCAGCAGGCTGTGTTGCAGATGATGTGTTTGGGCAACAGACACACTGCCGAGGTGCTGGCCGAGTACTTGAAGCGACAAACTGAGTCATGGCTGGGCAGTGTACATCTTGAGGCAGGCAAGGTAGTTAGTGATAACGGCCGTAATTTTGTGGCAGCCATAGCCCTTTCAAAACTCAGCCATATACCTTGCTTGGCTCACACCTTGAACCTGGTGGTGCAGTGCTTCCTCAAAAATTATCCAGAGTTAACAGCCCTGCTCCAGAAGGTGCGAAGACTGTGCGCGCACATCCGCCGGTCGCCTGTACACTCCGTTCGTATGCAGAAGCTGCAGCGATTGCTCCACCTTCCCAACCACCGCCTCATTATCGACATTGCAACAAGGTGGAACTCCACCCTGCACATGGTGGAGCGGCTGTGCGAGCAGAGGCAGGCCATAATGCATTTGTGGGAGGATACACGGCCAGGCACTTTGAGAGCAGACATGGAGTTGACAGGTGTGCAGTGGTCGAAGCTGAAAGACCTCTGTAAAGTCCTTCAGTGTTTTGAGGAATGCACACGGCTGGTAAGCGCAGACGACGCCATCCTAAGCATGACCATCCCACTTATGCGTCTGCTCATGCAAACTTTGACGCACCTTAAGGAGCAGGCGTCTGCAGCCAATGTTGATGAGGAGGAAGAGGAGGAGGGAATCCTTGATGACATTCAGCCATTGTCTGCTCAGGGACCTCTCCTGGACGAGGTGGAGGAAGAAGAGGAGGAGGAGGAGGATGATGGGGATGATTACTTAGGGGAGGAGGATGCATCTCGTGGGGCAAGTGAAAATGTTGGCGTGGCAAGGTCTGGTACAGGGTTTGTGCGTGACTGGAGGGATGTGGATTTGCCAGAAAGTGCTCCTCCAACCAGCACTCGCAGTGCATCATTGACACCGGGAACATTGGCCCACATGTCAGATTATGCCTTGCAGATCCTAAAAAGGGACCCACGCATTGCCAAAATGATGAACGATGACGACTACTGGTTAGCCAGCATCCTGGATCCACGCTATAAAGGCAAATTACAAAACATCATGCCACAGGAGAACCTTGACCTAATATTGGCTAATAAACAAGCAACTCTGGTAAATCGGTTGCTTGAGGCATTCCCAGCACACAGCAGCGGTGATGGTTCTCACACGAGCCGTACGGGCCGGGGGCAGCTTGGCAGAGGTGTTCGTGGTGCACACAGCAGAAGTGGCGTTGGAGACAGGGGTTTCATGATAATGTTGTGGACTGATTTTTCAAGTACCGCTCACACAACTGGTAATACTGCATCGATGGAAAGTGACAGGAGACAGCAGTTGTCAACTATGGTTACAAACTACTTTTCCTCCCATATCGATGTTCTCCCACACAGGTCATTCCCCTTTGACTATTGGGCCGCTAAACTGGACACCTGGCCTGAATTGGCACAATATGCCTTACAGGAGCTCGCTTGCCCAGCTGCAAGTGTGCTATCGGAAAGAGTCTTCAGTGCAGCTGGATCAATCCTGACAGAAAAAAGGACCCGTCTGTCAACCCAAAATGTGGATGATCTAACCTTCATTAAAATGAACCACGCATGGGTTTCCAAGGATTTTGTCCCACCTTCCTCTGATGACACATAGGGTGACAGAAAAATGGCTTGCTTTGGTCCACCTCTTCCTGGGACTTGACCTATTTCACCTTTTGCATCAGCTGAATGTCCAACATCAACATATGCCACTTTCTAAAACTCCCTAACTGTGCTGCCTCCCCCCCCATCGCCGGGGTCACCACCTAGCGCACGACACCATGCGAGTGCCGTTGCCCTGGACAGGTGGGTAGGCCGACTCTTGGGCGCGGGCACTGGCACAGGGTCCCTCATAGTGCAATCAAGTGTCTCTGACGGTGGTGGTGCACACCCGCCGTCAGACACACCGCCGTACTATGAGGGGCCCAGTGCCAGTACCGACGCCCATGAGTGGGCCCCCCTTGCTTGGGCAGGGCCCCAGCATTTGCAATCTTTACCTCTCCCTGCTCCTCCGCTGTGTAGTCTGGGCCGTCAAATCCATACTGTGCCTGACACCGTCTGAGCCTGCCTCCTGATGTATAGACATATATTTTGAATGTGTACGCTATCCATACATGTTATCCGGGGAAACGGTACCCTTTCTAACCTTTGTGCAATCACGTGCAATCCATACTGGGCCTAACACCGTCTGAGCCTGCCTCCTGAGACATATATTTTGAATGTGTACGCTATCCATACATGTTATCCGGGGAAACGGTACCCTTTCTAACCTTTGTGCAATCACGTGCAATCCATACTGGGCCTAACACCGTCTGAGCCTGCCTCCTGAGACATATATTTTGAATGTGTACGCTATCCATACATGTTATCCGGGGATACGGTACCCTTTCTAACCTTTGTGCAATCACGTGCAATCCATACTGGGCCTAACACCGTCTGAGCCTGCCTCCTGAGACATATATTTTGAATGTGTACGCTATCCATACATGTTATCCGGGGATACGGTACCCTTTCTAACCTTTGTGCAATCACGTGCAATCCATACTGGGCCTAACACCGTCTGAGCCTGCCTCCTGAGGCATATATTTTGAATGTGTACGCTATCCATACATGTTATCCGGGGATACGGTACCCTTTCTAACCTATGTGCAATCACGTGCAATCCATACTGGGCCTAACACCGTCTGAGCCTGCCTCCTGAGACATATATTTTGAATGTGTACGCTATCCATACATGTTATCCGGGGATACGGTACCCTTTCTAACCTTTGTGCAATCACGTGCAATCCATACTGGGCCTAACACCGTCTGAGCCTGCCTCCTGAGACATATATTTTGAATGTGTACGCTATCCATACATGTTATCCGGGGATACGGTACCCTTTCTAACCTTTGTGCAATCACGTGCAATCCATACTGGGCCTATCACCGTCTGAGCCTGCCTCCTGAGGCATATATTTTGAATGTGTACGCTATCCATACATGTTATCCGGGGATACGGTACCCTTTCTAACCTATGTGCAATCACGTGCAATCCATACTGGGCCTAACACCGTCTGAGCCTGCCTCCTGAGACATATATTTTGAATGTGTACGCTATCCATACATGTTATCCGGGGATACGGTACCCTTTCTAACCTTTGTGCAATCACGTGCAATCCATACTGGGCCTAACACCGTCTGAGCCTGCCTCCTGATGTATAGACATATATTTTGAATGTGTATGCTATCCATACATGTTATCTGGGGATACGGTACCCTTTCTCACCTTTGTGCAATCACGTGTAATCCATACTGGGCGTGAGAACGGCTGGCGAGCTGTTAAGCAAGCTACAGCACCTGTGGTTTGCACACGTAAGTTTTTCATTTTTTCAGGAATGACGGTTAGGCCTAATTCCGGAACTGCGGTTGACCTGCACTTACTGGGAAATCATTGTTCGCGGGTAATAATTGTAATCAGTGATCCCCATCACTAACGTTGTTCAGCGGGTTATCTGCACCTGTAAGCGACAAACGCTGGCCTTTTCAGTGTAGCGCACATGCAGCCACGGACATGTAAGGGCATGACACACCAGTTATTGGCCAATCTCATGTGCCAGAGCCTCACGTGTCCCTCTAGTAAGCCGGACTCGGACCGCGGGGCATGACGGAGTCTCGTTCGTTAACGGAATTAAGCTTGCAATGTGTGCATCTGTTCTGTAGCTGGCATGGTTGAGGTTTCCCAGGTGGAGTCAAATTTAACCGTAGGCTCCACTCCTGGTGGTGCCCTTCTGGACATTCCTTTAAGGTTCAGCTTTGCAACCATACTGCCCACGTAAAACAAACACTTTGCCTTCATGAACGCTGTTTGGAGGGTCATGACTCGTGGGAATAACGCCGCCCAATCAGTTAACCTGCTAGAGAGTTCCTTCGTTGCTCCCAAGCATGACATCACACTCCCTAGGAAAAAGGTAATGCCACTGTGGCGACCGTACTCCTGGGGGCGACACAAGTGCACTGATGCCCAGCCACTGCTCGATGAATCTGCTGGTACATTGACCCAGACCACTACATTCCCCTCGCACGCTACACGACCTGAATCTGACCCTGATGAAACTCAGGTTACCCTTCCCATATACAGTTCCATCTTACACGGTGACAAAGAGGAAGCTGCAGATGAAAGTGCAGGTTCGGCCCACCCGCCATCAGACACACCACCGTACTATCAGGGGCCCTGTGCCAGTGCCGTCGCCAACGAGTGGGCCCCCCCTGCTTGCCCAGGATCACAGCACTTGCAAAGTTGAAATACTGTGCAGTGAGATGGAAGATGGGGACGACGAGGAATCCAGACAAGTACAGGGATTCCCTAGCGAGGAGACTTATTTGATTGTTTTCAATGTTGGGACAGCAATTTTTGGGGAGCACTATACTCTGGAGAATGATAGATGGGGCCCACCATACACTGGAACATTCCAAAGGTGGACATCAGACACTGGAGCAGCATTTACAGGGCCCATTATACACTAGAGCATTAGAAATGGGGCCCATTATGTTTGGAGCATTATTTGGGCCCATAAGACAGTGGAGCTTCATCCATGGGGACCAACATATACTGTAGCATTATGTGGAGCTCATCATATACTGTTTCAAACATTATATGGGACCAATGATTCTGTATGGAGAAATAGATGGGCCTCGTCATGAGATGTAAAAAGTGAGGTATTTTTCATTGTACTATACCGCTATTTCTCTGCCGTATCGGAGCATGATGAGTTGTGGTATGTGTTAAAGGGGCGCTCTTTCGCCCAGGGCACATGAAAACCTGCAGCCAGCCCTCCCCCCCCCACAACTTTAGCCAAATAACCCCCATTTTTCAGTGCGTAACTTGTATTATGAAGTTAATTAAGGTTGACAAGCTTAAGTGAGAAGAATTGATGCTTTTGGCATTCAAATGGGCACTGTAGGTGTGTTTCCTGTCCTCCTCTCACTGCCGACTTTTATTCCCCATTGACTTACATTGGGTTTCGTGTTTCGGGACGACCCCGACTTTTCCCTATAATCGGACGATCTTGCTCGACCCGACTTTTGGAAAAGTCGGGTTTCACGAAACGAAACGCGACCCTAAAAAAACAAAAGTCGCTCAACTCTAGTCCAGATTATATGTACAGCCAGGAAAATGACCTGGAGACACAGGATGTCTATACCCAGCATGATCCGTATACAGCAGAGCGAGTAGTGATATCATGTATACAGACCTGTGGTACAGGTGAAGTATACAGCACAGGAATAGAGCCTTTACACAGATACCACATATATAGTGAGTAACCTGGTTACACGGGATCTGCACACCCAGCCTCACAGTATGTAATAGAGATGAGGTCACATACAGATCATCAGACTCCATAACTGGGAAGGGGGGATAATCCGCACCCAGCAGGGTCAGTATACAGTGCACTGACATGAAGTGCAGCCTCCCATCATCATACATATACCATCCCCCGACTGCTCCTCTCACCAGTGTCTCTAATACATGTGACTGCCCAGCTCCACCATAGTAATGGCAGACACTGCATGTGTCCCTGCCCTGTCCTATCATACATAAACCCAGAACTCATGAAGACTCTGTATAATACAGCAGCAATGTGGGATATCAGAAATGTCTGCAGGGTGGTCACACAAAAGCTGCCTCAGCAGTAAGTGAGGGAACATGGCGGCTACAGGAATTTCTGAGGTAATCTTGACCCCAGATATGATGTAGGAGCTGATACTACCTTAGTACACACTACACCATGTCTGAGGTGAATGCAGAGTAGTATATGAAACATGTCTGCAGGGAGGTCACACGGAAGATCACAGTCTGTGAGGAAAATGTAGCATGCACATGAGGGACATGGCAGCTACATGAATCGCTGAGGTAATATTGGTCCCATACATAAAGAAACCACTGGAGCCATAGGCGGAGGAGGACATGACTTGGGGATGGGTGGCCCTTTACTCCTGCAGCTTTTTTGGTATAGTGGTGTAGATTTTTAAGCAGGAGGGATGTTGCTTTAAGAAGAGAAAAGCCCAGTATGTCTGTGCCTGGGGGGTCACTGTGAGGAGGGTGGGATTATATAGAGCAGGAAATCTGTGTCTCTCCCTCACTTCAGACATCATGTACTAGTGTAGTATCAGCTCCTACATTATGTATGGGACCAATATTACCTCAGCGATTCATGTAGCTGCCATGTCCCTCATGTGCATGCTGCATTTTCCTCACAGACTGTGATCTTCCGTGTGACCTCCCTGCAGACATGTTTCATATACTACTCTGCCTTCACCTCAGACATTGTGTAGTGTGTACTAAGGTAGTATCAGCTCCTACATCATATCTGGGGTCAAGATTACCTCAGACATTCATGTAGCGGCCATGTTCCCTCACTTATTGCAGAGGCAGCTTTTGTGTGACCACCCTGCAGACATTTCTGATCTACCACATTACTGCTGTATTATACAGAGTCTTCATGAGTTCTGGGTTTATGTATGATAGGACAGGGCAGGGACACATGCAGTGTCTGCCATTACTATGGTGGAGCTGGGCAGTCACAGGTATTAGAGACACTGGTGAGAGGAGCAGTCGGGGGATGGTATATGTATGATGATGAGAGGCTGCACTTCATGTCAGTGCACTGTATACTGACCCTGCTGGGTGCGGATTATCCCCCCTTCCCAGTTATGGAGTCTGATGATCTGTATGTGACCTCATCTCTGTTACACACTGTGAGGCTGGGTGTGCAGATCCCGTGTAACCAGGTTACTCACTATATATGTGGTATCTGTGTAAAGGCTCTATTCCTGTGCTGTATACTTCACCTCTACCACAGGTCTGTATACATGATATCACTCCTCACTCTGCTGTATACGGATCATGCTGTGTATGGACATCCTGTGTCTCCAGGTCATTTTCCTGGCTGTACATATAACCTGGACATGACTTCCAGCTTAGTGCTTGATTTCTGTAGCTATTGCTGCCTTTAGTCCTCCCCCTCGTATATTGCATGATCAGAGTATACCCACCAAGAGCTTATTTTATATTACCTAAGATGGTGGATAGCACAGGCCTGAATGGATTATGTTTTATCATTTGTAAAATAAATAATCGTGGAGTAACTCAGCACATTTGAGTGGGCAGTAATAACTCAGCACATGGCGGGCAGTGAGTGAGCAGTAATAACTCAGCACATGGCGGGCAGTGAGTGGGCAGTAATAACTCAGCACATGGCGGGCAGTGAGTGAGCAGTAATAACTCAGCACATGGCGGGCAGTGAGTGGGCAGTAATAACTCAGCACATGGCGGGCAGTGAGTGGGCAGTAATAACTCAGCACATGGCGGGCAGTGAGTGGGCACTAATAACTCAGCACATGGCGGGCAGTGAGTGGGCAGTAATAACTCAGCACATGGCGGGCAGTGAGTGGGCAGTAATAACTCAGCACATGGCGGGCAGTGAGTGGGCAGTAATAACTCAGCACATGGCGGGCAGTGAGTGGGCACTAATAACTCAGCACATGGCGGGCAGTGAGTGGGCACTCTTAGTGTGAGGCTGCACATTGCTCTGGAGGACACATCATGGGCCCAGTTTTCAGCCCTGTCTCTCGTCTATTGTAATTGTATGTAGTAGAGTGACTGGGATACAGAACTTGCAGTTTTCTGCTCACACACCTATGGCTGCAGGCAGCTTATATTAGACCTACATATTTCTTACCATTTATGTGCAGCTGGTGATTAGAGGCTGTAACTGCTGTAAAGGAGCAGGCGGATTCTCATTTATTGTTACAGCATATAACACAGCATTGCCCATCTCTGCCTATTTCTGGACCTTACGATGGGATATTTTCCATTATTAACCTGTTGTGTACCTTGGTTGTAAACCTGCATGGTTTTCACCCTCACTTATCCCACATCTTGTGTGCTTGGAGGGGTCCTTGAAGTTGGTTAAATATGGTCTGGGGATCCATTGGGATATGGTTTCCTCCTTTTGGAATTTAATATGGTTCTGGATCTGGTGAAAGGTGGAGGGGAGTTTCGGCAAGGGTTTGTCGGATCCCCAGGAAATTCAAGTGAACATTGGAACCCTTGTGGTTATGGTGCTCCCGAGCTGGTGGGGTAACGGCTGGGAGTAATTGTTGGTACATTTCATGTTCACTTTATGTTTGGTAATCACCAGATTTTTGGGAGCTTCAAGGACTCCTACCAGCGTGTTAATATTATTTATGCTTTGATGTTTTATTGTATGTTTGTTTTAATAAAGGTGTGAATAATAATTATTTAAAAAAAAAAAAAAGGGATCGGTGTATACCCACCAAGTGCTTATTTTATGTTACTTAAGATGGCGGATAGCACAGGCCTGAGTGGATTACCTGGAGCCTGGTGGTTGGGGGGTCCTTGAAATTGGTTAGAAATTGGTCTGGGGGATCCATTGGGATATGGATTCCTCTTTTTGGAAGTTAATATGGTTCTGGACCTGGTGAAAGGTGGAGGGGAGTTTCGGCAAGAGTTTGTCGGATCCCCAGGAAATTCAAGTGAACATCGGAACCCTTGTGGTTATGGTGCTCCCGAGCTAGTGGGGTAACGGCTGGGAGTAATTGTTGGTACATTTTATGTTTGGTAATCACCAGATTTGGGAGCTTCAAGGACTCCCCCCAGCGTGTTAATGTTATTTATGCTTTGATGTTTATTTTATGTTTATTTTAATAAGAACATGAATTTAAAATTTAAAAAAAAAAAAAAGTTATTTGTTTTCCTTTTAGTGGGTCCTTGGAAGTTATTTATAAATTGGTCAGTAGGGGTAACCATATTAAGTATGGACCTCTGGGGTGGGGTTCTTGGAGTTGACGCTGAATCAGCGAAAAGGAATTGGAAGTTAAAATTCTGGATCTGGCTTTTGGTTACGGCTCTGGACGGGTAACTCTGGACGGGGTGTTACCCGGGAGCTTTTGGTGGTTGGACTTCCCAGCACGGGATGTTTGGTGCCCTCGAGCTGGTGGTTTACAGCTGAGGGTAATGTGGATTTTTAAGTTCCTGAGTTTTTGCCAAATATTTAGCCAGAATTTTTGGGGCTCCAAGAACCCTCCCCTCATGTCGTATAAGATTGTGTATTTAATACTTATTGAAAATGTTTATGCTATTTGTTAATAAACTGGCCGCTGACCCCCCCTGGGTTTGGAAGGGTAACCATTTCAGGTATGGCACCCTGGTTTTGAGGGGTAATCATCTCAGGTATGGCCCCCTGGTGTGGAGGGGGTAACCATCTCGTGTATGGCCCTCTGGTGTGGAGGGGGTAACCATCACGGTATGGCCCCCTGGTCTCTAGAAGCATTTATATTTTATAGGACCCTGTTAGGGTAAAGTCCCTGGGGTCATGGCAATCATATTTTGCATGCCTACAGAAGAAATTGGCTCCTCTGAGCCAGGAACAGCGGCTGGAGGGGAGAAGAGAACAAGGTTGTCGTCTGGACAATGCAGATATCTAGTGCAGGAAACTGAAGAGCAATGTACCTCATCTGTGTGCCCTTGAGTCAGTGGGAGTGACTAAGGGTAAAGTAATCAAGTGCATTAACATGAAGGGCAATATGCCTATTCCCGATGCCGTTGAGCTGGTGGGAGCGGCTAAGGGTATAATCAAGTGCATTAACACAAAGGACAGTATGCCTACTCCCGGTGCCCTTGAGCCAATGGGAGCGGCTAAGGGTAAAGTAATCAAGTGCATTAACACAAAGGGCAATATGCCTATTCCCAATGCCTTTGACCCAGTTGGAGAGGTCAACAGTAAATGTTATCAAGCGCTTGAAAAACAATTAACAATGGCGTGGCAGTTTTATTAATAATGCCTTTGTAGACTTTTTCTGCTTTAGGTTTATTTAAATTACTACTTCCAGATATTCTGAACATTATTTTATGGTCGGTTATAATGTTGTTATATTGTGTATAGTTTTTAATTACTCCCTATTTATAATATCTTTCTATTGATATGTTCATCACTTTTCGGGTAGTGATAGTAAGTGGGTTTAAGAAATTTTGCTGCACAGCTACTGTAAATAATGGTGGTTTCTAGAACTAAAATCTGTGATTTGGTGAATTATTAGATCTGGCTACAATACGTGCGGTATAATAGTTTTTGAGGCATGACAGATGTCATTATACAGGTATTCAGATTGTGGCTACGACCGTAATTATGGTTTACTTTCCACATTCCCCATTATGGGATCCTCATTGCAGGATGTCTAGCAACTGCTATTTTGCTGTAGTTACCATATTATCGATCATATCTTGGTAGCATGGCATTGATAAAATTAATCTGTCTGAGCTCTGGAATTTTAATTTTATTACTTGTGTGCACAGACTTTCCATAGCATGTAGAAATGGTTGATGGCTTTGTTAGGCATGGTTGATGGGGGTCGAGTCCATTTAAGGTGTCAAATGGCCTCTCTGGTGGTGGTTTAGGAGTCAGGTGGAAGTTGCAGGCAAGTTAAGGTGGACTCATTTTAACTAATAGAGGATGTAAAACCTCATGGTGGTGAACAGGCTCGGCTTTGGTGGCCAGCCTCAAGGACGTTGTAATGGTAACGTCAATCAGGGGCGGGCACAGTGGTTAAGCACAGGAGTGAGGATAATAGGGTCATTGGTGCCCTGAAAGTTTACTGGCTCTGCTTGAATGGCAAGCCAGTGCGTGCCGCCCCTTTATGGCTGTCTGTCCTGGTTCGGTATGTCAGACAGCTGGGGATATCACAGTACTTGTGAATCCCAATGTACTAGCACTTCACCTGACTCCTACTGTGATTGTTTTAATCCTGTGATTTAAATAAAGCTGTGGCCATTTTGACAACCAAAATAATGTGTTGTGTATTTATTCTAGTGCCTAGGTTTACTGTAGTTATGGTGGTTTTAAGATGGAGTTGGGGTCCGTCCCATATCCATAAGTCATGTAGGAGCTGATACTACACTAGTACATGATGTCTGAGGTGAATGTGCTCCTATCATCTGTCGTGTGAGGTGATAACCCCAGTATTATACTCCCTGACACTGCAGACATGCTTCCTCCTGTTCATCCTGTGTAAGAAAGAGGGAGAGACACAGATTTCCTGCTCTATATAATCCCACCCTCCTCACAGTGACCCCCAGGCACAGACATACTGGGCTTCTTACTCTGAAAGCAACATCCCTCCTGCTTCACAATCTACACCACTATACCAAAAAAGCTGCAGGAGTAAAGGTCCAACCATCCCCAAGTCATGTCCTCCTCCGCCTATGGCTCCATTGGTTTCTAGAACACTAGTAAAAATTGATCAGTTGCAAAGGAAGCAAAGAAAAAAATGGAAACCAAAGTGTCTGTTTTTCTTTTTTTTTACACCTGTTTACAAAATGGAAACTGGTTTCCAATTTGCTTCTGTTTGCAACAGATCCGTCTTTATTTAATACTGGATTTATCGCAAATGGAAAACAAGTGGACAAAGCTCTAATCAGATCAGATCAGGAGCATTTTGGAGATCCAACCTGGACTGAGCAAATATGGGATGTTCCAATCTGTAATGCCTGTGCATTAGTGTTGTCTTCACGCCGGCGCTCAGCATTCCCTGCCTGGGTCTCACCGAGTTTCCTGTCTCTCTGGTATAACATATTATGCCTGCAGGTCATTTACAAAGTAGAAACTTGTGCTTGGAATTATAAAGAGAAGCCATATAATTCCCTGAGGAGACACCGGGTCCAGGACTGTCTGTATCTCTCGGAGATGGTGGAAGCTGAAGCAGCAGACAGAATGGACCCAGGGTAAAATATGAATTTTAAGTGCAGTTTCAAAAGTCCTTTCGAGGTGACAACAGAGAATTGTTGAATCAGCGAAGAAAGCTGCTCCATTACCAGGAACGTCAGTGTAAAGATTATTCTACTCCGGGGCGGCCAAAATCTATAGATGCGTATGGACCTGATGTGGTTAAAGAGGATTTGTTTGCTCTCCCAAAAGGTCTGTTTCTGTTGCAATAAATACTTTTCTCAAGAAATAATGAGACTTCAGCATCTTTCCTTAGAACTCTGCATTGTGCCGCGCTTCTGGTCTTCCTCCTGGAAATGCATGAATTCACACTTTGCAGTATGATGATAGGGAATGGCGATGCTCAGTTGGCAAGCTATTCATTTATTCATTTATTCCCAGGTGGAATAAGGTGATTTTGGCAGATCCTGCGGCCCCAAAAATTACTTTACGCCACTGCTACAACACAACATAATGCCGGCGAACAGGTTGCACCAGTACTGCAATCTCAAAAGGCAAGTCAGTAAAATTCGGAACCGATTGGATTTCTTTGTGACTTATCGGGGTCTTTTACGGTTTGTAATGTTACCACTACCATATTTTAGACTGGAGAGCAAACACATTGCAGTGGCCCACGAGTTGTGTCGGTCCATCTTATACCTGCTTACGTCAGGCTGATGGATAAAACAACAAAGGTTATCAACCCTACCATCTTCAATACATTGTCAAAATTGGGCAACTCCCTTTAATAATAAACCTACAAGGAGAATTGGAGTCTTAACGCCCCAGAATAAATCTAAACAAAGCTGTCTTTTAAATGTAAAATCTCACTTTATTGAAAAATACATATACCATAGTACAAACACATTAAAAAATGAGTGTATTATCCCAGGGTGGTACGACACAAAAAGGGATGCATCAGAAAAATTGTATAGCGCACATAAATTGCATTTTAATACAGGGGTAGGTTTTAGTAGATTTCATCAGGCAAAAAGAATCAAAATAATGGGCAAGCCATCCAAATCACCCAAGTAAAGGCTGCTGAAATATCACTTAAGTAACCCTATAAGTATAGGCAGCAAAAAAGTCAACACAAGTCCCTCAACAATGTGAGAAACAGATTAAAAAAGGGATATAAAGAGTGGCGTCCCCTAAATGATATCTAATGTATGTATTAAGCCAGCATAAACACCACCCACAATGTCACAGACACTAAGTGATAAAGTGCCAGGGTGCAAAAAAATCCTTACCCATGTGGGATCCTCATGCGTCTCCCTAACGCCCGACGCGTTTCGCCCAAAGGGGCTCCCTCGGGGGGCAGTGTGGTAGCTGTTTCCAGCACCTGCATCCTTTAAATAGGGACAAAGCAATGGGGAGGAAAAATGACGAGTGCCATCTTAAAATCTGCACATGCGAAGAAGAACCCGGAAGTCCCGCCGCGTCACTTCCGGCTCTCCCGGACCTCTGTGTACATCAGCGTGACGGCCATTGCCATGGTCACGCGGATACACAGCGGGGCCGTGTGGAGGCCTTTAGAAACGCGGCAGGCATGGTAACTCTGCGAATGTATTGGAAGTGTAATGATCCCACTTTGGTGTGCATCAGCGCGACGGCCGTTGCCATAGTCACGCAGATACATAGTGGGGCCATGTAAAGGCCTTTAGAGACACGGCAGGCAGAATGACCCTGCGCATGCAATAGAGATATAATAGTCCTGCAAGCAATTATTGTAGTCACGTGCTCAAGCCCAAAAAGTCAAAAGAAACTGAGATGATAACAGCAATTAATAAATCCTCCAAGCCCTATCCATGACTCCAAGGAATGTTAGTCACCCATATAAAAAGAGTATACAATGTATATAATATGATGAATTATACGCCTTATAAGGAGAACTATATCAAGTCATATATAATTAGAGGCAATATATATATATACAAATCGAATTTTAACCTTATAAGTAAAAACTGAGAACATGCACAAGCTACCAACATTAATTATGAGCACCATAACATAACAAAGTGTAGTACATATGGAAACACACTCAAGCTTACTATATACAGTATATTTATATATATACAAAATTAATTTATTTCAATTCTTCAATACAAAAAGTGACTCTCCTATATTCTATAGAGTCATTACACACAGAGTGATCTATTTCACGTGTTTATTTCTATTCTTGTTGATGATTATGGCTTACAGCCAATGAAAACCCAAAAGTCATTATCTCAGTAAATTAGAATACTTTATAACATCAGCTTGAAAAAATGATTTTTAATCCGAAATGTTGTCCTACTGAAATGTATGTTCAGTAAATGCACTGAATACTTGGTCGGGGCTCCTTTGGCATCAATTACTGCATCAATGCGGCGTGGCATGGAGGCGATCAGCCTGTGGTACAGCTGAGGGGTTATGGAAGCCCAGGTTGCTTTGATAGTAGCCTTCAGCTTGTCTGTATTTTTGGGTCTGGTGTGAGTGGACGGGGGACTGTGGAAGGTTCAAGGGGTGGAGGCACAGCTGGGGTGGAGCCTCAAGGGGGCCCAAAAATTTTGCCAGTATGGGGTCCAGAAATTCTTCTGGTGGCAGTTCTGACCCCGGAACCAGCTCTTGTCTGGACACAACGGTGCATCCATTTGCAACAAAAAGAGTCAAAAATAATAATTGTCTGTTTTTTACCTGTCAGTATTTTGAGATCCCAAAATACTATTATGCAAAGGGGACAGTTAAAAAAAAACATCAGCATATAGACAGGGCTGTCTGATTTTCAGGGGTATAGTGCATGTGGGTTTTTTTTACCAATGTAGAGGAAGAATGCTACACAGCGTGAGGGCTCATGCAGACGTCCGTACAACACAGTCCGAATACGAACTGCAATGCATGGACTGGCCGCAGGTCTCCTGACCTAAGCGTGCCAGCCACATAGAATTATATCAGGGTGTCATGCTCAAGTCAGGAGTCCTGCGGCCAGTCCATACTCAGACCGTGTTGCACAGATATCAGCATGAGCTCTTAGGCCGGGTTCAGACATTGCAACGTAACTGTAAAAATAAAAACGGATGCTATACCGTGGCTCCATGTCGGATACATTTTTTTCTGCATACACATACAGTTGTGGCCAAAAATATTGACACCCCTGCAATTCTGTCAGATAATACTCAGTTTCTTCCTGAAAATGATTGCAAACACAAATTCTTTGGTATTATTATCTTAATTTAATTTGTCTTAAATTAAAAAACACAAAAAGAATTGTCCTAAAGCCAAATTGGATATAATTCCACATCAAACATAAAAAAAGAGGGTGGACAAAAGTATTGGCACTGTTCGAAAAATCACGTGATGCTTCTCTAATTTGTGTAATTAACAACACCTGTAACTTACCTGTGGCACCTAACAGGTGTTGGCAATAACTAAATCACACTTGCAGCCAGTTGACATGGATTAAAGTTGACTCAACCTCTGTCCTGTGTCCTTGTGTGTACCACATTGAGCATGGAGAAAAGAAAGAAGACCAAAGAACTGTCTGAGGACTTGAGAAACTAAATTGTGAGGAAGCATGAGCAATCTCAAGGCTACAAGTCCATCTCCAAAGACCTGAATGTTCCTGTGTCTACCGTGCGCAGTGTCATCAAGAAGTTTAAAGCCCATGGCACTGTGGCTAACCTCCCTAGATGTGGACAGAAAAGAAAAATTGACAAGAGATTTCAACGCAAGATTGTGCAGATGTTGGATAAAGAACCTCGACTAACATCCAAACAAGTTCAAGCTGCCCTGCAGTCCGAGGGTACAACAGTGTCAACCTGTACTATCCGTCAGCATCTGAATGAAAAGGGACTGTATGGTAGGAGACCCAGGAAGACCCCACTTCTTACCCCGAGACATTAAAAATCCAGGCTGGAGTTTACCAAAACTTACCTGAAAAAGCCTGAAAAAGCCTAAAACATTTTGGAAGAATGTTCTCTGGTCAGATGAGACAAAAGTAGAGCTTTTTGGGCAAAGGCATCAACATAGAGTGTACAGGAGAAAAAAAGAGGCATTCAAAGAAAAAAACACAGTCCCTACAGTCAAACATGGAGGAGGTTCCCTGATGTTTTGGGGTTGCTTTGCTGCCTCTGGCACTGGACTACTTAACCGTGTGCATGGCATTATGAAGTCTGAAGACTACCAACAAATTTTGCAGCATAATGTAGGGCCCAGTGTGAGAAAGCTGGTTCTCCCTCAGAGGTCATGGGTCTTCCAGCAGGACAATGACCCAAAACACACTTCAAAAAGCACTAGAAAATGGTTTGAGAGAAAGCACTGGAGACTTCTAAGGTGGCCAGCAATGAGTCCAGACCTGAATCCCATAGAACACCTGTGGAGAGATCTAAAAATGGCAGTTTGGAGAAGGCACCCTTCAAATATCAGGGACCTGGAGCAGTTTGCCAAAGAAGAATGGTCTAAAATTCCAGCAGAGCATTGTAAGAAACTCATTGATGGTTACCGGAAGCGGTTGGTCGCAGTTATTTTGGCTAAAGGTTGTGCAACCAAGTATTAGGCTGAGGGTGCTGTGAGAATCATGTGGGAATAGTGGATGAGGGCAGGTATATCTCGCCCAGATTCCTTTCCTATGTGGCCTAGTCTGGTCAGTATCGCACCTGCTTGCTAATGAATAATGGGAGGTGGATATAAAAGGATGCCAGGTGGTTGTGTGAGTGTCTCAGCCTGGGAACACAGAGAGCCTGTCTGTGTGAGAGACACATGTGAGTGAAAGCAGTGCCCACTGCAACTGTGGTTTGGCTGGACGGGAGAAGCCTGCCAGTTGGTAGTTAGGTTGTCCATTGTTTAGTTAGTGCCGGACAGGCAAGGATTTGTTTTATGTTTTATTTCCTTTTGCATTGCTTTCACCGTTAATAAACCTGACCCAGGGTCAGTTATACACGAATCCCAGCTCTGCGCCTGAGTTTCATGCTGAACGCACGTGACCTTTGACCCCAGCAAAGGCGATCCCGGAGTGTTTTATCACATTGTGTTGGAGAACCCGGGCATCACATTGCAAGCATGAGCATGGAGGACGTGGTGAAAGTGCTGGTACAGTCCACCGCCGACCAGCAAGAAGCTAATCGGGTGATGATGGCCCAGCTGAAGAAGTTGGTGGACATGTCAGCTACCGATCGTTCGCTTCTCAAGCAGGTGGCGCAGCGCCTGGCAAGCTTACCTGAGGAAGACTCGGGGGAAGAGTCTGCGGGAAATGACCTGCAGTTCCCGTTTTCAGTCATGGCGGGTGATACGGAGGAGACCGGGGAAGAGGAGGAGGCCGACAGCCGTCCACCTCCCAGTTTGCCGGATTAAGAAGTTCAGAAAGATGACTTCCAAAGCGAGCAAATAAAGGATCCTACCCTTTCTCAGGCTAGGACAAATGTAAAAGTGATAAATGGGGTACCTGTAGAACCTGGCTCTAGGCTGGCATATCCTTACATGGTTCTGGAGAATGATTTACTCTATCAGACAGAGAAAAGGGGGGAAGATACGGTGCAACTATTAGTCGTGCCAAAACCCTACCGGCGGCAGGTGCTGGACCTGGCCCACGGACATGTGATGGGAGGTCACCTGGGTGTCCAGAAAACCACCGAAAGGATATTACACTGTTTTGTTTGGCCAGGCATGCATCGCGATGTTCGTGTATATTGTGAGTCTTGTCCTGACTGCCAAGCCTCTGCACCTAAACCCCGGTTCTGTAGCCCTTTGGTACCCCTACCTATTATTGAAGTCCCGTTTGAGAGGATTGGGATGGATTTAGTTGGGCCCCTTCCACGGTCTGCACGTGGACACCAACATATCCTGGTCATCTTGGATTATGCCACTCGTTACCCGGAGGCCATACCTTTGCGTAACACGGCCACCAAGACGATTGCCAAGGAACTGGTGCATGTGTTTAGTCGGGTCGGTATACCAAAACAGATACTCACCGACCAGGGGACCCCCTTTATGTCCAGGGTAATGAAGGAGCTCTGCCGATTGTTACAAATCGAACCGTTACGCACATCCGTGTATCACCCTCAAACAGACGGGTTGGTCGAACGGTTCAATAAAACTCTGAAGCAGATGCTGAGAAAGGCGATAGACAAGGATGGGAAGAACTGGGACTATTTACTTCCGTATTTGCTTTTTGCCATCAGGGAAGTGCCCCAGTCTTCCACGGGGTTCTCGCCTTTCGAGTTATTGTACGCCCGACGTCCTCGCGGACTGTTAGACGTTGCAAAAGAAACCTGGGAGGGTCAGGTCACTCCGTTTAAAACGGTGATAGATCACGTCACACAAATGCAGGACCGTATTGCGGCTGTTATGCCTATCGTCAAAGAACACATGATGCAGGCTCAAGGAGCCCAAAAAAGAATCTATGATAGGGGCGCCAAGATCCGTACGTTTGCACCCGGAGTTAGGGTGTTGATCCTGGTTCCCACGGTGGACAGTAAGTTCCTGGCAAAGTTGCAGGGCCCCTTTGAGATTAAGGAAAGAGTTGGTGAAGTAAACTACAAAGTATACCAGGCAGGTAAACGGAAACCTGAACAGATTTATCATGTAAATCTGATAAAACCCTGGAAAGATCGGTCTGCCTTGTCAGCGGAGCTGGCCCGTCCCGTCTGCTCGCATACCGTACCGGAGGTACGGGTTGCAGAGACTCTCTCGGAGCGGCAAAAGACTGAGGTCAGGCAGTTTCTGCTTCACAACCAAAAGTTTTTCTTAGAAAAACCCAGGCAGACTACGCTAATGAAACATGACATCGTAACGGAACCTGGTGTCACAGTTCACGTAAAGCCCTACCGAATCCCGGAAACGCGCCGTGAAGCCGTTTCCCGAGAAGTGAAGGCAATGTTAGAGTTAGGTGTCATTGAGGAATTGCACAGTGCTTGGTCCAGCCCGATTGTGCTAATTCCTAAACCGGACAGCACCATCCGGTTCTGCAATGACTTCAGGAAACTGAATGCGGTCTCAAAATTTGATGCCTACCCTATGCCCAGGATCGACGAGTTAATAGATCGGTTAGGAAAAGCCCGGTATATTACGACCCTAGACCTAACAAAGGGGTACTGGCAGATCCCTCTGGCGGAGGCTGCCAGAGAAAAGACGGCATTTGCTACCCCAGAAGGTCTATTTCAGTATGTGTATATGCCGTTTGGACTGCACGGAGCACCGGCGACCTTCCAGAGACTGATGGATCGAGTCCTGAGGCCACATAGGCAGTACGCTTCGGCCTATTTGGACGACATTGTCATTTACAGCTTGGACTGGGAGACTCATCTCCAGAAAGTGCAAACTGTGATTGACGACCTGTGGGAGGCAGGTCTAACCGCGAACCCCAAGAAATGTCACATCGGGCTAGAAGAAGCCCGGTATTTGGGGTATGTAATTGGGAGGGGTGTTGTTAAACCCCAGGTTGATAAGATTCAGGCGGTTCAGGACTGGCCACAACCTGTCAACAAGAAGCAGGTGCAAGCCTTCCTGGGGATCGCCGGCTATTATCGCCGGTTCATACCCAATTTTGCAGCCATCGCTACCCCCCTGACGGATCTTACAAAAGGGAAAGACTCCGTCATGATTAAATGGAGTTTAGCGGCTGAAGAAGCCTTCCATAGCCTAAAACAGGCACTTTGCTCTCAGCCCGTACTGGTGACTCCGGACTTCCGCAGCGAGTTTGTGGTACAAACGGATGCTTCTGATACCGGTATCGGGGCCGTACTCTCACAAGTGAGGGACGGAGTGGAACACCCAGTCCTCTATCTCAGCAGGAAGCTGAATAAACAAGAGCAAAGGTATGCAGTCGTAGAAAAAGAGTGCCTCGCCATTAAGTGGGCTCTAGAGACCCTCAAATATTACCTGGTGGACCGAAAGTTCAGGCTGATCACTGACCATGCCACTCTCAAGTGGATGCACTTGAACAAGGAACGGAATAGCCGGGTGACCCGGTGGTTCCTTGCCCTGCAGGCCTACACTTTTACGGTGGAGCACCGCCCAGGGGTACAGATGGGAAATGCAGATGCCCTGTCCCGAGTGCACTGTTTAGCGGGTGTCATTGCTCGACCGGAGTGGTCTGAGCAGAGGGGGGGTATATGTGAGAATCATGTGGGAATAGTGGATGAGGGCAGGTATATCTCGCCCAGATTCCTTTCCTATGTGGCCTAGTCTGGTCAGTATCGCACCTGCTTACTAATGAATAATGGGAGGTGGATATAAAAGGATGCCAGGTGGTTGTGTGAGTGTCTCAGCCTGGGAACACAGAGAGCCTGTCTGTGTGAGAGACACACGTGAGTGAAAGCAATGCCCACTGCAACTGTGGTTTGGCTGGACGGGAGAAGCCCGCCAGTTGGTAGTTAGGTTGTCCATTGTTTAGTTAGTGCCGGACAGGCAAGGATTTGTTTTATGTTTTATTTCCTTTTGCATTGCTTTCACCGTTAATAAACCTGACCCAGGGTCAGTTATACACGAATCCCAGCTCTGCGCCTGAGTTTCATGCTGAACGCACGTGACCTTTGACCCCAGCAAAGGCGATCCCGGAGTGTTTTATCACAGTGCCAATACTTTTGTCTGGCCCATTTTTGGAGTTTTGTGTGAGACGATCAATGTTTTGCTTTCTGCTTCATTCTCTTTTGTGTTTTTTAATTTAAGATAAATTAAATGAAGATAATAATACCAAAGAATTTGTGTTTGCAATCATTTTCAGGAAGAAACTGCGTATTATCTGACAGAATAGCAGGGGTGTTAATACTTTTGGCCACAACTGTAGACTTGAATGGGTCTAAAATACAGTGTACTCATGTGAACATGTCCTTTTGCCAAACATTTTTTATGCATTCAGTTGAAACAAAGTGCAATGATAGCATTATTTCTGCATGCAATGATCGCCCCCTAGGGGTGGATGCAGACGTTACATTTTATTATCAAATGTAGAACTTGAGATCAGAAAAACAGAACTCTGAGGATAAATATGTGCACTAACTTGGAATTAAGATGAGAGTAAATGTCATTTTATTGATCTATTTTTTTTTGATAAATCATTAGTACATATGAGAGTAAACTTGGCAAACTGTCGTATTACAGAAATCTGCTTCTTTCTCCTCCTGGACTGATCTTTCTTCTTAATTCACAGGTAAAATCTGTCTTCAATAATGGGAAAATCTGTATTCTCTGAGATAGGATATGACAGTTAGTGCTTATAAAGTTCTATGGAGATCTGCAACCGAAGTCTGAGCAGAAAGTCTGTCTCCGCCTCCAGCTCCTCCATAAACCTTTAAAGCACCAACTGTCATCTCCTATCTCAGTAATGTAAATCTGTCTGTCTCAGCACGGCCCCACTTACTTTGCACAGGTCCCCTGTATAGTGGATTGCTCTGTACAGAAATGCTATGAAGCTATTTCAGTGCAGACCTCAGCCCCTTGTCCCCAGGACTGGTTTGGCACCCGCTGATTCTAAAGTGATGGCAATAACCATCCAGTTGCTCTAGGAAGAGGCTCTATAGTGGCAACATATTCTGTACGGAGTTCACTAATTCCTGACTCCTCTGGGGTTCACAACCAGCGTTCCCCATCTCAATCACAGACTTATGGGTCAGTTCTTCAGAACCACAGAAGATTGACAGTTTGGGCCTGTGACACTGATGAGCCTCTGGGCTACACTAAGCATTTCCCCATGCTGTAAGCAGAGGCAGCGTTACCTCTGTAGCATCAGAATAGCACAGAGACTCTGAAGCAGGTTGGCTCCAGAGGTCCGGGAAGCTACAGAACAGCACTTGCCAGATCTATAGTAAAGAGCTCGTAAGTGCTGCGCTACTTGCCTGGGTAACCAGCCACTAATGACACAGCAGTGATCAGAGCTCGCTGAGATCGATGCTGTTTAACCACTTACAGAGACATTTAAATGGCTTGTTTGCTTGGGTGCTTGTGCAATGGCTCCCAGTGGCGATCAACCAATTCAACTGGGGTCCTGCTGAAGCCCCCACCCCCACCATGGCTGGCATCTTAGTTCTCATGTGAAGCTCAGCCTTGGGCTTTACTTTATAAGAGAACATCAGTTTTACCATAAACTTCCAAACTTCTAATACTGCAGTATCCTTTAAGGCCACGTTCACACGTTCATTATTTGGTCAGTACTTTACATCAGTATTGTGAAGGGTTAATCCTAAAATCAGAGCTGAAGTTTCGTTTTGTCCATTCTCTGAAGGTTTCGTTTCTTCATTTTTGTTGCTGTAAGATAAATTTTTATAATTGGCATGGGCTGTCATGAAACCAGACTGTTCCCATCTGTACAAGATAAGGGAGGCGGGAGTGTAAAACTCTGAAGAATATGCCATTATACTACTTTCTATTTGGATACGGACATATATGTAGTTTCCGGTTTTCTTGCAATATTATTGGCTTACAAAGTGAAATGATGCTATTGGTACTTGAGAACCTTGCATAATTAAGCAAAAGATTATAAAAGATGTGACTAAAATAAAGGGTCTTAGTGATCTGCCTCGATCCTCCCGTTCAGAGACCCCAGTCTCCGTGTGGTCATTTGAGTTGCTAGCAACACTGGAATAATTTGGACATCACTGGCTCAACCATGAAGGGTTAATTTAGCCCTCCCAAAATAGCTACCTCAACAGTGGCACGCAACGTGGGGCCCCCGAACAGGGACGCCTCTGCCCCCGGAGGACAACAACACAAAGGACCCTTGGAGCGGACACAGGTGCTGGAAAATTGGGACTGATCACCCCCCACGGCAACCACGGTAAGTTGGCAGTTATACTGTTCAGACTGACCGTTGGTGTGGTTTTCCAGTGCTTGTTGCTGCAAAGAGGATCTGAAGTTTGTCCCCTGGTGGGGTGATTCATGGGTGGAATCATATAGAGGTGTAGTCCGGTTGGGGCCCAGTGCTCGAACCGTACCTCATAAGGGACGGACACCCTGGATTGACCAGTGATTGTGGCTCTCTTTATAGTCAAAATATCCTGAAATTCCCGATCATTATTAGTAATTGGGCGTGGTGAAGTGGTCAAAGACTGGGTAGGATACGTAACTCAGGTATATATAGATAGAGATATATAACCAGAGGTGTCCAGAGGGATAGTCTGAGACGTCCTCCTCCTTTCACTGAGTACCGCGAATTTTGGGCTTCCCAGAGGGGGTTGACCCTGTGGAACAGAGACTGAAATGGCCGCTCCAGATCTGTGCACAATTTGTCAGGATATTTAGCTCTAAAGGAGAGAATTATGTTTCTGTGGAAGAAAAAGAAAAGTTTGGAATTGTGTGAAGGATCAGATACTGTTAGTCTTATGATTCAAAGACGAGGAAAGAAATTTGTCAGGAATGCAAAAAAAAAATATTTTCGATTCTGGGATTTCCTAAGGGCGGGAGGCTACAGCCTACGCAATGGGACGAAGGAGTTAAAAAAAAAAAGAAATAAAGGGAGGTTGACTGATGATGGATTACTTAAAGGCGCTGAGGAATTCCGTGGCTTGGCACATGAATTGTATAATGAAGGTTATGTGGACATTGAACAGCAAGTGAATTCTGATTGTTTCTGTTACTGCTATGTTGAAGAAGGAAAATTGTCTATTACTATGTCAGGGACGGGATGTATTGTGGTTCAAGAAAGTGACTGTGGTGTGAGAATGTGATTGATTAAAGAAGGAACTAAGATACCGACAATGTGTCAGGCAGTCGAATAGTTAAAAGTGATGATTTGAAACAAGAAGTTTCCCTGCTAGATGACAAGGTCCCTCCCCAGGAAATCAAGCCTCTCCTCCCGACTGTAAGCTCTGTGCCCCTTAACCCTAGGGCACCGATGTATCCTGGACTAACGAAACTCAGTATGCCCCCACTCTATGATCCTGCCGGGTGGATCTGTGCTGTATGTGGAGTTACTAATCCTCAGTGGAGAGAGGTCTGTTATAATTTGTTATAATTGTGGCACAAGAAGACTGGGTGTTGCAGCCCCCACCTTTCCGTTGTTGAATGCTGACGGTACCTATTATCATCCGCAGCCAGCCTCAATCCCCGTTCACCCGATCCAGAGGGAAAAAAAAAAGTTTTCAGAAGACTTTAACCTGCTCTGTTCAGGAGAGAGAGAGAGAAAGAAAAAAAAAAAAGCAATCTAGCAGCTGCAGCTGCTTCAGTACCCCCTCCCATCTTAGCCCACACCATATCCCCCTTCGCCCCCACCGCAGCTGCAAGCACACAGTGTGCCCTTCAGCCCACACAGCAAACTCTCGCCCCCCCTCAGACTTCAGCTAGTGGGAACCCTGCTCCTCAGCCCCTCCCTGCTAATTCTCGTTACTGCTCAGTTTGTGATCTCTCCCACATGTCCAGTAAATTTATTAGGGGCAGATTTATTATCACAGTTCTGCTCCAGAATACAATTCCAAGATGATGGTCAGATGGTTTTTTTGTTATATAATCCCTATGTAAAGACAGTGAGGAAATCTGTATTTTGCATGCCCTTCCTACAGTTATGATGGCCCTGATAGGCCCAGATCCACCCCCAATATTGCCTGAGGATCAATGACTCACCCCATACCTCTCAGAGATACCATCTAAACTCTGGTCAAAAGGGCCAAATGATATAGGGAAAATGCCTGTAGAACCAGTAAAAGTGTTTCTCAAACCTGGTGCCTAATCCTCATACTCTTTTGTCCCAAATACCCCAGGATGCTGCTTGGTTTACAGTTATTGATCTTACCAATGCCTTCTTTAGCATTCCGTTACACCCAGGCTGCCAGTTTCTATTTGCATTCACTTAGCAGGAACGACAGTTAATATGGACAGTTATGCCACAAGGGGCCCAAAACAGTCCCAACCAGGTTGCAAAATAAATATGAGCAGGTGTCTTTTGCCATTTCTGCCACTGTTAGCCTCCTTAAGTATCTGGCAGCACTGAACTGTCGGGTTTCGGCCTCAAGACTTCAGTTCTGCCTTGGTCAAGTGATTCTTGGGTCACTGTCTCCTTCAGGGTGCCAGACACCTCGCAGAACAAAGAAAAATAGCTGTCAGCTCCCTTCCTTTCCCAAAAGATGAAACTTAACTCCAGCGTTTTCTTGGACTATGCACTTATTTTTGTCAGTGGATACCGGATGCATCCCGCATAATGCAACCCCTTTACAACACTTTGAAAGACGGTATAATGAACTATAAGGAAAGATGGCAGTGATGAGGATTTTCTCCAACATGATTGTTCCCAACTTCTGACAGAAGAAACAGCTACTCCACCAAATGCCAGTGAGAATCCACTCCCAAATCCTGATCTGGTGTTATACACGGATGGTTCAAGATATGCTGATGGGTTTGATAGATTCCACACCGGATATGCTGTTACCACAGAGGACACTGTAGTGCACGCAGCTGCACTCCCGCCTTCACAGTCAGCACAAGAAGCAGAACTCCAGGCTCTGACTACTGCATGTACTTTGGCCAAGAACAGACAGGCTAATATATACACGGACTCACGGTATGCATTTGGTATTGCTTGCGATTTTGGGGCTCTATGGGCAAATCGAGGGTTTATTACTACTGCCGGAACCCCAGTGAAAAATACTGAAGCTGTTAAAACCCTCATGGACTCGATCAAATTACCTACTCAGGTGGCTATTATCAAAGGCGCACGGTCCTAGGAACAGCCCACAGACTGTTGGCAACATATTTGCGGATATGCAAGCAAAAGCCGCTGCTCTCTTACCCGTTGAACCAACCATACCAACTATGGTGACCACACGCTCTCAGCGTAAACAGTTACAAGAAGCACTGACCCTACAAGAACCTGATGATCTACAACAGACTGAAGTTTTCTGTTGGACCCCGCAAGACCGCTTAATGACGATGCAGAGAATGTCTCCAAAGGAAGAGGTGAAGCAATGGAAGACTGATGGGGCATGAATGGATAATGGTCTCTGGGAAAAGGACCGACTTGTGTGTCTCCCTAAGCGGATGTACCCTGCTATTGCCACATGGGCACATGGACCTACACATCGAGGAAAGAATCAGGCCCTCGCACTGGTGCAAAAATGCTACTGGGCCCCGGTTCTCCAGTTGGCCGGAAGCATTCCCTGTTACCAACATGACTGCAAAAACTACAGCGAAGAAACTGGTGATGGAAGTTATATGCAGATATGGGGTTCTTGAAGTTGTTGAAAGCGATCAAGGTCCGGCCTTTTCTTCTCATGTGTACCAAGAAGGTCTGACAGTGCTTGGATCCACTGTAGCCCTCCATACTCCGTACCACCCACAATCCAGTGGGAAAGTTGAGCGGTTGAATGGCACACTGAAGGGACAATTGACCAAAATGATGCAGGAGACTACGGCTCCATGGCCAGAGCTCCTACCCATTGTACTATACCACATTCGTACTACCCCTATTGCAAAATATGGCCTGTCCCCATATGAGATATTGTTTGGTGCTAGGCCCCCAGTTGCAAATTTCCAGCCCCAGCAGTTATCAGAAGAAACTGATCGTGCTGTTCAATATGTTATTCTGCTTAGTAAAAATCTTGCTAACACCTATGCTCTAGTTTTCTTTTCCAGATTCAGCAGAAACCGACACCTGTTATAACCTGAAGCCAGGTGATTTGGTAGTCGTGAAGAGGCATGTCAGGAAGCACGGACTAGAACCATTGTATGACGGTCCCTATGAAGTCCTCCTCATCACCCAACAAGCCAATATCAAATAAAAGGGGCATAATGTTTTGGTTTTTCGCATTTTCCATATTAGTATTGGTAGAAGTTAAAGTTAAAGTTAGAAGATATTCAAAGACTCAGAGATCAATACGATAAAGACAATGATTATAATAAGGACAGTTGGTGGTCAGACACCTTCTCCTTTCTCAATCCAGCCAATTGGTTTAAGGGAATAGGGGGCTGGGTAGCTGGGATCTTACAAAGCTTGTTACACATTGCTGCCTGTATCCTTGTTGTATATGTGATACTAAAACTTGTTCTTTGGTGTATTTCTGTATGTATTAGGAAATTCTACACTAAGCCAGCTAATGATGATACCAAAGGCGTCGTTGCCCCTGCTCTTCTCTGCACTGATCTCAAAAGGCTACTTGATGAAGATGTTGAAGCCAAGCACATGCCTACCTACAAAAGATCCCCACCACCGTCATCAAAAATTGCTATTCGTGAACTGCAGTATACAGGGGGACGGGTGCGCCACGACAGCCATGACTGATAACACGGCATCAGCCATGTGAAGACCAGTACCCCTCAAGCTGTTAGCTTGGGATAGCACCTCTGATGCTGCATATGTGTTAAAAAAAATTTATCTAGGGGGAATGTAAAGGGTTAATACTAAAATCAGAGCTGAAGTTTCATTTTGTCCATTCTCTGAAGGTTTCGTTTCTTCATTTTTGTTGCTGTAAGATAAATTTTTTTAATTGGCATGGGCTGTCATGAAACCAGACTGTTCCCATCTGTACAAGATAAGGGAGGCGGGAGTGTAAAACTCTGAAGAATATGCCATTATACTACTTTCTATTTGGATACGGACATATATGTAGTTTCCGGTTTTCTTGCAATATTATTGGCTTACAAAGTGAAATGATGCTATTGGTACTTGAGAACCTTGCATAATTAAGCAAAAGATTATAAAAGATGTGACTAAAATAAAGGGGCTTAGTGATCTGCCTCGATCCTCCCGTACAGAGACCCCAGTCTCCGTGTGGTCATTTGAGTTGCTAGCAACACTGGAATAATTTGGACATCACTGGCTCAACCGTGAAGGGTTAATTTAGCCCTCCCTAAATAGCTACCTCGACAGTATTTGTAAGACGAAATCAGGTGTAGGACAATCAGAAAAAGGAAAATAAAAACACGCCACCTCCTCTGTACTTTTAACCCACTCCGGATTTTGGCTTACAAATACTGATGTGAAATACTGACCGAATACTGAGCGTGCGAATGTATTCACACCCAAGCCTGTTTTCAGTTTTATGACCAGGTCAAAGTTTACAATTCTGACCAATGTCACTTTATGTGGTAATACAGGTGCTTCTCACAAAATTAGAATATCATCAAAAAGTGAATTTATTTCAGTTCTTCAATACAAAAAGTGACTCTCCTATATTCTATAGAGTCATTACACACAGAGTGATCTATTTCACAGGTTTATTTCTGGTAATGTTGATGATTATGGCTTACAGCCAATGACAACCCAAAAGTCATTATCTCAGTAAATTAGAATAATTAAGAAAAAACATCTGATTATTATGAGAATACTGGAAAAATCTCCTGCCCACAATAATTCCTCTGTGCAAGGGCCTCATTAAAGATGGTGTGTAAAATAAGGTCATTGACTTTAGAGAGAAAACATTTTTCTCGATTAATAATCCATCTATTCCTTTATTATCATTTACCTAAAGTCCATAAAGATAAGATGGGTTCCAAAATCACACCGGCTTATGCAAATCTGTTTATAGGTGTGTATAAAGATTTATTTATCATCAACAGTCTTTGGAATTAACACATTATCATGTACAAGAGATACATTGATGATATGTTTTTTTTTATATGGGATAACACAGAAAATAATATTCTACTATTCACTAACTATAGAAATACAAATGACTGGGGATTGGTATTTTCTCCCCTTCATGATCCTCACTGTATCAATTTTCTGGACATCACCGTTTTTTGTGAGGGTAATAATATTTTACTTTTTTTAAAGAGGTTGACACCAATAGTTATATTCACTACAGGAGTGGACACGACAGTAAATAGCTCACTAATATTCCAAACAACCAATTAGGAAAAACTGCAGTCGAATAGAGGATTTTAAAATGCAAGCCTCCGTTCTGCATGAGAGATTCAAGGCCCAAAAATATCCAAAAGACCTAGTTAATAGGACATATACAAATTTATAGAAAACAAACCAGGAAATTTTACTTACTGTACATACAAGAAAAAAACAAAACAGACACAAAATATATGTCTAATTTTATCACCCAATTTAATCAAAACCGCAAAGAAATACAGGATATTTTTTAAATGAATTTGCATATCTTGCTGAATGTCTAGCGGTGGACGCCGCGTCGGTGTAGGCAACACTCTTCCTCCACTGCATTCCACAGGCATACTACAAATAGTAAATATATACTCACTTCTTCTCTTCCTCTTTAAGCAGTGGGACTGACGAAGGTCCGTGTGAGACCGAAACGTCTCATATTGATTTGACTGCACTGAAATTACTTCTGGATTCCACTAATAAGTTGAGTACCAAGTTTTATTGTCTTTATAAACGGGCAGCATGATGGCTCAGTGATTAGATCTGTACGGTGGTTCAGTGGTTAGCATTGTAGCTTTGCATCACTGGAGTCCTGGGTCCAAATCCCACCAAGGAGTTTGTATGTTCTCACCGTGTTTGTGTGGGTTTCCTCTCACGTTCCAAAGATGTACCGATAGGGAATTCAGATTGTGAGCCACATCATGGACAGCAATGATAATGTGTGCAAAACTGTAAAGCGCTGCGGAATATACTGGCGCTATATAAAAATAAAGATTATTAACTAAAAACCACTAATTGTGTAACCTCTAATGCTACCAGAGAAAAATTCCCTATCAAACAATACTTGAATTGTAATACGGATTTTGTCATTTATGTCATAGACTGTAATTGTGGGAAATGATATGTTGGTAGGACCACCCAACCTTTACACTGCAGATTACACTCTCATAGGCATAATATATATAAAGGTTTCCTTCGGCACGGGCTATCTAGATATTGCACTCTTTTTCACGATAAAAAATCTGAGGATCAGCCTTTTAGAACAAACAAATCCCAGCAAACACACCAGATCGTATTCAAAAACTAAATAGGAAAGAAATATACTGGATTTACAGGTTAAATACTCTGAAACTGCATGGATTAAATGAAATATCAGAGGGGTTTTTTATAACTTTTTTATAACTTTTTAATTACATATATTTTATCTCTTAATTTTTTTTCCTTTATTGATTGATTAAATATTAAATAAGCGTGATTTTTTTTCCGAATATATTATTATATAAGATCATACCGATATGTGCTGTTTCATTGGTATATTCCTATAGGCTTGTGCGTATATTTGTATGTGTGTCTATTTGTAATAATTATTGTACCTCTGATTTCACTGAAAATATACCCAAAAGTTTTTTATGTTACAATAATATCTCATGTGGAATAAGCTGCACCATATTGTGATATATCCTTATTATCATGTACCAATGGTTGTTTCCACTTCTGTACCATGTCCATTATTGTTTCCCACACTGATTTGCCTTTTCTTTATCGCTTCCGATGTGGCTGTGGCTCAGAATGTTAGTGCGTGGCTCTAGCGCAGCTGTAAGGAGATAGACCGGACCACGGGTACCTGTATACCGGGTCTGGAACTATGAAGGCTGCATCCTCTGTTCCCGGGGGGAAGCCTGAGTGGGGCGGACCTTTCCCTGCTGTTTGGGGGAAGTCTGAGTGAGGAGGACCTTCCTGAGGACAGAGAAGAGTGGGGAGAGCCAGGAAAAGGCGCTCAGCGTCGGGGGAATAAAAGGAAAAAGTGCGCGAAGCGGGGCAGTCTGGCGCCGGCGGAGAGCAGCACAGAGAGCAGCACGCAGAGCGGTGAGCAACGCGCGCTGCTTACCCCACCAGAGAGTACTGGTGTGGCGACGGGCCATATAGAAGGAGTCCCCGTCGCCTGCACAGAGAGCCGTGCAGAGCAGAGCTATGCCAGCAGAGCGGAGCTGTGCAGAGCCGTGTTAGCAGAGCAGAACCGTGCAGAGCTGTGCACACAGAGTAGAGCCGAGACTGGTGTTGCAGCAGCGAAAGAGAGGAGTGCTCCGTCCGGGGAGCACCAGCCCCACACAGACCAGCAACCGCTGTCGCCCTCCTCTAACCACGGGGACCAGAGGAAGAGAGACGGGCAGTGTGTGCCCAGTTACTGACATAAAGCCAGGTGCCAGAAGCTTCAGGATCGTGAGTACCGTGCGTGTGTCACCTGAAAGAGACCGGGAGCGAGACCATAACCTACACCCTGACTGTGCTAGTAAATCTCGTACCCAGACACTTTTGACTTGACCATTGAATACTTGCAGACCCGCTTTTGCCTCGTACAGGACTCTGGCCCTCACCATTGTTTAGCCACCACAGTATATGGACTAGGGGCAGTGTAAGGTACCGGAGACCGACCACTGTCACCAGAAGACGGGATATTGTTGTGTGCTGGACCCCATTATTAAGGACACTGCGTCGGCCGTTGCCATTGAGTTCGCTGCAGGAGCTGCCGTTCAGGAACTTCCTTACTCCCGGTCTAACGAACTGCCGATATTTGAACCGTTGTTCTTCACCTCAAGTTATCCATTGTCTTTATGTACTGTTTGTCTACACTGTTTAAAACTTTACCTCCCAGCGTGGCGTATTCCCCTGAAAATAAACCTGTTAACCCTTGCTCTGCCTGCGTCCCTTCACTGCATCCCGCGTTCCTGCTAGTACCTTACATGGCCTCCTGTGTGTTTTATCTATGTGGATTCCCCTTGCATGCAATTTCTAATTCTCTATACCGTTTGTTATTTTTATAGTAAACTATTTGGTCGATACTCATAAAGAAATTGTACAAACATTATATTTCTTTTCTAACCGCAGTGCACAAGCTTTTTCTAGTCTTAGAATTAATTTTTTCCCTCACTCCATTAGATTCTGAATATTTCCTCTCCCCCTTTTTTTTCCCGTGATTTTATGTCACCATATATAAAATAATACACTTTTTTTTACTCCAGAATCTTTTTATTTAATTTTTATTTCAAATAAACTTTCATACATATATACACATTTTTTATATAGTTCTCTCCTGATTATACATTTTTTTCTTTTTTTTTTCTGTTCAACACTTTTTTCTTTTCCCCTTTTTTCTTCTTGTCTTCTTAAACAATCGTCCTATAATGTGAACAGAGATTTATACAAGTTATATTGTAATAATCATTTTCGTTTATTCCTTTTATCTTAGCACACCACATGTATGTCATGTGCCATCCCAGGTGGTACCTAACCCAACTTTGACATTTATCACATGTTCCTTTTTTTTACATTTAGCATCACATGGTTCTTTTTTTTACATTTAGCATCACATGGTTCTTTTTTTTTAATTTATCATATGATTATTTTTTTTTTTAATTTATCACACGGTTCTTTTGGCACTCACATTTGAAAGCTGCATACTGTTTTTGCTACATTTGCTATACTTGTGGCCTTTCCTAATGAAGAAGTCTTTTGTACTTTGAAACTCGGAGAATTATTATTATTTATTTTTATAGCGCCATTTATTCCATGGCGCATTATATAAATCTCTATCCATTTGATAATCTTGGATATACGTCTCATCATTGACCAGCAAGGGCGGAAATCATCCACTAACTGCTCCTTTCTTTCCAGGACAGCGTGTGACATCAGACAATGTGACCGGAGTCTTACGCGGAATAGAGTTCTGATCACACGACCACAATGCCCGCTGCTCTAGATACAGCTAGGGATGCAGCCTGTCCTCCTATCCCGCACATGGGCACCACCGGTAGTTCAGCACTGTATCGGCCAGAAGGGAAAACTCGGCTCAACGATAGAATGATGAAACAAGAGAAATATTATTACAGCAGCTGGCAGGACTCCTAGATGTGGAGCTCAAGAAACGAAGTTAGATCACTCCTGATATTGAATATCGCAATGTGACTGTGACGTCATCCTCCTACCTGCCCTCCTATACACCCCCTACCCGCCTTCATCAGCGTATAATTGCCTATTTTTTTCATAAGAATAAAAATCAATTTTCACCACCTGACTGTATGATAATTATTAAAAACTTATGATACGGAATAGATTTTGTAAATCTTAAAATCATTCAATAAAAAATGATTTAAAAATATTACTTACTTACCTTTTTTTTCTTTAATCTCCCATTGTGAACCCAAAGCAGCAAAAAAATGGACTGAGGACCCTAAGAGGAAGACAAAAATTTGGTAAATAGCGTTTAGAAGGGAGAAGAAAGGGCGAGAGGGTTAGTGAGTTTAGAAGTCGGGAACTGAGAAGGGAAATGCTTTTCTCTCACTATGGGACGTATGGATAGACATTTATATATTGGCTTCTTCCATTAAAATATACAATATAGTATAAAGATATAAAGGGAAGACACAAAGTGTATCTACCCCTAATATCAGGAGCCTCAGTGTCACAACATGTTACATACAACAATGGGGGAAGCTTTTCCTTACTTTGGTGGATGTTGCACTTTTTTGCTGCGGACACTTCTGCTGATGGAGAAATAGAAGAAATGATCACAAATAAATACCTTATAAAATAATTATCGGGAACAAGTCCTGGTCCCATAAGGACACAGACAATAAACATAATGTCTTTCCTACACATTTCTACATGATACAGATATATGGATAGATGTCATTACTGATTATTAGCTCATTGCATAAATATCACTTTCACAAGCATTTGCATGGGACTGATCTCCTGCCAGGACGAATGATTGAATACTTTTCCATCTAGAAGACAGCAATTAGGACATAAGGACGTGTCCATTAGTGGGGAGAGGTTAAGGTACCTACATGTTTATGACCTGGGTCCTGCTGGTTCTCCTAAAAAATTTTGGCATCCACCATTTCCGTTTGTGTCTGAAAAAAATCCAAACAAATGAATTAAGAACCAGAGAGTTCACATTATCATTGTGATCAGTCTATGAGGATATATACAGTGATATTATCCTGTGTAACGTCCTGCGCTTATGTCACAATGTGACGTCATCGATCTAAAGCCCAAGGTCTCGTTAGAGTAAATGCAGCCACGATCGCTCTTATTACTTACGGGATCGGCTTTGTGTCGGCGCACGCCGTCTTTACTTCTGGCCTGTGACAAAAATAAAGTTTTCATTAGAAACAGAGATACTTGTGTTTGTGTCCTAAATAAATGCAGTGACTTAAAGAGTATCTGTCAGTAGGATCAACCCTCCTAAGCCGTCTATATGGGCATACAGGTCATAGAAAGCTGAATAAAATGATATATTGATGTCTGCGATCCGATGTCTTATTTCAGAGAAATCCATATTTTTCTTTCCTCTCCAAATTGGCCATTGGGCACTGGAAACAGTTTTCCGGACGGCCACTTTGACTACCAAGGTTGAAGATAGAAGGGCTGGTGTCTGTTTTCAGTGCCCCGTGGCCACATTGGAGCGGCATCGATAATCAGAAGAGACCAGGAGCTCAGAAAATTGTGCTTACTGTAACTCTGGTATAGGGGACCCCAAAAATCAATAGCCCCCAATATGTACATCCATGTTTTATATCCTCCTCAGTCTCTGCCCAGTGATAACAAGTCATTCATCAGTTACTAATAAATATCTAAAATCATATACAGCCCATAATATCTGTTTATGTCACTATCTCTCTACTTACAGTCTGGTGTTATCTTTGCCGCCATCTTTCTCTCCTATCTGTGGTGTTTTATGTCCCACGGACACTTCTTCCTCCTCTTCCTCACTGCTGGACACATAACATAGACTCGTTTTTTATTTGCAGTGTTTTTATAAATGAATTCAGAAAATAAAGCAAAAAAAAAAGCCCCATGCGCAGTTCGCCACATTTTGAGCAGACGTCCCATCCCCGGAACACTGAATGGTGAATAGTAAATAGTTTATTGCTCCGTGTGTGACCCTCTGTTCATTATCCCCATTTACAGGGGCAGAACTACAGCCGTGTCAGCCATATGGATTGCAAAAAGGAGAGCATGTTTGGCCTGAGAGGAGGAGCGGGGAGAGAGACGATCAGGAGGAGAGCTGCACAAGTCTCCCTCTTCTGCTGGACCCTGATCATTGCAGGAGCGGAAGCTGGAGGTCACCTGACAGGTCCGAAATAGCTCTAGGCCCCTCCCTGATGTCACATTCCCGCAAGGAATCTTATAGAACGGAGGGATAGAAATGGAAAAGAACTGTATAGACGGTGCGGAAAGGCTCATAAATAAAGGATCTGACCTCATAGGTCTTTTATTTTTGGCTCCTCCATCAGTTATCATTACGTATATGCAGCCATGTTTTATACCAAGTGACTGACAGTGCCATAACTATAAGTATATAATGCTCTATATTGTATATATATATATCCCCCAATATATTTTTAGTCTCACACTCTCCACTTACCTACTGAAACTCATACTCAAAACCTCACTCTCCCAAGATGTTTCCTCCTCACTCTCGTCTTCCTCACTATTGGACACATAAAATAAGTCATGTAAATTATATATCATCTACTTTGACATCCAGATGACACAAGGTTATATAAAGGCTGGGATACGATATGGTAAGTGAAGAGTCCCGATTAACCCCTTATTGAAGGCACACTATCTCTATATGGAGCTGGCTCAAGAGTTGAGTCTGCTCCCTGCAGCGCCGGTGATGGCTCTGTTACATAGCTGGCACCCAACAGTAACCCAACAGTAACCAGGCAATTGGAGCTAACTGTGACCACAATAGCTTAACCATTTAAATGCTGCTGTGAAGTATGATAGCAGTATTAAAAAGGGGAAACTGTCATTTTGTATGGCCCTCACCACCCACGCAAAGCGATCGTAGGGTGCTAATTGGTTTACATTGCAGTTAGAGGTCTACTGGAGGCCTCCGTGTCTGCCATGTGTGATCTCCTATGACACCCGGCCTGAGCCTTTCTTCATTCTGTACCCATAACCAGTCATTCATCGGTTACTATGAAACATCTACAGGCGTGCACATCATATAATATCTGTATATGTCACTGTCTCTCTACTTACAGTCCGATGTTCTCCTCTCTGCTGTTATCCTCTTTTATCTCTGTCACTTTATCATTGATGTCATCGTCTCCTTCCTCTTCCCCTCTACTGAAGACATAACATAACCCTTTATAAGTGAGGGTTAAAGGGGTCCATGCATTGCAATCATGGTGCATCTTTTGCAATGGTTTTTCAAAATCAATGCAAAAAAGCAGCAATGAAAATTCTAATAACTTACTTGATGGATTCCACGCTCGCCCAGGCTGATTTTGTTTTTCTACATATAAAAATGTAAGTTTTATTAGAAACATTGTGATATTTAAGAAACATACAGAAAATAACATATATACAGTGTGTCTCGTTATTAACCCCTTAACGACCGCCGATACGCCTTTTAACGGTGGTAGTTAAGGGTACTTAAAGGGAATCTGTCACCCATATTAAGTAATATCATGTAAAGATATCACTAAATTGTGCGTCCCATAAGGATTCTATAAGGGCTTTTGACTCCCCCCGACCCCGCACCTTTGAGGCATAAATAACTTTTTTAGCTTGTTGGGGATGCATGCAAATCGCCGGGGCCCGATGAGTGTGGCTTAGTAGTCTTCTCCCCCCCACCTCCTTGGCTTGCTTCACGTAATCTTCGTCTGTGAATACCACAGACGCCGTTGGTTTCCACGCTTGCGCAATGTAAAGGCCCCGTCGCCTGCGCAGTATGCTTTGCCCAACTGTGGGTGAAGCATATACTGTAGTTGCTACTACGCAAGCGCCGGTATTTTCCAGCGCGGTCTATGCCCCGGAAGACTTCACATGCAGGACACACTTCCGGGGCATAGACCGCGTTGGAAAATGCCGAAGCTTGCACAGTAGTGATTATATGCTTCGCCCACAGTTGGGCAAAGCTTACTGCACAGGCGCCGGGGGCCTTTACATTGCGCAAGCGCAGAAACCAACGGCGTCTCTGGTATTCACAGACGAAGATTACGTGAAGCAAGCCGAGGAGGTGGGGGGGAGAAGACTACTAAGCCACGCCCATCGGACTGGACAGCAGCGATTTGCATGCATCCCCAACAAGCTAAAAAAGGTATTTATGCCTCAAAGGTGCGGGGTCGGGGGGAGTCAAAAGCCCTAATAGAATCCTTATGGGACGCACAATTTAGTGATATCTTTACATGATATCACTAAATATGGGTGACAGATTCCCTTTAAACCACAGCACGGCGCTGTGGAAAAAGTGTATCGCGCCACCCCGAGTTGGAGGTCATCAAAAAGGAAGAAAAATGTCACAAGCCTGCAAGGAATGTTATAGAACGGAGGGATAGAAATGGAGAACCACTTTGTAGACGGCACAGAAATGCTCATGAACAAAGGATCTGACCTCACTGGTCTTTTTTTTGGCTCCTCCATCAGTTATTATTATGTATGTGCAGCCATGTTTTATATCAAGTGACTGACAGTGCCATAACTATAAATATACAATTTTCTATATTGTATGTATATAGCCCCCATAATATATTTAGTCTCACACTCTCCACTTAACCAATCACACTCCAATTCTCACTCTTCCAAGAATTTTTCCTCCTATTCCTCCTAACTCTCATCTTCCTCTCTTTTGGACACATAAAATAAGTCATATCAATCACATATCATCTACTTTGACATCCAGATAACACAGGGTTTATAAAGATTGGGGTAAGATGTGCTGAATGAAAAGTCCAGATTAACCTCTAATTGAGGGCGCACTATCTTTGTATGGAGCGGGCTCAAGAGATGAGTCTGCTCCCCGCACCGCCGGTGATGGCTCTGTTACATAGCTGGCACCCAACAGTAACTGATGCAATTGGAGCTAGCTGTGATCGCATTACATTAACCTTTAAATGCTGCTGTGAAGTATGAGACAAGTATTAAAAAGGGGCTTTCCAACAGCGACTGTCACTTTGTATGGCCACGCAATGCGATCATAGGGTGCTGATTGATTGACATTGCAGCTAGGGGTCTACCAGAGACCTCTGTGTCTGCCATGTGTGATCTCTTACGAAGTCCAGCCTGAATCTTCTTCAGTCTGTACCCATAACCAGTCATTCATCAGTTACTATGAAACCTCTACAATCATTTACATCCAATAACATCTGTATATGTCACTAATCTCTCTACATACAGTCTGATGTTCTCCTCTCTGCTGTCTTCCTCCTTTATCTCTGTCACTTTATCATAGATGTCATCGTCTCCTTCCTCTTCCTCTCTACTGAAGACATAACATAACCCTTTATAAGTGAGGGTTAAAGGGGTCCACGCATTGCAATCATGGTGCATTTTTTGGAATGGGTTTTCAAAATCAATGCAAAAAAGAAGCAATGAAAATTCTAATAACTTACTTGATGGATTCTACGCTCGCCCAGGCTGTTTTTGTTTTTCTACATATAAAAATGTAAGTTTTATTAGAAACAGTGTGATATTTAAGAAACATACAGAAAATAACATGTATTCAGTGTGTCTTGTTATTAACCCCTTAACGACTTCCGATACGCCTTTTAACGACGGTAGTTAAGGGTACTTAAACCACAGCGTCGATAATTAACGGCGGTGTGGAAAAAGTGTATCATGCCCCCCAGAGTCGGATTTTCTCCAGGGTCTCAGCTGCCGGTGGTAGCCGAGACCCCAGAGAACATGATTCGGGTTGGTTTTTACCGACCCCGCTTTTGTGATCGCCGTTATTAACCGTTTAATTGCGACTGCAAAAAAAACAAGTTTGGTGTGCCATTTAATTTCTCTCTCCTCTGATGTGTTCACACATCAGAGGAGAGAGAAATAGGGTCCCCGATCCCCCCCGGTACCTCCCGGTGGTCCTCGGCCCGCGTGCTTCCCCTCCATGGGCGCCACCATCTTCTTCTGGGAAGAAAATGGTGGGTAATGCGCAATGCGCCTAACGAGATCTGCCGGCCGGTACCCGGCAACAATAAGATTTTTCCTATTGGTTCATTTTGGTCACTGTGATAGGGTCTATCACAGTGAACAAAATAAAAAAAAAATAGTAAATAAACCCCTCCTTTATCACCCCCATAGGTAGGGAAAAATAATGAAATAAAGAAAATATATTTATTTTCATTTTTCCATTAGGTTTAGGGTTAGAATTACGGTTAGGGTTGGAATTAGGGTTAGGGTTGGAATTAGGATTAGGGTGAGGGTTAGGGGTGTGTTGGGGTTAGGGTTTGAGCTAGAATTGAGGGATTTCCACTATTTAGGCACATCAGGGGGTCTCCAAACGCGACATGGCACCACCATTGATTACAGCCACTTTTGTCTTCAAAAAGTCAACTGGTTCTCCCTCCCTTCCGAGCCCAGACATGTGCCCAAACAGTGGTTTACCCCAACATATGGAGCATCGGCGCACTTAGGACAAATTGCACACCAACTTTGGGGGTCTAATTTCTCCTATTACCCTTGGGAAAATAAAAAAAATTGAGAGCTAAAAAATCATTTTTGTAGAAAAAAAATAATTTTTTATTTTCATGGCTTTGCGTTATAAACTTCAGTGAAGCAGTTGGGGGTTCAAAGTGCTCACCACACAAGTTTCTTGGGTGGTCTAGCTTCCAAAATGGGGTCACTTGTGGGGGGTTTCAACTGTTTAGGCACATCAGCGGCTCTGCAAACGCAACATGACGTCCACAGACAATTCCATCAAAGTCAGCATTCCAAAACGGTGCTCCTTCCCTTCCGAGCTCTCCCATGCGCCCAAACAGTGGTTTCCCCCACATATGGGGTATCAGTGTACTCAAGACATAATTATTATAAACTTCTGTGAAGAACTCGGGGTTCAAAGTTCTCACCACACATCTAGATAAGTTCCTTAAAGGGTCTAGTTTTCAAAATGGTGTCACTTGTGGGGGGTTTCCACTGTTTAGGCACATCAGGGGCGCACCAAACGCTACATGGCGTCCAATCTGAATTCCAGCCAATTCTGCATTGAAAAAGTCAAACAGCGCTCCTTCCCTTCTGAGCTGTGCCGTGCGCCCAAACAGTGGTTTACCCCAACATATGGGGTATGGGCGTACTCAGCACAAATTGCACAACAACTATGGGGGTCTAATTTCTCCTGTTACCCTTGTAAAAATAAAAATTTGGGGTCGAAAAGATCATTTTTGTGGAAAAAATATTATTTATTTTCACGGCTCTACGTTATAAAACTTCTGTGAAGCACTTGGAGGTTCAAAGTGCTCACCACTCATTTAGATAAGCTCCTTAAGGGGTCTAGTTTCCAAAATGGGGTCACTTGTTGGGGGTTTCCACTGTTTAGGCACATCAGGGGCTCTCCAAACCCAATATGGTGTCCGATCTCAATTCCAGCCAATTCTGCATTGAAAAAGTCAAACGTCGCTCCTTCCGTTCCAAGCCCTGATGTGCGCACAAACAGTGGTTTACCCCCACATATGGGGTATCAGCGTATTCAGGAGAAATTGCACAACAAATTTTGTGGTTCATTTTTTTCCTTTTACACATGTGAAAATAACAAAAAACTGGTTCTGAAGTAAAATGTAAAAAAAAGTTAAATGTTAATTTTTTCCTTCCACATTGCTTCAGTTCCTGTGAAGCATGTAAAGGGTTAAACTTCTTGAATGTGGTTTTGAGCACCTTGAAGGGTGCAGTTTTTAGAATGGTGTCACTTTTGGGTATTTTCTGTCATATTGACCTCTCAAAGTGACTTCAAATGAGAGGTGGTCCCTAAAAAAATGGTTTTGTAAATTTTGTTGTAAAAATGAGAAATCACTGGTCAACTTTTAACTCTTATAAGTTCCTAACAAAAAAAATGTTGGTTCCAAAATTGTGCTGATGTAAAGCACACATGTGGTAAATGTTATTTATTAAGTATTTTTTGTGACATATCTCTCTGATTTAAGGGCATAAAAAATAAAATTTGAAAATTGCAAAATTTTAAAAATTTTCGCCATATTTCCATTTTTTTCATAAATAAACACAAGCCATATTGAAGAAATTTTACCACTAACATGAAGTACAACATGTCATGAAAAAACGGTCTCAGAATCAGTCAGATCCGTAGAAGCGTTCCAGAGCTATAACCTCATAAATTGACAGTGGTCAGAATTGTAAAAATTGGCCCGGTCATTAAGCTGCAAATTGGCTCCAAACCTAAGGGGTTAAACGCAATGACGTATGATAGCATTCAGGGGCATAACTATATAGATGAAATAGGAAAAAAATAGTTTGCTGGTATCCGAGATGAACATTTATATATAGCTATAGGGGGTGTAGAGCGAGCAGTCGCATTGGGACACCCTCATCTGCCACATATATATTCATCACTATTACTAATGGTTATGGTACCTGAGGGGCCCTATTACATATTTCACATTAGGGCCCAAGAAGTTCAAGTTACACCTCTGACTGCATCTATGTCTCATAGTGAAAAGTAGCGGAAGACTACAAACATTGAAATTCGTGGACCATGATTACACCAGTTACTTACGGCAATGGCACTTCAAAAAACGATGCAACTGATTCATTGGATCTTGAGCACCTGAAATGAAAAGAATAAAGTCCTGGTTAGAAGAATTGATACTTAGGAAGCCTACAGATAAAGTTATCTGCCGTGATGTGCACAAAGCAGTGCACTCTCTATCGGCAACAGAGCAGAGCGCACTGTCACTGCACATTATAAGATGAATTCCCAGCAATCAAAAGCGTAACTTGTGGGCGGTTGGTGCTCCTCTCTGCAAGCCAAGTATTCATCTTACAAGGTGAATTGACAGTGCGCTCTGATCTGTTGCCGGCTCATTGCTACTGATCTGATGTGGCGAGAAAGGGCAGTCTTTGTGCATAGAGCACAGTGCACATTGTGCAGGGAATAGCCCAGCCCCTGATATGGAGGTCACTGCTAATGCTTCATTACTGGAACAGTGCAGAGGCCGGGGCAGTGACCGCAGCTTCTGCCCCCTGATGATGTCATGTCTGAGTATCCCGATATGCATTGGGATTTTCACACAAAAGGTCATCAAAAAGGAAGAGAAAAAAAAGTCACATGCCTGCAAGGAATTTTATAGAATGGAGGGATAGAAATGGAGAACCACTTTGAAGACGGGCTCATGAACAAAGGATCTGACCTCACTGGTCTTTTGTATTCGGCTCCTCCATCAGTTATCATTGCATATACATAGACATATATACAGCCATGTTTTATACCAAATGACTGAAAGTGCCATAACTATAAGTATATAATGTTCTACATTGTATGTATATATCCACCAATATATATTTAGTCTCACACTCTCCACTTACCCAGTCACACTCCAATTCTCACTCTTCCATGATGTTTCCTCCTGTTCCTTCTCACTCTCATCTTCCTCACTATTGGACACATAAAATAAGTCATATAAATCTACTTTGACATCCAGATAACACAGGGTTATATAAAGGCTGGGGTAGGGGTACGATATGCTGAATGAAGAGTCCCGATTAACCCTTTATTGAGGGCGCACTATCTCTGTATGAAGCAGGCTCAAGACTTGAGTCTGTTCCCCGCACCGCCGGTGATGGCTCTGTTACATAGCTGGCACCCCACACTAACTGATGCAATTGGAGCTAGCTGTGATTGCATTACATTAACCTTTAAATGCTGCTGTGAAGTATGAGACAAGTATTCAAAAGGGGCTTTTCAACAGCGACTGTCACTTTGTATGGCCACGCAAAGCGATCATAGGGTGCTGATTGGTTGACATTGTAGCTTGGGGTCTACTAGAGGCCTCTGTGTCTGCCATGTGTGATCTCCTATATAGTCCAGCCTGAACCTTCATCAGTCTGTACCCATAACCAGTCATTCATCAGTTACTATGAAACCTCTACAATCATTTACAGCCAATAACATCTGTAAATGTCACTAATCTCTCTACTTACAGTCTGATGTTCTCCTCTCTGCTGTTTTCCTCCTTTATCGCTATCACTTTATCATTGATGTCATCTCCTCCTTTCTCTTCTTCTCTACTGAACACATAATATAACCCTTTATAAGTGAGGTTTAAAGGGGTCCATGCATTGCAATCATGGTGCATTTTTTGCAATGGTTTTCCAAAATCAATGCAAAACTGCAGTGTTTTTAGTGTGATTTTGGAAAAAACAAGTAAGAAATATACTGTGACTGAACCAATTAACTGACTCTAGTGAAGATTAATACACCATTCCTGAACAGGGGAGATTTTACAGATTAATTTTAGAGTTTTACAGCTGAGCACACAGTTCTGCACAGCTCCAGGAGGTGGCCATCAGTTCTGCACAGCTCCAGTAGGTGGTGTTCAGTTCTGCACAGCTCCAGTAGGTGGCGCTCTGTTCTGTACAGCTCCAGTAGGTGGCGCTCCTAAGCACAAGGACACTGCGGCTTGTATCGTAAATAATGTTACAGATCTGCGCAATTATGACATCACGCCGGTCAGTATCCGCTGTCAGGAGTTAGGGCGTGGAACGGACAACTGCAGCAGCCTTCCCCTTCTCTGGCACTGGGGCCGAGAGGTGGAACGAATACCAAACCTAAGTCAGCCATTGTAAGCCTTAGGAGATTACAGTAAACAGCGGCACCCGGGCAGAGAACAGAAATAAATGGCCTCCTTAGTGTCCGCTTGTCACTTGCTCATTTCTTAGTGCTCTTCTCTGCCATTTGGACGCTATAGGAGCAATAAATTGGAAAATGGGCATCCAGCGGGCACCGCACAGAATGATACTAACTGGGCAAACGGGCGCTTAGGAGACGTTGAATTCACCGGCCATTTTCCATTTATTGTCCCTTTTCTCTCATTCTCGTCATTACCTCCTTTCTGACATATATTTACCCCTTTAAACAGACAAGTGAAGGGTGCGGGGCAGAAATTGTGTAATGGGAACCAATGTGTTACGACACAGAGAGGCATGAAATGAACAATGGATTAACCCTGGAAACGTGCTAATTCTCTGAACAGAAAAAAGTGTTAAATTATTTTAAAGTTAGTTTATCACACTAATTATAACTTTTATATTCATTTCTTCCAGGATTTCCAAAGTCCTGGTCTATGGGTTCCATTAATGCAAATGCAGCGATGAAAGTTCTAGTCACTTACTTGATGGATTCCACGCTCGCCCAGGCTGTTTTTATTGGTCTTATTGGCCTATAAAAATGTAAGCTTTGTTAGAAACCGTGTGATACTTAAGAAACATACAGAAAATATCATCTATACAGTGTGTCTCGTTAGTAAATGCAATGACATATGATAGCATTCAGGGGCATAACTATATAGACTCAAAACAGATTCTGGTATCCGAGATGAACATTTCCATATAGCTATAGTGTAGAGCGAGCAGTCGCATCGGGACATACATATTCATCAATATTACTAATGGTCATGGTACCTGAGGGGCCCTGTTGCATATTTTGCAATGGGGCCCAAGAAGTTCAGGTTACACCTCTGACTGCATCTATATCTCATAGTAAAAAGAAACTTAGGACTACAAACATTGAAAGTCGTGGACCACGATTATACCAGTTACTTACGGCAGTGACTCTTCATTATCCCATGCGATCATTCTCTGGGATTCAATGGGCCTGATATGAAAAAATACAACGCTGGTTAGAAGAATTGATACTTAGGAAGGCTACGGATAAAGTTATCTGCCGTGATGTGCACAAAGCAGTGCGCTCTCTTGTCGGCAACAAAGCAGAGCGCATTGTCAGTTACTGTCATTGCGCATTCCCAGCATGTGGAGACCAGCGCCACTTCTGCAATTCACAACATTTGTGAAGATCGTTGCTCCCCTCTACAAGCTGTGTATTCTTCTTACAAGGCGAACTGACAGTGCGCTCTGCTCTGATCCAGGCTCATTGCTAGGGATCTGAGCCGGCGAGTAAGCGCACTGTCTTTGTGCACATTGCCGAGGACTAGCCAAGCCCCTGAAATGAAGGTCACTGCTGACACTTCATTTCATGAAGAGGGTAAAGACTGGGACAGTGAACGCAGCCTCTGTCTCCTGATGAAGGTTTATTTGAGTATTCCAGCATGCACTGGGATTTTCAAATAAAGCGTCATCAAAAAGAAAGTAGGAAAAAAAGAAAGAAAAGCAGTCGGATAGTGTAGTTAGGGAAGTATATGGGATGAGTAACAGTATGAAGAATTCAGCGGGATCTAAAGTCTCTATTAGTGTAAGTAATGTATGTTTCATATGGAAACAGTGTAAATGCCCATGAGTGAGAGCGGTAATGCCATGATGCCATCATTATGGAGTCCTCTCCTTATTGGTACACATACCACTCCTATATGAATGTGGTAGGAAGATGGAATAAGATAAATACCTGAATACTCACTTTGCATTCTCCATTTTGTGCATCAATCTGTTAACCCCTTAATGTCCAATGACGGACACAGTCCATTATTGGACTTCTCCCCTGCTTTGATGAAGACTCCGGCGCTGAGCCCGTATCAGAGCCGGGACATGTCAGCTATTTTGGACAGCTGACATGTGCCCGCAATAGGCGCAGGTGGAATCGCGATCCACCTGCACCTATTAACCCGTTAAATGCCATTGTCAAACGCTGACAACGGCATTTAACTGGCGCTTCCGGCCGCCGGGCCGGAAATGAGGTCATCGCTGACCCCGTCACGTGATCGGGGGTCAGTGATGCGTTGGCATAACAACCAGAGGTCTCTTGGAGACCTCTATTACTGTTGATGCCGCTTTGCTATGAGTGCCACCCGGTGGTCGGCGCTCATAGCTATGCAGTAATTCTGCTACATATAGGCGATCTGCTCATCGCCTATATGTAGCAGAGCCGATCCAGTATGGCATGCTTCTAGCCTCCCATAGAGGCTATTTAAGCATGGCAACTTTAAAAAAAAAAGTATATTAAAAAATATGAAAAAAATAAAAAAATATAAAAGTTCAAATCACCCCCCTTTCGCCCTATTCAAAATAAAGCAATAAAAAGAAAATTACACATATTTGGTATCGCTGCGTTCAGAATCGCCCGATCTATCAATAAAAAAGGCATTAACAAGATCTATACACAGCGTAGCGAGAAAAAAATTCAAAACCCCAGAATTACGTTTTTTTGATCTCTGTGACAATGCATTAAAATGCAATAACAGGCGATCAAAAGAACGTGTCTGCATAAACGTGGTATCATTAAAAATGGCAGCTTGGCATGCAAAAAATAAGCCCTCACCCGACCCCAGATCACGAAAAATGGAGACGCTACGGGTCTCGGAAAATGGTGTTGGTTTTTTGGGGTTTTTTTTTTAGCAAACTTTGGATTTTTTTTCACCACTTAGATAAAAAAAGAACCTAGACATGTTTGGTGTCTATGAACTTGTAATGACCTGGCGAATCATAATGGTGGGTCAGTTTTAGCATTTAGTGAACCTAGCAAAAACGCCAAGCAAAAAACTAGTGTGGGATTGCACTTTTTTT